>NW_008805072.1:0-600000 GCF_000004825.1 Heterostelium album PN500 | reverse complement strand
TAGGAATGATCTACAGTCCAGTGTTGAATGAAATGTTTACTGCCACCAAAGGAGGTGGTTCTTATTTGAATGGTGTAAAATTGGATGTTACAAATGTTGATAATTTGCAACAAGCTGTCATTGCAACCAATGTCGGTTACGATAGATCTGAATATGGAGTAGAGTTTATGTTAAGGTAATATTATATTATTTAATTTCAATTAATTTCTAACTATATCAATCAAGTTAACTAACATTTATCGTCAATTTCAAAACCAAAAGTAATATTAAGAATATTTTATCACAAAATGTACAATCAATAAGAATGTCTGGTACTGCAGCATGGGAAATGGCAAGTGTTGCCTGTGGAAGATTAGATTGTTTCTACGAGTGGGGTATTCATCCATGGGATATTGCTGCTTCATCGATTTTGATCACTGAGGCTGGTGGTGTTGTTTTAGATCCATCGGGTGGACCAGTTCAAATGGAGGGTAGAAGAGTTTTATGCGGAAATCCAAAGATTTGCGATCTTGTTTCAAAGTGTCTTGGTGTAAGAAAGCCACTATAAATAAACAAATAAATATAATAAAAAAAACCCCTTTATAATATTACAAAAAAAATAAATAACAGTTTTTACTTTTCTTGGTTTCTTTTGAAGAGGTTTGAATAAAAAATAAAAAAACATATCAATACAAATGACAAATAAAACAACAAGTTAATATATAAATAAAATCAATTGGTTTGTAAATCTTCATTTCAAAAATATATATTTTTTTACCAAAAAATATGATTTAGGAATTTGTAGCCGGAATTTTATTCTTACCTCATTTAATGCCTTTTTCGAACAATTTTTGAAGTAAATGAGCTTCACCCCCACACCAGTAAATGATTTTATTAATTTTTTAATTAAATTTTAAACATTGGAATGGTAGATGATTTTCAATCATGTGGTTTGTAAAATATCACAAAGAAACTTTTTTATTTAATAATAAGGAAATTTACCATTTAATTTATATATTTCCTTTTTATTTTTCAATTTTTAGTTTAACATTTATTTATTTATAATATTTTTATATAAAGTTTTAATAAATAATAATGTTAAAAATAAATAAATTAATTTCAAATAATATTTGTAGATTTAAAAACAATAATAGTAACAATGGATTGGTAGGAGGTTTAAATAGATTCTATTCAAAATCGTCTGATTCAGACAACTATCACATGACACCAGAGGATCTGATTGTAAATCAAGTCAAGAATAGTGCCTCTCCAATGGTCAAAGTCTGTGGATCCGATGTCGATGGTATTCTACGTGGAAAGTACCTCCAGAAGGAGAAGTTCACCTCTTCCGTAAAAAAAGGTTTCGGATTCTGCAGTGTCATTTTTGGCTGGGACTCGAATGATGTCACCTACGACAATGTTAAATTCACTGGAAACCACACTGGTTATCCTGACATCACTGCCAAAGTAGATTTGTCTTCCTATCGTCAAGTCCCATGGGAGAACAACATTCCATTCTTTTTAATCGACTTTTACAAGAACAGCGGAGAGCCTCTCCCCATATGTCCAAGAAACTTGCTCAAAAAGGTAATTGCCGATTGTCGTGCTGAACAGCTTGAGCCAATGATGGGTATGGAATTCGAGTGGTACAACTATGCAGAGACCAACAAGAGCATCCAACAAAAGAACTTCACCAAGCCAACCCCGCTGACACCAGGAATGTTTGGATACAGTATGATTCGTATCTCTGAGAACTCTCGTTACATGGAGGATCTGGCCAATTTGAAGCACTACGGTATTCCATTGGAGGGTCTCCACACAGAGACTGGACCAGGTGTCTATGAAGTGGCCATCCAGTTCTCCGAGGCATTGGAAGCAGCTGACCGTGCCATTCTCTTCAAGTTGTCGGCGAAGGAAATCGCAGCCAAACTCGGAATCATGGCAAGTTTCATGGCGAAACCATCGGTTGATTTGCCAGGTTGCAGTGGACATATGCATCAAAACTTTGCGACTCTCGACAAATCAGTGAATCTCTTTATCGATAAGGACAATCCCGATGAGATGAGTCCAATGTTTAAGAGCTTCATTGCCGGTCAGTTGGAGTTGCTACCAGAGTTCTTGCCATTCTTTGCACCGACAATCAACAGCTACAAGCGTCTGGTCGATGGATACTGGGCACCAACCACCCCAACCTGGTCCTATGACAATCGTACCGTCGCCATTAGAGTTATCAAGGGCGGAAAGGCAATGCGTTCAGAGTTCAGAGTGACCGGATCCGATGTCAATCCATACATTGCTATTGCAGCATCGTTCGCAGCAGGTCTCTACGGTGTCAAGAACAAGTTGGAACTCAAGTCAAAGCCAGTCATAGGAAACAGTTACGATCTCTACAAACAAGGATTGGTCACTCGTCTACCAAGAACCCTAAGTGAATCGACCGAACTCCTTGCCAAATCAAAGATTGCCAAGGAGATATTAGGTGAGGAATTCGTAGATCACTTTGTAAATACTAGACGTTGGGAATACCGTCAATTCAATCATCAAGTTCACCGTTGGGAACATGAAAGATATTTTGAAATCATATAATATCATAGTTATAGCTTATTATATTCAATCAAACAGAATAACAATTAAATAGAAAAAAAAATGATACAATTATAAAAATAATAATAATAATAATAATGTTGTAATTATACTCTTTCAATAAATATGTATAAATAGATTAAGAAAAGTTATAGTTTTGTGTATAAATATTATTTACAATATCCAAAGGTATATATATTACCAATGGTTTCTTTATTTAATTACTTTCTCCAAGAGAATTTTAGATATCTATATTTATTGCTTTAGTGTTTCTATTTTTTTTTTAATTGTCTAAAATAAAATAATGTCAGAATTATTAGTAATTCAATAGAGAATATAATAATCGATCTATTTAGATACATACAATATAATTCAAGTCCATCACCATCATGAATTTCGTCTATATTAAAAAAAAAAACAAAAAGTTAATAAATGATTTTCAATAGAATGGACATGATTAGTTTAACTCACAATCTTCAAGTGTAATATGATCTTTATATACGTTGTACCACTTTTGTAATCTAATCTTATCTGGTCTAATACCTATTTGAGCAGCAATGACTTTCTTTAAATCACCAATTGTATCATCAGGACTAAATAGTTTCTAATTAGGAGTTGTTTTCTACTATAATCTTATAATAATAATAATGAGATACTTACTTTACTTTAACTCTAACCTTTTGACCTAAACGATCATTACATACAACTTCTATCATTTTTCTATATAACCTATAAATGATAGTTTTAACGATTATTGAAATTATTTGAATGATTCAAAATTTTGTTTATCTTTCTATTTTTTTTTTGTTTTTTTTAATTATTTTTTTTTGTATTTTTTTTTGTTATTAGTTTCTATGTTGTTGATTATAATGATGATCTCTATTTCTGTTATAGTTATTATGATTATTATCTCTATTTCTGTTGTTATATTGGTTGTTGTTATTATTGGTTGGGATGAATTGAAATACCACTGATGGAACAGTTGTTGTATTTTGATATCTAGTATCACTATCACCATATAGTTCAATTTCCTTCTTGGTGCTTGATATGTATAAAAGATTATTGTCGTTACTGAAATTGTTGAATTTGGCTATTGTTGTTAATGATCCATTATTTCTATTATTGTTTTGATGTTCATCTTGGTAATCGGCATCGTCAGAATCATCATCGGATCTATTATATTGATCATCAGAGTTGATTGATTCATTGTGACGTTGATCATCGAACGAATCTAAATCACTCTTTGATTGAGTATCATCTGAATATATTTGTTGTTGTTGTTGTTGTTGTTTTTGGTTATCAATATCACTCATTCTCTTTCTTTTTTTACTTCTATGAAATGTTGACAGAATAATAATAATAATGATGATGTTGAATGTTGTTTTAAATAAAAATTAATTAATATAAATTAAAAAACGAAAAAAAAAAGTTTTGATATCAGTTTTTAAAAAAAATATCTCTGACTTTATATATTAAAGAATTAAAAAACGAAATATAATACAGATATGTCAAACAATAAAAATAGAGATACAATTATAATTGGATCAAGAAAGTCACAGTTGGCAATGGTTCAAACAGAATCTGTGATGAAATCACTACAAGAGCTTCATCCAAATCTAAAGTTTGAAATCAAGACAATGGATACCGTTGGTGACCGTGTTTTGAATGTTGCTCTCTCAAAGATTGGTGATAAAGGTCTATTTACAAAGGAATTGGAAGATCTAATGCTATCTGGTCATATCGACATTGCTGTACATTCATTAAAAGATTTACCAACAAAGTAAGATCACTTTTGTTCGCAACTACTACTATAAATTACTATCTTACTTACTTCCTTATATATCTACTATTACAATCGTTAGATTCCCAGAAGGATTATCATTAGGTGCAATTACAAAGAGAGAGAATTGTTTTGATGCTTTCATTGCTCATCCAAAGTATGGTAAGGATGCAAGGTTATCATCGATGCCCGAAGGAGCAGTGATTGGAAGTTCGTCACTGCGCAGAGTAAGTCAGTTAAAGAGAGCATATCCACAGTTACAATTTAAGGATATCAGAGGAAATTTAAATACAAGATTCAACAAGTTGGAGACATCCGGTGAATATGACGGTATGATTCTGGCAGTTGCTGGACTTGAGCGATTGGGTTGGACCGACAGAATCACTGAGGTTCTTCAACCAGAGGTATCATTGTATGCAGTTGGACAAGGTGCATTGGGTATTGAATGTCGTTCCGATGACGAGTTTGTACAATCATTGTTGGCACCACTCAATCACTATGAAACCGCGCAATGTTGTGCAGCAGAGCGTGCAATGCTCAGAGAGTTGGAGGGTGGATGTCATGTCCCAATCGGTGTAAACACAACACTCGAACAAAATAATAGTATATTGTCGATCGAAGGTGTAGTTTTAAGTTTAGATGGTACAAAATCAATTCGTTTATCACATAGAGGTGAAATAGATCAACCGGAAATCGTTGGAAAACAATTGGCTTTAATGTTGAAAGAAAAAGGTGCAACTGAAATTCTAGCAGAGTTGGCTGCTACAGTCCAAAATTCATAATATAGTTTTTAAAAAGATAATAAATAATACTTTTCCTGCTTGTTATTATAAATAATATATAATTGTTGTTGTTATAATTTTTATTTTATTTATTTGGCCAATGGTAATCTATCATATGAAAGAATGGTTGATAACCATCTCTCAGCTTCTTCTATTGGGATACCCTTTCTGGTTGCATAGCTTTCGACTTGATCTTTGGAAATCTTACCGACAGAGAAATATTTGGAGTTTTCATTTCCGAAATAGATACCACAAACAGCGGCACCTGGAAGCATAGCCATGTGATCTGTCAATTCGATTCCGGTGGTCTCTTGGACGTTCATGACCTTCCAGATGGTCTTCATTTCGGTGTGATCCGGTTGCACTGGATAACCTGGTGCAGGTCTGATACCACGGTATTTAACCTTGAAGAGATCCTCAGCGGTGAGTTGTTCGTTCTTTTCGTATCCCCAGTGTTCCTTTCTGACGTCTTCGTG
Source organism: Heterostelium album PN500 (assembly GCF_000004825.1). Lineage (NCBI taxonomy): Eukaryota > Evosea > Eumycetozoa > Acytosteliales > Acytosteliaceae > Heterostelium > Heterostelium album. The sequence continues at coordinate 594,400 of NW_008805072.1, read as the reverse complement.
GACGTGCTCGGCAAGTGCCTCTGCCAAACGATCGGCCAAAGCCTTTGCCATAATCGATGAGTAGTCGTCGTTCTCTTGTTTGTAACGCTCTACCATCTCTTCCAAACCGAAACCAGAGGAAAGAGCAAACAAACCAATGTAATCGTTGACACCAGAGTCGTGTGGAGCAACAAAATCACCCATCGAGATATATGGTTCATCGACTTCCTTTTCCGATTGTTGACGCAAACCATAGAGTGTGGCCAGAGGTGTAGTACGACTTTCATCAGTGTAGAGAATGACATCTTCATTTTGACTGGCTGCTGGGTAGAAACCAATAACACCACGAGCATTCAACAACTTCTTTTCAATGATTTCCTTCAACATTGCTTGTGCGTCGTCAAACAACTTTTGAGCTTCAGCTCCTACGGTTGCGTCATTAAAGATTCTTGGATAACCACGATTTGGGTATTTACCACGGAGTTGCCAAGTGGCAAAGAATGGATTCCAATCAATCTTGGCGAGAAGTTTCTCCAATGGATAGTCTTTAATGATTTTCTGACCAAGGAAAGATGGAACGGTTGGGGTTGTCAATGATTTCCACTCTGTCTTTGGCTTGAGTGCTCTTGCTTTCTCCAGAGTCATATACTTACGATCCTTCAATGAGGCATAATGCTTCTCACGCAACTCTTGGTATTGAGTGGCGACATCGTCTGCAAAGTTCTCTTTGTTGTTGACGTCCAACAAGCTGGAAACGACAGTGACCGAACGAGATGCATCGAGAACATGCACGGTTGGTTGTGAGTAATGTGGAGCAATCTTGACGGCAGTGTGAATCTGTGATGTTGTAGCACCACCAATCAACAATGGTACCTTGAATTTCATACGTTCCATCTCAGAGGCAACGTAGATCATCTCGTCAAGCGATGGGGTGATAAGACCTGACAAACCAACGATATCGGCTTTGTGTTCGATGGCAGCAGCCAAGATCTTTTCACATGGACACATTACACCAAGATCGATAACCTTGTAGTTATTACAACCAAGTACTACACCTACGATATTCTTACCGATATCATGCACGTCTCCCTTTACGGTTGCCAACACACAGACACCGGCATTCTCTGCTTCCTCAACGACAGCGTCGGCATTGAGTGCTCTCTTGGCAGCTTTCTCCTCCTCCATGAATGGAATCAAATAAGCAACGGCCTTTTTCATGACACGTGCACTCTTGATTACCTGTGGCAAGAACATCTTACCGGCACCGAAAAGATCACCGACAACATTCATACCGGACATCAATGGACCTTCAATAACAGAGAGTGAAGAAGGCAAAGTGTTTCTGGCCTCCTCTGTGTCTTCAGTAATGAAATTAGTGATACCCTTGACAAGGGCGTGTGTAATTCTCGAGGAAACATCCTTGGTTCTCCATTCTTCAACCTCGGTAGTTGCTTTTTCAGTTTTAGCATTCTTTTGAGCATGCTCCAATAGTCTTTCGGTGGCATCGTTTGTTCTGTTGAGAATGGCATCCTCTACCATTGTGAGTAGATCCTTCTCGATATCGTCGTAGATTGGAAGTTGACCAGCGTTGACAATACCCATATCCATACCGGCTTTGATTGCGTGGAACAAGAAAGCAGAGTGCATAGCCTCACGCAATGGTTCATTACCACGGAAAGAGAAAGAAAGATTGGAAACACCACCACTGACTTTGGTCAATGGCATCAAACGCTTGATCTCACGAGTCGCCTCAATAAACTCGACACCATAGTTGTTGTGTTCTTCGAGACCAGTTGCAATGGTCAAGATATTTGGATCGAAAATGATATCCTGTGGTTTGAAACCGACTCTCTCCACCAAAATCTTGTAGGAACGATAACAGATACGCACTTTCTCTTCTTTGGAAGTGGCTTGTCCTTGTTCATCGAACGCCATGACCACAACGGAAGCACCATATTGCTTACAGATTCTCGCTTGCTCCATGAAGAGTTCCTCTCCGACCTTGAGAGAGATTGAATTTACAATACATTTACCCTGTACACACTTGAGACCTGCTTCAACGACAGCGAAATTCGATGAATCCAACATGATTGGAACCTTGGAAATCTCGGGCTCCGAACCGATAAAGAAGAGGAACTTTTGTATGGCAGCAACGGCATCGATCATACCTTCGTCCATATTGATATCGATGATTTGTGCACCAGCTTCAACCTGTTGTCTGGCAACAGAGATAGCTTCTTCGTATTTGTTTGCCTTGATCAAGTTGGCGAAACGACGCGAACCCGAAACATTACAACGCTCACCGACATTGACAAAGTTTAGTGTTGGAGTGAATGCAAGTGGTTCGAGACCAGACAAAGTGGTGTATGGTGGCAACGATGGAATCTGACGTGGTTGAACACCTTTAGTTACACGTGCAAACTCACGAATATGATCCGGTGAGGTACCACAACAACCACCGACAATATTGAGCAGACCAGACTCTGCAAACTCTTGAATCTGTACGGCCATCATCTCTGGTGTTTCGTCGTATCCACCAAAAGTGTTGGGAAGACCGGCGTTTGGATAGCAGAGAACGAAACACTCTGCACACTTTGAGATGTTCTGAAGGAATGGACGCATTTCATTGGCACCGAGCGCACAATTCAAACCAAACACCATTGGGTCGGCATGTGCAGTCGATGTGTAGAATGCCTCACCGGTTTGACCGGACAATGTACGTCCAGACTTGTCGACAATAGTACCAGAGACAAACACTGGGATTCTTGGGTGATTCTTAAAGAAGTTTTCAATGGCAAACAGAGCTGCCTTACAATTGAGAGAATCGAAAACTGTTTCGACCAACAGTATATCGATACCTCCCTCGACCAACGCTTCCACCTGCTCAAAGTAACCATCGACCAACTCATCGAACAACACATTTCTAGCTTCTGGACGTTCTACCGATGGCGAGATAGAAGCGGTCTTGTTGGTGGGACCGACTGCACCAGCAACAAAACGAGGTTTCGATGGATCGGCAGCCATCACCTCTTGAGCTGCTTCCTTTGCGATACGAGCGGCTTCTCTATTGATTCTCTTTACCAAATGTTCCATCTTGTAATCTGCCTGTGAAAATATATTACCATTGAATGTGTTTGTTTCGATAATATCTGCACCTGCTTCCAAGTATTTCTAAAGTTATCAAGATAGATAGATATTGTTAATTAGTTTTGATTTTACTATTGTTTTGTTTTATATATAAATTGTTATTTTACCTTATGAATTTCCTTTATAATATGAGGTTGAGTAAGTACAAGTAAATCATTGTTACCACCCAACTCGTGAGGGAAATCGACAAACTCTTGTCCACGATAGTCGGCATCTTTAAGTTTGAACTTTTGGATCTCTGTACCCATAGCACCATCGAGAATCATAATTCTCTCTTTGAGAATTGATCTCAACTGTTCGAATATCTCTACAATTATATATATATATATATATTAAATATTATTAATAAGCATTTGATTAATATATAACAAACAAACAAACTACAAATGATGATATTTACCTGGTTCCTCTTTGTTATATATCATTTTTGCAACTCTATCTATCTATTTCTATATCTTATTTATTATATTATAGTTCTTTATTATTATATTTATTGTTTTATAAATTTTTAGGTATATATTTATACCACTACTAAAAACTAAACAAATGGGTTGTAAAAATAAAAGTAAATAAATGACAATTGTTTTTAATAGAATTATTAATTGGAACAGATTCAAAAAAATAAATAATTAAAAAATAATAAATAAATAGTTATAAAAGTATAGTCCAGCGAGATTAGTTGTAGTCTATTACCAGTGGGTGGTGAGAGCTATTTTTTTTTAGGAAACCAACACCATTTTATTTTCACAAACATTGATCGTTTTTTCAAAAAAAAAAAAAAAAAAAAAAAAAAAAATTTTGATAAGATTATTTTTGTTTAAAACAATATCAAAAAAAAAAATTTTTTTTTCAAGAGTAATCGTGATCTTAATCTTGTTTTTTTATTTACAAATGGTATATATCAAACCAATCATAAATAACTTTATTGTTTGTATTGATACTCTTGGTCACTAGATCAACAACAATGTAAGAAAGTGTTGCAAGTTATTATATTATACAAGAGCACTTCAGATGTTGAAAGAGTACAATGATCATCAACAATATCAAGACGCTGCTTTCAACGAAACCAAAGAATCAGTACAGTTTGAGTGCCTCCAAGAAATGTGTGTTTTAAATGCATTAGCTCTTCTGAGGTAATTAAATTTATAATATTAAAAATATACTGCAATTATCTAATTTACTGGAATCGTTTTTATATATAGAGAACCAATAATGATCATTCATTTATTATAAGAAGTACTTTGGCCAAACGTATTGTAAATATAAGTTGCAGATACTTGGCCTACCCTCGATATATCAAGTGATACCACTACTTACGAGATGGTGGGATCCAGCTACAGTACAATCATCAGCTTCAAATCATTCATCATCAGCAGCAACAACATAATTAACAACAAACAACGATGACACCATTCAGTATAGCTATTCCAAGCATCAACAATGACACAGGACAAAAGACATATCACTTATGTAGTAAGCACCTGCCACACAAATAGTCGATCACCATTCCGAACAACAACTAATATATCAACTGCAAGAACAACTCTATTTTCTCAAACAAAAATAAAAAATAACAATAATATAAATTATTGATAGAAAGAAAGATTAACGACATAAAGTGATTAAATAAAATTAAATAAAGTTGAATGTTGAGATTATAAAATACTCATAGCGCAAATCACTAATGATATTAATATTAACGAATTTATTTTTATTTAGTGAATTTATATTAACATTTGCTGGTTTGTCGAGTTTCAAATATAACAATCTAAATCAATATCGATCATCATCAACAACCACATTATGAATTCTATTTGGATTAAATCAATTCTGATATTGCAATTAATAAACAGATATATCCCAAGTTTTAACAGACATACAATACTTATAAACGTGTTTAATTAAAATGTGATGATTTAACTTATGACATAAAGGACATACCTTTCCTTCTGCTTTAAAGTTTTCCTCTATTAAACTACGTCTTTTTCGTTAAGGTTTTATCAATTTATTTTTCCATCTTATATTTATCTGAGCTTGAATCGTGCAATATTGCACTTCCCAACTCAAAAACAACACAGTCTTTTTTTTTTATTATTTATTTGAAACTACCATTCTTATATTTTTAATAACAGAACCATCATATAGTAATATCACCAGAGTTGCCACCACTATCCATATTTATTTTTTAGAAGTTTTTGTAAATATTAAGAATTTATATATAACTATTATTGTTTTGTTTTTTGTTTCTAATGATAGAAGAAAGCTCATCAACTATTAAATACTTAATTAATGATATAAATAGAATTTGCCAATTTACATAAAATTAAACTCTTGTTAATTTAATTTAAAGTAAACAAAAGGAGGATATTAAAATTTCAAAACGACCAGTGGTTTTGTAAATTGTCAAAAACATCGAATCTTATTAAAATATTAGAGATAGATTAATTAAAGATAAAAAATTGTCAATTTACAAAAAATTAAACTCTTGTTCATTTGTTTAAAAGTTGTTTGTAACAAAGGGGTAAAAATATATTGCACCGTGGTTGGTTTTACAAAGAAAGAATTTAAATTGGGGTGACTTATTAAAAATTTTTCCTGCAGATTGCCCACAACAGAACTCAACCGTGGTCATTTAAAAAGATGTGTATTGAATTAAAGTATTATAACAATTTAACTCACTTCAGGTTATGCATAGAGAAAGCGATTGAAGAATAAAGAGGTTGATATTTTAAGACTCTTTAGTACGCCAAAACAGTTGCTCAATCGATTGCTATGAATTCATTATTTATTTATTATATTAAATATATACCTTTAGTAGATATTGATTAAATTAAATTACAAAATTGTTAATTATTAATTTGATCTTTCTTGCTTTTTATATTTGAAACCACCTTTTTGAGAATCAGCTTGGATGACGAGTGTATATTTTGAATCGAGTACTCTTATTTGATTCTTGGTCCTTATTTGGTTGAAATAGTGCGAAAATATTGAGATAAGTGTCAAAAGAGGTAAATTCAGACAATCATTGAAGGAATGATATTCGATCGACAGACAGAGATGGTAGTCAATGACAGAGTTTGTAGGCAATGACAGAGATTATGAGCAATGACATAGGGTGGGTGGACGAACATATATTGTAGGCAATGACAGAGATTGTAGGCAATGACATAGGGTGGGTGGACGAACATATATTGTAGGCAATGGCAGAGATGGTAGGCAATTACAGAGATTGTATGGCAGAGGAGGTAGGCAAGTACAGAGATTGTGAGCAATGACAGAGATTGTATGGCAGAGATGGTAGGCAATGATATAGATTGTGAGCAATGACAGAGATTGTGGGCAATAACAGAGGGTGAGTGGACGGACAGAGATGGTGAGCAATGATAAGATTGTGAGCAATGACAGAGATTGGATGGACGGACAGAGGAGACTGGCATAAATACGAGATGGGACAGGCATAGAAACGAGAAGCGACTGGCATTGAAACGAGAGACCAACGGCATAGAAACGAGAAGGAAACCGGCATAGAAACGAGAGGAAACCGGCATAGTGACGAGAGGAAACCAGCATAACGACGAGAGGAAACCAGCATAACGACGAGAGGAAAACAGCATAACGACGAGAGGAAAACGGCATAGTGACGAGAGGAAACAGCATATTGACGAGAGGAAACCAGCATATTGACGAGAGGAAACCGGCATAGTGATGAGAGGAAACCAGCATAGTGATGAGAGTAAACCAGCATAACGACGAGAAAACCGGCATAGTAACGAGAGGAAACCAGCATAGCAACGAGAGGAAACCGGCATAGAATCGAGAGGAAACCAGCATAACGACGAGAGGAAACCGGCATAGAAACGAGAGGAAACCAGCATAACGACGAGAGAAAATCGGCATAGTGACGAGAGGAAACCAGCATAGTGACGAGAGCAAATCGGCATAGTGATGAGAGGAAATCGGCATAGTGACGAGAGGAAATCGGCATAGTGACGAGAGGAAACCAGCATAACGAAGAGAGGAAATCGGCATAACGACGAGAGGAAACCGGCATAGTGATGAGAGGAAACCAGCATAGTGATGAGAGGAAACCAGCATAACGACGAGAAAACCGGCATAGTAACGAGAGGAAACCAGCATAACAACGAGAGGAAACCGGCATAGAAACGAGAGGAAACCAGCATAACGACGAGAGGAAACCGGCATAGAAACGAGAGGAAACCAGCATAACGACGAGAGAAAATCGGCATAGTGACGAGAGGAAACCAGCATAGTGACGAGAGCAAATCGGCATAGTGATGAGAGGAAATCGGCATAGTGACGAGAGGAAATCGGCATAGTGACGAGAGGAAACCAGCATAACGAAGAGAGGAAACCGGCATAACGACGAGAGGAAACCAGCATAACTACGAGAGGAAACCGGCAAGTGACGAGTGGCAAACGGCATAGAAACGAGAGAGAACCGGCATAGTGACGAGAGGAGACCGGCATAACGACGAGAGGAAACCAGCATAACGACGAGAGGAAACCGGTATAGCGAAGAGAGGAAACCAGAATAACGACTAGAGGAAACCGGCATAACTACGAGAGGAAACCGGAATAGCAACGAGGCATTCTTATAGTAAGGAGGCAACAGGCATGGTAAAGCGGACTTGGAAAAGAAGAAAGTGATAAAAGGAGATAAACAAAGAGTTAGTAAAACAAAGATATAAATAAGTTAAAGTTATAATTAATAGTTATTACTTACAAAATTATTTGTATTTGAAAAATAATGAAAAATGACATTGTGAATGAAATTATAGGTTTAAATAGTTTTAAATTTGATCCTCGTTTACTTACAGTTTGAACTCAAAAATGGCGGCAACCGTTAAGCGCCAATTAAAAGTATGAATTAATATTCAAATTTGAAATATAAATATTAAAATTAATTAAATAATTCATTTTATTATAATATAATATTTAAAAATAAAAAAAACAGGCGATCATTACCAATGAAGAAACAACAAGCATAATTTTCAATTTTATTAATTTATTGAATTTGCAACACCCCACTTTTATTTGACAAATTCATCTTTTTTTTTTTGCTGGTGTTTCAAAAAAAAAATGTTGGTTTTTTTAAATGACTAATTAAAAATTTAATTTTTGAAAGATATGATTAATAATAAAAGATACAATAAGTAATTCTATATGTTATAAAAATCTCTTTCATTTATTATTATTCATATTATTGATCATGAATTTATAAAAAGAATAGATACTAGATTCTTTTTAAAATATCTAAAATCATTATTTTCATTAATTTATATTATATTAAATTTAAATCTTTTTATAGGTTGAATGGTTTCACTTCACAGTTATAATTAAATTAAATCAGTTGTTTCAGAATTAAGTTCTTAATTACTCAGAGATCAAATAAAATTATTAAAGATTTTATATAAACATTTAGACAAAACTGAACCACAACAACAAATAATTCATCAACACTTCATTACCAGAAATATTTAATAAAGTTGAGGTTGATGATGTTGTTGGATTAGTGGTAGTAGAATGACTTTTGCTACTTCTGCTCCTGGTCAAGTAATTTAACATTTATGAGTGTTTGGATTCAACAAAATTACTATTTCAATAAAAATTTAAACTACCTTTATAATTTTATCTTTTGATTTTATTTTATCGATTTGTGAAATTGATGGTAAGGAGTAGATGAGCAGATGGAAATTGAGAGTGGTGTGTTCATCGGTAACCATGTTATGGAGTTGAAGGGAATTGAATTGTAGAGTTGATCGAAACTAAGATATGTAGTTGAAGTAAGTATCAATAGTATCTGAGTTGTGGAGTTAACGGAAACTATGGCTTCGGGCAACTAAGTATGGCAATTGAGTCAACTGAGTCAACTGAGTCATCAACTCAGTCCAGTTACTCAGCTCGGTAACTAACTCAGTCCGGTATCTAAATGGAATCATCTGAGTCTGGTAACTAACTAAGTCCGGTAACTCATAATTCAGTAGGTAACTAAGTCAACTAAGTCATCAACTGAGTCCGGTAACTGAGTCAGGTAACTGAGACCGGTAGCTAACTAAGTGAGGTAACTGAGTCAGGTAACTCAGTCAGGTAACTCAGTCAGGTAACTGAGACCGGTAACTAACTAAGTGAGGTAACTTAGTCTGGTAACTCAGTCTGGTAACTGAGTCAGGTAACTCAGTCAGGTAACTCAGTCAGGTAACTCAGTCAGGTATCTCAGACCGGTAACTCAGTCTGGTAACTGAGTCCGGTAACTAATTCAATCGTTCGGTAACTGAGTCCGGTAACTAGTTCAATCTGGTAACTGAGTCAGGTAACTGAGTCCGGTAATTAACTCAATCTGGTAACTGAGTCAGGTAACTCAGTCCAGTAACTCAGTCAGGTAACTGAGTCCGGTAATTAACTCAATCTGGTAACTCAGTCAGGTCACTCAGTCCGGTAACTAACTCAATCTGGTAACTGAGTCAGGTAACTGAGTCCGATAATTAACTCAATCTGGTAACTGAGTCAGGTAACTGAGTCCGGTAACTAACTCAAACTGGTAACTCAGTCAGGTAACTCAGTCAGGTAACTCAGTCTGGTAACTCAGTCCGGTAACTAACTCAATCTGGTAACTCAGTCAGGTAACTCAGTCTAGTAACTCAGTCAGGTAACTGAGTCCGGTAGCTAACTCAATCTGGTAACTCAGTCAGGTAACTCAGTCAGGTAACTCAGTCAGGTAACTGAGTCCGGTAACTAACTCAATCTGGTAACTCAGTCAGGTAACTCAGTCAGGTAACTCAGTCAGGTAACTCAGTCCGGTAACTGAGTCCGGTAAATGAGTCAGGTAACTGAGTCCGGTAACTAACTCAATCTGGTAACTCAGTCCGGCAACTCAGTCCGGTAACTCAGTCCGGTAACTAACTCAATCTGGGAACTCAGTCCGGTAACTCAGTCCAGCAACTAAGTGCAATCAACTCTGTTAATAAAAGAAATAATTAAAAAGAATTTGAAAGATATCAACTTTTTATTTAAAATTTGATTGATTGATATTGTTGTTTTAAGTTTTAATTTATGAGTGTGTATTATGTTATCAACAAGGAAATAAGTATTATTATTAATAAAAGTAGAAGTAGGTGAAGAAAACAATGTTGTTATTATTATTATTATTAACTACATGTTTTATATATTGGTTGATTGATTGATTGACAATGTTAACTAATTTTATGTTAATCTTCTCATTTATTTCTTTGGAGCGGTTGCAGTAGCTTCCTTCTCTTCATCCTTCTCCTTTTCGACTTCATCTACCAACTATTCGACTTCGGATTCCTTGAAGAATTTAATTGGTTCATTTCATTTATTGATAGCAATTTCAATATTCTTATTTCCTGATTCTACAACCTATTTATTTGTTAATATTACAATAGTATTAATAGTAATAATAGTTAGTCATTGTTGTTTACTATATTTATAGTAATAAATGAATAATATATTATTACCTCAAGCAATGCTCTAACAGCCAATTTAATTGAAGCAGTATCACTCTCATCTGTAAAGTTCTTCTCTAAAAATTCACTGACAGTCTTTGAGTTACGTCCGATGGCGGCTGCCTGTTCCTTCAATGAACCGGGTGGATCTGTTTGAAAAAGTTTTGGTGTACCGTCTGAATCGAAACCGACAATCAATGTAGAAATACCGAATGGTGGTGTTAGACCACTTTGTGTATCTCTATAACAATTGTTTAAAATTCATTAAATTAGTATCAATATTTGACTCGATCGCTATAATCTTTTTGTTTTGTTCAAAGTATATTTACTTGTTGAATTCCAGCGATATATTTAGAGATATTCTAGTACATCATTCAATGATAATCTATATGATTGACACTCAACAAGAGCCTATAATAAAATCAATAAATAGAATAAATAATATAAATAAAAAAATGTATAAATGTGTTAATGTTAATTAATAAGTTACTAATAAAGTAGTTATAAATAATAATGATAATGATGATTATTATTATTATGTTTCATAAATGATATAAACTTACTTTATTATATCGAAATAGTGTTAATTAAAAATATATATAAATATGAATAAATAGATCGATTGTTGCTTGAATTACTTTAATTAAATAATTAATTATGTGTGGTGTTTGACTTGGGTGAAAAAAAAAAAAGGGAAAAAAAAAAAAAAAGTGAAAAAAAAATTTTGAGTTGTGCTGCGGTGTGGTGAGTGTGTGAGTATAAGTGTGGGTGATCCAAGATCAATGTTAACATCGATCGATCGAAAGCTGCAAAGATTAAAATTTAGACTCTCTCAGCCTCATGGATCGATAAGAAAATATTTTTTAATTTTAAACATATTTTACTATATAAAAAAAAAAAAATTTTTTTAAATCTTATCGATCCATGAGTTTCCGGTGCCAACCACGTGGAGGTGGAGTCTACTGGCACCTAGAGACCCCGATGGATTTATTGCCACAAACCATCGGCAGCATCTTTAATTGTTGTTGTTCCTAATCGACAGCAGAGTTAGAAGCCGAAGCAAATAAAACAACTTCGAAGAGGCAACAAAGAAAGTGATAGCTGTGGCGTTGCCTTCTGTACAGAGAATGTCGCCTCCATCTGCTCTGTGTCGCCACACCCGAAGATGCGACAGACTAGCAGCGTATGTATCACCTGCTTTCAGACTATATGAAGCCGTAACATGTGTTGGAGGTTTCCCTACCATCGACCCAGTGCCATGCATCCTGTAGATCAACACAGAGGTTACCATGTGCAAGACCACCTGCAAGCAAGTGCGCTCATCCTAACTTCGTCCGTCCACAGACAACCGCTCACAACAATCTCCCCAACTGGCGGGTCGGGTGTACAGGTCGCCAGGTTTCTCTAATAACTAGGCTCTCATCAGTGGGTTCACTGATCGAGACATGCCGTCACGCTTGATAAGAGAGGCAAGGATCACAAGCAATGACACCCAGTTATCCCAGACCCTGGAAAGAAAAAAAAAAAGGACGAACCCATTGAAATGGATCACTTGGAATAGCTTGATTGTAATATTGGAATATAGAATAAAAAAAAACAATGTAGTCAGTTGTTAGTATTAATTAATGATAGAAACAAATAATAAATAAATAAATAAAGAACGAATACAAGAATAATTAAAATTAAATATAAATAAAATGAATATATTTATAAAATTAATTTATAATTATATTTATTTATTTATATTTAATTTCAATTATAATTGTATTCGTTTATAAATTATTTAATAGACCTACAAAAAAAACCTAGAGCTTCGTTAACCTGAATTTCACTTTACATATAGTATACAAATATGATATTAATAAATAAACAACATTGAAAATAAATAATAAAAAATAAATTAATAATAATATATTACCTTTTCAACGATCCTTCGGCCGTGCCCACCCTGCCGCCCATGCAACGACCAGTACCACCACCATATAGCCAAGACCATGACCAAAGAAACCAGACTCTTTTAAAATTGATCTACTTTTTAACATATAATACAAATATAATATTAATAAATAAACAACATTGTAATATAAATAAATAAATAAATAATAACATATTACCTGTACAACGATCCTTCGATCGTGCCCACCCTGCCACCCATGCAACGACCAGTACCACCACCATATAGCCAAGACCATGACCAAAGAAATCAGACTCTTTTAAAATTGATCTACTTTTTTACATATAATACAAATATAATATTAATATATAAACAACATTGTAAATAAATAAATAAATATAAATAAATAAATTAATAATAACATATTACCTTTTCAACGATCCTTCGATCGTGCCCACCCTGCCACCCATGCAACTACCAGTACCACCACCATATAGCCAAGACCATGACCAAAGAAACCAAACTCCTCTAACATTGATCTACTTTTTTAAATATAATATACAAATATGATATTAATATATAAACAACATTGTAAATAAATAAATAATAAAAAATAATAATAAATAAATAAATAATATATTACCTTTACAACTATCCTTCTAAGGTGCCCACCCATGCATCGACAAGTACCAGCACCAGAACCACCAAACACAGAACCTAGAATCCAGACATCTCTACAATTGATTACCTTGCCCACCCATCCTCCCAAAGTTCCAGAGACGACTAGCAATTACCATTCCAATAATACAGACCACTCCATCCAGTTATTATTATTATTATTATTATTTATTTACTTTTTATTGCTCGGTATTCTAAATTGATAAGTATTATTATTTGGTATTGGTTTGTTTTTGATATTGTTAATAATGTTTAAAATGTAATTGGCAGTGTTGTCAATGTTGGTGTTGATTTTGATGATTTTGTTGTTGTTGTTCTTCTTCCAACTAGTTGGTCTTCTAAATTGGAAGGTGTTTTGGTTTGGTGTTGATCTGTTATTGAATTTTATTTTATAGTTTTGAATGTAATATTTAATGTTATGAATGTTATCAATGTTGTTTACATAGTTGTTATTAATATTGTATTCTATTTTATTTTGATTTATTGGAATTCTAAATTGATATGTATTTTGATTTCCTATTGATTTAGTGCTATTGTTGTTGTTGTTATTATATTTTATATTATCGTTATCGTAGTTATTGTTGTTATTGTTGTTTATATATTCTTTTTTATTATTTATAGTTGGTTTTTTAAATTGATATGTATTGTTCATTTGCTTTTGTCCAACTGTTTGTGGTGGCTGTTGTTGAGTCTGTTGTTGTTCTAATTGCTGTTGATGTTGTTGCTGAAGCTCAACTTGTTGCTGTTGCTGTTGCTGTTGCTGTTGCTGTTGCTGTTGCTGTTGCTGCTGCTGTTGCTGTTGCTGTTGCTGTTGTTGAGTTTCAAATTGCTGTTGCTGTTGTTGTTGCTGAGCTTGTGTTTGTTCAAATTGCTGCTCTTGCTGAGTCTTTTGTTGTTCTAATTGCTGTTGCTGTTGCTGTTGCTGTTGCTGTTGCTGTTGCTGTTGTTGAGTTTCAAATTGCTGTTGCTGTTGCTGTTGTTGTTGTTGTTGTTTCTTTTGTTCTCTCGCAATTCTTGAACGTTCTTTTGAAAAGTAGATAAGGAACAGCTGTCGATCCGACTCATCTTTAATCTCCAGTTTCTTTTTGTTGAAAATTGTTACCAAATCGAGTGATAAACTGGTAATTGGAAAGCTTCTGATGACTTCCTCAAGTGACTTATAATGAACTATCTCTTGTTGTGGTTGTTGTGGTTCCTGTTGCTGCTGTTGATCTTTGGATTCCTTCATGACTCTTGTGAATTCATGGATAAAATAATAAAAAAAACTCATTCGATCTTCCTCATCTTCGAGCTCAGCTTTCTTTTTGAAATAAATACCAACTAATTCCCATGAATAGCTGGTAATTGGAAAATTATTAATTTGGTATTTAAGTTGTTGTGACATTATTAGTTTAATTTGTGAAAGTAATGAAATATATTTATGAGTTGTATATGTTGATTATGATTTAAAAACGATTTAAAAGCTACTATCTAAATTTATAATATCTATATATGTATATAAGTAATTTAATAATACTAATTTATTTGGAAATTTTTCACCCAATATATTTTTTAAAAAATTTTTTTTTTTCTCAATACAATATTGTTTTTGATTGTATAGGGACATAGATATGATACTGATATTATTTCTTTTGTTTATTCAAAAAGTTTCACTAATCACTAGTAGTGATTGAACACTTTCAATTGCGTAAGTGGCAAAACAACAATTTTATGACAATAATTGAAAACTATCAATAATAAAATGAAAAAGTAAATAAAATAAAGATAAGTTCTTTAAATAAAATTAAAATTAATTTATTTCTTATTTTTAAAAGAAGAAAGTAAATGAGAAATCAACTATCTCTTTATTATTATCAACGATCACTAACTAAAACTATATTTGATAGAAATTTGAAAGATAAATGTTAGTTAGATAAATATTTTTCTTGAAAATATTGTGATATTAATAAAACTTACTTATAAATAACAAATTAATATGAATATTGCATATAATGAAAAGCAAAATTTCGATATTAATAGTATTTACTAATTATATTAATAGAATATAAAAATAATCAATAATAATAAGAAACCGCCAAATTTTGAAAATATTTAACGTCATTTTATCCGATACTCTCTCTATTATACACCATTATATTTAAATATATAGAGATGTCTTAATTTAAATTTAAAATTTTTAAAAGTTTAGTTGATGTTTTTTTGCAAAAAAAATAAAAAAACACAATCTTCCAAACCCACTTCACATTATTCAATTCCAATAAATCGTGAACCAAATCAATTAAATTGTGACACTTTTAAAATAAATAATTAAAATTAATTTATTTAGATCCTATTGTAGTGATATACTTTTTTTTATTTTTAAATATCAACTTGTAGTAAATATTGAATCTTTATAAAATATATAATAATCTTTCTTTCAATCTATCTTCAATTATACAACTTATCAAAAAGATTAACTTACCACAAAACACCTATTCATTTATTCATCAAATCTATTTGATTTATTCAATAGTTATCATTGAGAATATCTTTAAAATATTAATATTTCTTCAATTATTTTAATTAAAAAAAAAAAAAAACAACATATTTTTACTTTTGCAACAAAAAAAAGATGAATTTGTCAAATAAAAGTGGGGTGTTGCAAATTCAATAAATTAATAAAATTGAAAATTATGCTTGTTGTTTCTTCATTGGTAATGATCGCCTGTTTTTTTTATTTTTAAATATTATATTATAATAAAATGAATTATTTAATTAATTTTAATATTTATATTTCAAATTTGAATATTAATTCATACTTTTAATTGGCGCTTAACGGTTGCCGCCATTTTTGAGTTCAAACTGTAAGTTAACGAATCAAATTTAAAACTATATAAACCTATAATTTCATTCACAATATCATTTTTCATTATTTTTCATATACAAATAATTTTGTAAGTAATAACTATTAATTATAACTTTAACTTATTTATATCTTTGTTTTACTAACTCTTTATTTTATCTATTTTTATCTCTTTCTTCTTTATCTCTTCTGTCTCTCTCTCTTTGCCTACCATCTCTCTCCGTCCATACAACCTCTGCCTGTATGCCTACCATCTATGTCATTGCCTACGATCTCTGTCCGTCCACCCAACCTCTATCATTGCTCACCATCTCTGTCCGTCCATCCTCTGTCATTGCTCACCATCTCTGTCGGTCCACCTAATCTCTATCTTTGCTCACCGTCTCTGTTCGTCTACCCAACCTCTATCATTGCTCACCATCTATGTCATTGCCTACAACCTCTGTCCGTCCACCCAACCTCTTTCATTGCTCACCATCTCTGTCCTTCCACCTAACCTATGTCATTGCCTACAATCTCTGTCATTTTTCACCATCTCTGTCCGTCCACCCTCTGTCATTGCCTACAATCTCTGTCATTCCTCACAATATCATTGCCTACCACCTTTGTCATTACCTACCACATCTGTCATTTCCTCTGTCATTCCTCACAATCTCTGTCCGTCCATCTCCATCCAATCTCTATCATTGCCTACAATCTATGTTCGTCCACCCACCCTGTGTCATTGCCTACAATCTCTGTCATTGACTACAATCTCTGTCATTGACTACAATCTCTGTCATTGCCTACAACCTCTGTCTGTCCACCCAACCTCTATATTGCTCACTATCTCTGTCATTACTTACCATCTTTGTCGTCCACCCAATCTCTATCATTGCTCACCATCTATGTCATTGCCTACAAACTCTGTCCGTCCACCTAATCTCTATCATTGATCACCATTACCTACCATATAAGTCATTGCCCACAACCTCTTGTCTATCCATTCCTGTATTTGCCAGTGTTAAAATAGCAGATATCAGTTTTTTTAAATTGTTCTTTAAATTTACTAAATAAAAATAAATTCTTTTTTATTTAAATCGAATATTTTATAATCTCAACATTTAACTTTATTGTTGTTTTTTATTTTTATTTGAGAAATAGAGTTGCTGATGATGATGATAAATGATTTGAAGCTGATGATTGTACTGTAGCTGGATCCACGATCTAGTAAGTAGTGGTAGAACCTGAATAGAGATCATAAGTAAATCATCTGAAAGATCAGATTGAAAATAAACCGATAAATGTGATCTGAACTAGTATATTGATGCATCTCAACTTTCTTATATTGTACAATACGTTGGGCCAAGTACTTCTAATAATAAATGAATGAAAAGTATTAATAATATTCTATTAATTAAAATAAATTAAATTTTAAACTTTCTCTTAATCTGAAGCTAACTAAGTTTAGTTGGTATCGAAAATAGTAACTTTAGATAAGTTACATTATCTTTCTAGTCAAATTGTAGAGTGTCTACGATTGAGCATACAAGAAGTTCTGTGAAATAAAACAATAGTGGTGTTGGTAGTGATGGTCGTCGACCGTTTGTATTCAATGATTTCAGGTACAAAATAAAGGTTTAAGATACTATCGGAGTGAAACTACATTTCAGATGTCGAAAGTATAATGAACATCAACAATATTAAGACTTCTTTCAAAGAAACTAAGGAATCCATACAGTTGGAGTACCTCCAAGAAGTGTGTGTGTTCTAAATGCATTAGCTCTTCTGAGGTATGTAAAGCTATAATTCTAAAAATACACTTCAATTATCTAATCCACAACTATAAATCATCATTTATATTTGTTTTGTTTCATTGTTATAAAACAAATTATAATAAAATATCTACCATCTATATGAACAAGATAAATCGATATAAACTTTATCTTATAAAAAAGAATAGTCATCGTTTGATGATTGTGAAAATATCAAATATCTATAAAATAATAATATTATAGTGATACAATAATTTAGATTTTCAAGAAATTATGGATAGTGCTCTTAACTATTCTCTTATCTTTCAATTTCAATATATATAAATTGAATACATAATCATTTTATTTCATTTTTTCTATCTAATTAATTTTTTAATTTTTTGTTACATTGTTTATTTATTATTTGCAACACCCATTTGAATAGTTTTTCTTTTAATTCTTTTTGGAATATCCTTCACAAATTAATTAATATTAATGAACCATCATCTTCACTCAGACGATAGGTATATTTATTGAGAATAGACTGTTTCACTTTATTTGAATATTAAGTAATATTTTAAATTTGAACTTTTAAATTGGTTGTTATCTTTTTCCGCCATTTTTGAATTTACGATATTATAGTTAACGAATCAATTTAATACTCTATAAAAACTATGATTTAATTTCTTTTTTCTTTTTTTTTTTTTTTAGTCTACAAATATTTAATTTTTAAGATAATATATATTTATATTTTATTAGTTAGTTATTTATTTTTGATATTCTTACTAACACTCTTTCTCTCTCTTTTATTTTCTATATTATAAAAGAACAACCCTTACAAACAACAAACAATGTCAACCAAATCAAAATCATTTAAATCAACTAGCACCACCAAGAAGTCCAGCACCTCAAAGAAATCTTTTAACCCAACCTATAAGGTTATGATCACTAAGGCTATTGAACATTACAAGGATAGAACTGGATCTTCGATCATTGCTATCAAGAAGTACATCGAGGATCACTACAATGTCAATCAGACTGCGTTTCACACAAATTTGAGGTTGGCATTGAACCGTCTTGTGGAGAACAATTCTCTCGTCAAAGTCAAGGTAAGCTACAAACTCCCGCCGAAGTCTGACACTGCTAAGAAGTCAACCACTGCTGCCGCTGTTTCTACTCCAGTCAAGAAGTCAACTACTACCGCAAGCAAGAAGGTCGACCCAAAGAAGAAGGCATCATCCACTATCGCCAAATTTGTTTAACATAATCATTTTCTGATATTCTATGCTATAAATCATTTGTTTATCATTTATTAATAAAGAAATAATTCATTATCTTCATCCATATCAATTCTTTGATTTATCTATTCATTTTAAATTTATATTTTTTCAATATCTATTTATCCTTTTACTTTAACAAATATTATTTTTATTGATTTTGTTTTTTTGTTTCATTGATTATAATTTCATTTAACCTTTCTATTATCGTATATATTGAAATCTATTTATTATATTCTATATCACTTCCCTTTTCCAATAGAGCAGTACTGTTCCATAAAATAAGTTGAGAAGTAATAGATTAGAATAGATCTAACAGTAGCTGAGTTTTGATGAAGTATAAAGTGGGGTCACAAGTTGGAAGGATTTAGATTCCAATCAGATTTGAATTTACACGACATTCCAGAGCAATCAACAGTGACTCCTTGGGAGAAAGAATTAGCTATTGTGAAGTTAAACTTGAGGAAATTGGCATCGATCAATTTTACATGTATTAGGTGACTTCTCTTTGATTTTTTTTTTTGTTTTTCAAAAAAAGATTTGTTGATTCCTGATCAGTAAACAAATTGCAGGTATTGATATTAACCTGCTAGTTCGTGTTTTATATTAAATATATACATTCTCACACAGGCCATGAGAAATAGCCAATAAAATATTATTATTATTATTATTGTTTATAGTTATTATTAATTAATTAGTTGAGTAGTATTAGGATAGAATAGATCTAACAGTAGTAGAGTGTTGATGAACAACAGTATAAAGTGGTGGCACGTAGTTGGAAGGATTTAGATTCCAATCAGATTTAAATTTACTCGTTATTGCAGAGCAATCAACAGTGACTCGTTGGGAGATAGAATTAGCTATTGTGAAGCTAAGCTTGTGGTAATTGGCATCGATTAATTTGGTGTAATGGGTGACTGCTCTCTTGTCGGTATTTTCCAGCTTGTAATGGGTACCATCACCAAACATTTTACAGGATAGAGCCTGCCAAAACGAATGTACGATAGCAGCAGTAAGGGTGGGTGAAGTGGACAGTAGTACGAATAGGACCTTCGAACTTGAGTGCTTCCAATTACGAAGTCTATAGCTACAGTACTTGCGGTATACATGTTTGATAAAGGAACTGCTGTGAAACCACATTCCTGTATTTAAAGAAGTGATCATGTGGGTTGCAGAGTTCAGTGAAGGTCACCACAGAACTAACAGACATGACCATTGTGCTTGTGTTTTAAGGGGAGGAGTGAGAGTACAGCTGGAATATGCTGTTACGTAGCATAGGCGCTTTGCAGGAACTGAGATTGGACCAATCTGGACGGTTAGTTGACTTTCAGTACAGTGGACACGGGGTACTTGGTTGAATTGTACTGTTCGCATGCGGTGTGCACAAGTTTAATAGAGCTACTCCTTGTGGGGATCGAACCCACGACCCTGACCGTGTAAAGGTCATGTGATAACCACTACACCAAAAGAGCAACGTGATGATACAAGACGTTTTTTATTTTTTATAAGGTATCAGCAAAGGATTCTCCCTCCCGGACACCTTCACCACCATAGCCAAGATCAAAGACCAAAAAGGGCGAGAAACTCTCTTCAAACTCTTCGCTAGATGTCTACCGCTCTCTAAGATCGACCTCACCTTCTGTATACACTGCTTACCATTCGTATTCACAGGTCTCCCACCGATCAAGATCACCGAGCACCACCTCTTCAAATGCAAAATACTCAACACCTACAAACCCATCATAAAACGGATCATACACATATTTACCGGGGAAACTCTCGACTGGGAGTTCGACATCCTCAAGATGACAAGCAAAAACGAGCTACATCAAAACGTAATTGCTATCGTACTGCACCAGGTCTGGATTCTTCACTGCAAACTCGCGCACAACTCCCTCATCACACCCACCACCTTCTACCACGCAACAACCAACAACATTAACAAACTAGCTAAACTAGAATACCACAAACTAATCAGAAAATCAAAACAAGACTTCGGTCGAAACAACTCAAACATTCAAAAATATCAATCAAAATGGCTGAAGAAGCTAGACGACTTCAAACTCATCTGGAACCACCAAACCTGGAACTTCCCAACGCCATCTCACCTCATCAGCAAATAAACAAATAAAAATAAAATCCGTTTGAGTATTCTTCAAGATATGAGAATACTTTAAAAAAAAAAAAAAATTTTTATAAGGTTTCCTTTCTCCAATCTTAAGGAATCACCTGTGGATTTTTATTTGAGTATTTAGGTATTAAGTGATTCACTCTCCTGAGAGGTGATTTGTTTTTTCGAGTTTTTTTTACGAATTGCTTATCCTGAGATGGTTTGGGTTGGCTAATTGCTTAGCCTGTGATGGTTATTGATAATCTCAAATACACTTAATACGCTTTAATAACTTTTTACTTAATCTATATATATATCTTTATTTATTTATTGCTCCAGAAAACTAATGTTGTTTTCGTGCAGTTTTTCTAATTTATATTTTGTTGCATTATTGAATATTTCATGTTTTTATAAAGTTATCGATTGTTGGTTTGTTGATTTACTTGTGATGTAGTTATGATATCAACGTTGATTGTGATAGTTGACCTCATCACACACTAATCCAAAAGAGCAACGTGATGAAACCAATATTTTTACTCATACTAAGTCACTCATTGGAATCTGGATGAGAAGATCATCTAAGACCATAAAGAAATTAAAATTCAAACAATCTAAATATATTTTATTTAATCGATAACGGTTGTTAATGTTGCTGATGATTTTCTATATTCCAATTGTTTCTTTATATAAAATAAAAGATATCTGTTTTGTACAAGAGTAATTTAATAAAAATTAGCTATATAACATTATTAAAATTTCAATTTCAAACATACCCTTTACTTTGAATTACTTTTTGTATTGATGAAAAAGTAATCATTGAATCATCACATTTAAACCATCGATCGTTGTGTTTTACAAAACAAGTATAGTGACCTCCATCCATCTTTCCAGTGTGATTAACAACTGCAAACAATTCATAAATAAAACTTTCATCATTTGGTAATTTACTATCTTGATTCTCTTCATTTTGATTATTATTTTGATTTTCATTTCTAAAAAATAACAAATTTATAAATGTTAAATTATAAACGATAATTAACTGTTAAAAACTACTTACTTTTTATGAGTCGAAGAAGTATACGGACTCATATCAATAACAGGTGGAAATTCAATAAAAGTATCAATTTTATGTGTTCTTCTATGGGTTTTCGATTGTTCAAAACGTTTCAAGTGGAAACAAATCACCACTGGCAATGTATTGAATGTAAGTTGTTTGGTAGATTCTTGCTTACTGTTACACTGTCTACAAAAGTATTTCTCATCCAATTTCTCTGGTTGTGTAAATCTTTCTAGACATGCTTCCAGTGAATTATGATTGTTGCTGCTGTTATTGTTGTTGTTGTTGTTGTTACTATCATGTTCATTATGATGACTACCATGATGATGTGATGACTTTGGAATGTCCAGACTGATATCTGTGAACGGATCGGTTGTCGACGATGTAAACTGACAGGTGGTACACTTTACCTCTGAACGAAGCAGTCCACCAAACGTACAGTGAACGATACAATTACAATCTTTACCGTGAGTACCACCGATATGCTGATGAATACCATTGAGTGAGGAAATGAGGAATTCGTGTGCATCCTGCTGTTCGTACGATGCCAAGTAGTTCGAGTAGTTCCAGCAACTGTAAAGGAAGTGGTGAGGAGTATATGGATTCTTTAATCCCGTGAATACCTGTGTGAATAATATATCCATTTCACAGCCAAGACAGATAGTACTACCATTACCATTATTGCTACTGCTACTGCCACTGTTACTACAATTTCCATTTCCACTTCCATTTGTACTGGTTGGTGTGGATACCGATGATGAAGATTCACTGTCACTACTATTATCATTACTACTATTACCTCCACTACTTCTATTCATCTCTTTCTCACGTCGTTTCTCACATTTACTATTACTATGCATATCACTCAAGAAATAGTTTCTAAGTATAGGATTATGTATAAATGATTGAAGTATTACATTCATAAAACATCTATATATATATATATATACATATAGAAAAATAAGTTAAAACTTTAACATAACTAAAACATAATAATATATATGACAACATACGTATTACCAAGATTATTTAATCCACGTAGACCCAACATTGTAGAGTTATTTATATTCGAATTATTTTGAATGATTGCAGTGTCTTCAGGTGTTGGTTTCCAACTATGATATTTTGCTCTATTATTTATTGGATCTGATATTGATAGAAAGATTTGATCATTTTTTTAGTAAAACTATAATAATTGATTGATAAACTTGATAAACTTGATAATTTACTTGCTAATTCCTGTATTGTAATGGTTTGTGATTGAATGAGACTATCTAATATCTCAGTGTATTGATCATCGTATATGTAATCTGAACAATGATGACAGTAGATCTGATAGAGACTGGAATCGATCGCTAAACAATGATTGGCTTCATTGAAGTGTTTGATGATATGCTGGTGTTTCCAACAGCCTGCATAGACACACTGAAGACAGCAGTGTATTCTACCATTGAATGATCCACACTCACGACAGCTCGGCAGTGGCAATCTACTGGTTTCAATCATACCACTCTTACAAACCATTAAATACCGCACGATTACATTCATCGTATTGACAAAGTCAACATCTTCCGACAATTTAAATTCTTGAAAATGTTTACATTCATTTCTTTTTCTTTTTGAATTACTACTGTTACTATCATTGCTACTACTATCTATATCTGATTCACATTTTGGACATATACTATTATTATTATTGTTTGTAATAATATTACTATTTGTTGTCATCTGGATATCCTATATAAAAAAAAAAAAACCAATCAGATCCAATTTTAATTAAATTAAAATAACGAAATTGAATGATTTTTATTTTATTTTTTTTTTAATAATATTTTTGGATATCATACTTATTGAATCTTTGCACTGCAATCAATCAATTTAACAATACAATAAATTATATTAATTTTTTTTGGGGGATGATTATAAACGTTTTATTAATTGTCTTGATGTTTTATATGCAAATATTATTAGTTTATTGAAGTAATCTACGTAATACGTATGGTAGAATACCACCGTTTCTGTAATATTCAATTTCGATTGGTGTGTCGAAACGCAAGGTGGTTTCAAACTTGATACCGCTACTGGTGGTTACAACGATGGTTTGACCAGTCTTGATCTCCGCTGGGATTTCAATGTTGAATTGTTCGGTACCCTTCAATCCGAGTTTGTCGGCGTTCTGTCCCTCCTTGAATTGCAATGGCACGATACCCATACCGACCAAATTGCTTCTGTGAATACGCTCGAACGACACTGCAATGACGCATTTGATTCCCTGCAAGTATGGACCCTTGGCAGCCCAGTCACGCGACGATCCACTTCCATAGTCGGCACCGGCCAACACGACAAGTGGCGAACCGGCAGCGATATACTTTTGGGCGGCCTCTGAGATGTAGAGAACTTCACCCGATGGAATGTGTGTGGTTTGTGGACCGACCGATGGAGCGAGCTTATTGACCAAACGTGTGTTGGCAAAGGTTCCACGCACCATCACTTCGTCGTTACCACGACGTGCACCGTAGGTGTTGAAATCGGCTGGATCGACACCGTGTGCTCTGAGGTAATCGGCAGCTGGCGACTTACGATTGATGTTTCCGGCTGGCGAGATGTGGTCGGTGGTGATTGAGTCACCCAGATTTAAGAGACAATAGGCGTTGGCGATCGATTCACGCTTTGGAACGGTGAGCTCCATCGATTGGAAGAATGGAGGATTGTGAATGTAGGTCGATTTGTCGTCCCATGGATAGAGGGTGGTTTGTGGAACTTGCATTTCATTCCAACGTGGATTACCACCGGTTACGTTCGAGTAGAAACGTTTGTACATCTCTGGTTGGATCGAACTGGCAATGGTTTGTTGGATCAATGCAGAGGATGGCCAGATCTCACGGAGGAACACTGGTTTTCCGGTGGTGGAGCTGGTTCCGATCGGTTGCTTGTCAAAGTCGATATCGACGGTTCCTGCCAAGGCGTAGGCAACGACGAGTGGTGGCGATGCCAAGTAGTTGGCACGCAACAATGGGTGAATACGACCTTCGAAATTACGATTTCCAGAGAGGACACCGGCGGCGACCAAATCCTCCTTGGTGATGGCTTCGGCGAGTGGCTCGGCCAAGTCACCGCTGTTACCAATGCAAGTCATACAACCGTAACCGGTCAAGTTGAAACCGAGTTGGTCAAGGAATGGTTGGACACCGGATTTGACGAGGTAGTCAGTGACGACACCACTTCCTGGCGACAAACTGGTTTTGATGTATGGTGCGACAGAGAGACCGGCTTCGACCGCTGCTTTAGCAAGCAAACCAGCACCCAACATAACCGATGGATTAGAGGTATTGGTGCAACTGGTGATGGCGGCAATCGAGACGGCACCGTGTGTAATAGTGTACTCCTTTCCCTTGAAGTTGAGAGTTGCCTTCTTGGCGATTTGCTCTGGAGTGAGACCGTAACCCTTGAAACCGACCGGTGACTTTAAGCAAGATGCGAAATCCTCTTGGAGCTTGGAGACAGAGACACGATCGTGTGGACGCTTTGGACCGGAAATACTTGGCACGACGGTGCTGAGATCGAGCTCGATGGTGGAACTGTAGATTGGGTGTTGCTCCGATTGGTAGTTGCAGAGGAGGTGTTGCGAGCTGAGATATTGCTCGATGTAGGTGAGTTGCTCCTCGCTACGACCAGTGTTGGAGAGATAGGCGATGGTGTTCTTGTCGGCTGGGAAATAACCCATGGTGGCACCGTACTCTGGCGCCATGTTGGAGATGGTGGCACGATCGGCGACCGACAACGAAGCGACACCGCTACCGTAGAACTCTACAAACTTACCGACTACACCCTTGGCTCTCAACTCTTTGGTGACAGTCAGCACCAAGTCGGTGGCGGTGACAAGATCTGGCAGGGATCCGGTCAGTTTGTAACCGATGACCTCTGGGAGCACCATGGACATTGGTTGACCCAACATCACAGCCTCAGCTTCGATACCACCGACACCCCAACCGCAGACACCAAGTCCATTCACCATGGTGGTGTGCGAGTCGGTACCGACAACAGAGTCTGGGTAGAGGACGTTACCCTCACCCTTGCAAACCTCTCTGGCGAGATACTCCAAGTTTACTTGATGTACAATTCCGTAACCTGGTGGAGCAATCAAAAGATTCTTGAATGCCTGTTGTCCCCACTTTAAGAACTTGAAACGCTCAATGTTTCTGTGGAATTCCATCTTTTGATTCTCTTCCAACGCCTCTGGTGTTCTGGAGACATCGACCTGCACTGAATGGTCAATAACCAAATCAACTGGAACCAATGGATTAATCTTATTTGGATCTCCACCAAGTCTCTTCATTGCATCTCTCATTGCTGCAAGATCAACAACTGCTGGTACACCACTATAATATATATTATTATTTTTGAAATTACAAAGTGTTAGTAATAAAAAAAAATAAGAGTAAAGGTGATATATATATACATACGTGAAATCTTGTAATAAAACTCTTGCTGGTTTGAATGGAATCTCAACATTGTTTGCAGTTGTCTTCCAATTCAATATATTTTCAACATCCTTCTCGTGGACTTGGAAGTTATCACAGTTTCTGATTGCAGATTCCAATAAGATACGAACAGAATATGGTAATTGTGCTATTTGGTATTATTGATCGTTAATTAACATATGTTTGTGATAATATATATAAATAGATACTTCTTATACATACCAACTCTTTCATCATTCAACTTTTGCAAGTTATAAAAAGAATATCCACTTGGAAGTGTATCTTTAATTTTATCAAATGGATTACTCATTCTCTATCTTTTCTTTTCTCTTTTTATTGTTGTGATTAAAAAAAAAAACTAATATATATATTAAAACAAAAAAAAATAAATAAAAATATAAAATATTATATAATATACAAGAGGAGATGAATTAATTATCTTGTGTTAAAAAAATGAAAATAAATTTGATGTTGAATGTGTGTGTGTGTTAATAATATCAATTATAATTGTTCATTTTTTTTCTTTTTTTCTTTTTTTAAATTAAATAATTCAAATTGATAATTATTTTTGCAAATTAACAATATATATTACTTTTTTAAGCTAAATTTGATCATCATTGATACAGAGGGCGTGGTACATCATTTTTTTTATTTTTTTGCATTGATTTTTTTTGATTTTTTTTTAAAGGTTTTCTAGAATATGATCCCCCATGGGATAAACCATCTACTATCTACCAAAAATCACTAAAACCGATTTTTTTTCATTAAATTTTAATGATTTTGAAATTTCCATTTGCAATACACGACAACTATTTAATAAGGTAATCAATGTCCACATGAATTTACAAATAATATTTTATTGAAATAACATAACATGCATTGCTTTGTACTTTAAAATATTATTATAACTTTTCATTCAATAAGAATGTAAGAATCGCTTGGACTTCATTGTCTCTTACTAGAGAAGGTGCATGTCCTGTTTCAAATTCAATACCTACTACTCTCTCATCGGATTTCAACATCTTCTCATAGATATCTTTTGGTAATACATCAGAACTTTTACCTATTAATATAATAATTATGATAATCTAGTTAATACCAAATCTAATAATAAACATTTAAAAAAAATAAAATAAAAAAGATAAATTACCTCTAATAATAAGAATGGATTTCTTTATATTTTTAATGGTATTATCCCAAACCGACCAGATATCGAAATCTTTCTCTGCCATTTTCTCAAAGTTTTTAAGTATCAATGGATCGTAGTGAAATTTGAAAGTACCGTATGCCTGATCCTCGATAAAACATTCGTACGCTAGATTCTCCCATTGGTCTCTGGTCAGATCAGAGCCAAATCCTTTGTATATAGTTTGAAAGTAATCGACTGCATCGCTTCTCGTTTCGAAAACCTTGTCTCTGCTGGCCAGTAGACTAGTGCTGATTCTGGTGATAGATTCTACCGGTACATACGGTCCAACATCATTCAATATTAGTCGATCGAATGTCAATGACGATGATGGTGATCCCAGTGCGAAAATACCAATGAGTCCACCCATTGAAGTACCGATAAAGTCAACCGTACAGTTCGACCTTCTGGTTGCTTTGATCAGCTCGATTGCATCACTCACATAGGTGTGGTAGGCATAGTCATCGGAGTTCTCAAGACGTTGCGATTTTCCTCGGCCTGCGACATCCGGACATATAACAATGGCCTCGGGAATGTCGTTTACCAACCGTGTAGCCAATACATCGAAATCACGACCTGTACCCATCAGCCTATGGAAACAATAGATCATTCTAACCGGTTTGCCAGGTGATCTCTCTTTATTCGACCATTCTATATAGTAGATCGAATGTTTATACAACTTTGATGGTACATCCAACTTTATTCTATTTTTTAATTAAAAAGGAAATAATAAAAAATAAAAAATAGTAATAAATCTAATTAGATAACAATGTAAACCACGACACAAGATAACAATCAATTTTAATTACTTTTTCTCCTCTATAACTATATTACTGTGATTAATTTTATTCATATTTCTTATTATTTTTAAGGTATAAATAATAACATAAAACTAAAATAAAACTTAAACAATAAAATTACTTAAACCAAAGATAGAGCTAGTAAATATCTTTCAATTCTGAAAAAAATCTAATTTAATTTGATATTCATTTTTTTTTATACATTCGTAAAATCACATTAATATCATAAAAAAAATGAAATAAAAATGGAAACAATTCATATTGAAGTTTATATAAATATTGGTATTTCATTTGACGTAATTTTATCACAGAAAATAAATAAACAAATATATAATAATAATGTGTAACCGAAAAAATGATGAAAATAAAAAACTGTTAAAAATCTATCACTAATTTTTGAAATTCAATTCATTGTTAATAAAAAAAAAAAATAAAATAATAAATAAAATTAAATTTGAAAATTTGAAAATTTTATCGAATAAAAAGGAAAAACTATAATTAATTTTTTATTATTAAATTTTACTATTCTATCTCTTAGTTATAGTTATCTATTTCTTTTCTTTCTTTCTCTCTTTCCTCTTTTCTATTCTTTCTTTTGTTTTATTTATCTGTAAATATTTATTTATTTATTATTAGTTTTTTTTTTTTCTTATATATATTTATAAGTTAAGTTAGTTAGTTAGTTGTAGTGTAGCGTAGTAAAAAGAAGATAATTAAGTTAAATAACAATAGAAAAAACAACAAAAAAAAAATCAATATTTTTCACTTTGGTGCAAATAGTCAATCAATCAGCCAATCATTTATAAGCATAAATAAATAAGATTTTCACTCATCTTATCATATCTAAATAATTGAATTTTTTTCAGTTTTTTTTTTTTCAAAAGTTTCATTTAAGATCGATCAGTCGCAAGTTTTTACATCGATAGTCAAACAAGCGCCAACCCGAAATTTCAGTTAAATTTAAAAATAATATAAATAAATAATAGAACCACCTTGAGAAAATGGGAAAAAGAAAATCAGCCAAGCCACCCCCCAAAAAGAAGATTATGACTAAACTTCCAAAATATTTTGATTGTCCATTTTGTGATCACACTCAAAGTGTTGAATGTACCTTGTATGTATAGAAAAAGATTGGTTGATAGTTGTTGGAGATTATAGTTGGATTGGTGGATAAAGATTGAATGAATAACAATAGATGAGTGAAACTAACTAACAATTAACTCTCTTTTCTATTCTTTATTTTTCAGAAAAAGAGAAACACAAGTTGGTACTGCAAAATGTAGATCCTGTCAATCATCATACAGCACAAAAATCAATGGTAAATATAAATATTATTATGAAATTTGAAGATCTTCAAATTTCCTTATTTTCAAGGTGGAAATGAAATATCTGAATTTGCACTAATTTTTTATTATTATTTGATTAATTTAGAACTAAGCGACCCAATAGATATTTACACTGATTGGATCGATGCCTGTGAAATGATAAACAAACCATCGTAAAAGTCAAACGACTTTTTCTGCTTTTTTTAAATATATCAAACTTTTTTTTTTTAGTTTTTTAATAAATTTTTTTTTTTTTTTTTTTATAAATAAAATCAAATTTTTTTACCCCAATAACCAAAAACAAGGCTTTTCTTCATGCGTATATCTTTTCATTTCATTTCATTTATCAGGTTATAATTCGACGTCGAAGAGAAATGCGACTTGCTTTGCAGTTTTAATAAATAAAAATACTCAGTGAATCAAATTTTCATAATTGTGATGTTTAGGATTTCAACAAAAAGTGTCCTGATTCATTAATTTAATGAACAGTGTGGGGTTTTATTAATTTTTTGAAAGATATTCAATCCAAGGTCTGAAAATGAGAATTCACCACGAATTCCAGTTATGGATTGTAAAAAATGTCCTTTTTGATGACCATCAAACGCATTGATTATTTGTAATGATGTAATCAAACAACATAAAATCACCCTTTCAAACTCCACAACAGCAAAGGCGAGATTGAGGGTATTTTTATAGTAAAAAATAAAACAACTCATTCTTGAATGAAACCTTTGATTGGTTACAATTGATGAAGGGGTACTATTGGAGTCATTTTTAAAACAAATGATCATAACATCTCTGCATCATGGTATCTCCTCCGTCAGAGAAAACAAAACAAACTCATGAGAAGATGGTCTCTGAAATCGGTCTTCTTGAAAGTTCGTTGTTTTGTCTGTGTTTTAAAAGAAGAGAAGTGCGGGAAGGCATCGAAAATTAAGACCCACTTCCATCTTTTATTTAATAATATTTTTCTTTTAACAATTGTTTTATATATTCTACACGTTTTATTCAAATAAAGTTATAACTATATTTTTATTTAATAATAGACTTTTATTTTATTAATTAATTTTAAGATTATGTATAAATATTCATTAGTTTAGCATCTATTTTTATATTTAATAGTATTAAAAAGTATGTATATATTAAATAATAAATTACAATAATTAATCTATTTGTAGTTCACTTAATAATATCTTATTTGATATCCTATTGTGAAGAGATATCATTCATTTCTTTTCTTCACAATTTAACTATTTAATCATCAAAAAAGGTTAAATTCATTGGATTTGTGCTGATTCACTCATAATTTGAGAAAAACAAATAATCAAATTTTACGTTCACCCTTTAAAAGTTGAAACAACACAAAAAAAAAGAAAGTTGGACTACTCTTTTATATATTGGGTGTGAATTCGTGTGTTAAATTGTGTTCAATTGTTATTTTCAATAAAAAAACTAATAAATAAATTACATTAATTTTAAACAAAATAGACAGATAGAATTAAATTGAATGAGTGAATGACAAAACAATTAAAAAATAAAACCTTTTAAAATTCACCACAAACACACACCACATCTATAATTATTCCAAATCCAGTCATTTACCAAATATTAAAGAAGTAATAAGAATCAATCACAGATACATATAATATCTATATATATGTATGTTATTTACTATATCTTTTTTTTTTGTTTAAATTTGGTTGGCTGTTTGGTTTGTTTGGATGTATGAATTATTTTTTATAGACAAAATTGTAGACTAGTCTTTTTTTTAATTAGTTGTATTGATTAAACAAATAAAATAAAATAACAAACCAAACAATACAAGTCAATAGAGTAGAATTGAAATAAAATATAATTTTTTAATAGCTTCCTTCCTTCTTTCCTTCCTTACTTAATTCCACCTCTTTTTAAACTATTTTCTGTTTTATAAAATCTAAATATTTATTAATAATTTAATTTATTTATATTATTTTAGATAGATTAAATTAATATTTTTTAATAGTATCAGTAGTTACAAGTTACATACTTTTAAGATATTTATATAATTTAAAGATAATTTTTTTATTTTCTTGATTTTATTTTGTTTTTTTTTTACAAAAAAATATATAATCATTGTAAAAGTGTAGAGAGAAAATCGATTCTCTCTGATTCTTCCATTTGCTTTACTTTTTTTAAAGTATTCAACTTTATAGATATATTTTAAATAATAATTAAGCGAAAATGTTATTATTGGAAACTTATAGAGATAACATCCTGAGGATGTTGGCGTTTGCATTGATAGGCACCCTAATGTTTACATTTTATTTAAATAATTCATCGAACAATAATAGTCAATTAACATCCCACGGTGCATTCCGTGATGGAGTCAATAAAATTGTACAAACCGAAATTTCTCCTGCAACCATTTTACTTGTACCACATTCTCATTGTGATGCAGGTTGGTTACAAACTTTTGAAGTAATTATATAACATCCAAAACATTAAACCATCTATTTATTAATATAATTTATTTATTTTGTTTTATTTTATTTCCAATTAGGAATATTATGATAATAAAGTTTATAGTATATTGGATTCAGTTATTTCTGAACTTAAAAAAGATCATTCAAAACGATTTATTTGGTCTGAAATGTATGTTTTTCAATTTAGTTGGAAATTACTTTAGCAAAAAAAAGTGGAAAATCCTGACATTTCTCCATTAACTTTCAATTTTTTTTTTCAGTTCATTTTTTAGAAAATGGTGGGACAATCAAAAACAACAAATAAAAGATAGTGTACATGATTTAGTAGAGTCTGGTAGATTTGAGTTTATAGGTGGTGGTTGGGTGCAGAACGATGAAGCAGTTTCAAACATTGACGATGTTATGGATCAGATTACCGAGGGTCACATCTGGATAGCCAAACATTTCAATAGAACCGTTGAGTATGGCTGGCAGATCGATCCTTTCGGACATTCGTCATTGACTCCAACACTGTTCGCTCAGCTCGGCTTCAAAGCGATGATTGGCAATAGAATCACAGACAAGGCGAAAGAGGTGATGCGTGATGTTAGACAGTTGGATTTCATTTGGGAGGGTTCTGCGCTGCTCGCCGACAAGAGCAGAATGTTTGTGCATCTGCTGAACTATCACTATGGTTATCCGTCGCAGGAGATCTACAACACCGAAGAACCATACGCCAAATTCCTAAACAACGTTGAGACCTATGCCAAGGCGGTGCACGATCTCATCGCTCGCTACCGTGACGCAACACTTTCAAACATCGTAATGATTCCATGGGGAGACGACTTCACCTATGCCGATGCCGAAGATGAATTCAAGCGTGCCGATACACTCATCGATTTGCTCAATGACGACAAAGAAAAGAGAAACATCAAGGAGATTAGATACGCTACATTGTCAGAGTATTTCGAGTTGCTATTCAAGGATATTAAGGAACGTTCTCTGCCGTTACCGCTATTTAAAAATGACTTTTTTCCATACGTCACAAAGAATGAAGAGCCGTGGACAGGTTTCTATTCCAGTCATACATTGCTAAAGAAAGAGATTAGAGAAACATCGACAATGGTTCGTTCCGCTGATATTTTCTATAGTTTAGCCGTTGCAAAATCATCGTCAAAGTCGAGTCATCTCAAGGGTATAAATGGTTTGGCGCCTGGATTGGAGGAAGCGCGTCATAACCTGGCGATTACTCAACACCACGATTCAGTGACTGGCACAGCTCGTAGCTATGTAATGAACGACTACTATGTGAAGCTGCAGAAAGCAAGAGAATCAGTAGAGTCTGTTCTGGTCAACTCGATCGAGTATTTGAGAGTTGTCAATACCACTGTTGCCTCGGACAACAACGACGGTGTTCTGGAGATAAAGAACGTTCTCGATATCAATTGGATGAGTAGCGATACAAAGAAAGGCGGATCCTACGCATTGGTACTGACAAACACACTCGCTTGGAACAGAACCGGTCATACTTCGATTCGAGTCAAGGGCAGTCGTGATAAGGTCGGTCGCATCAGAGTGGTCGAAGCCGACACTCTCAGTGTCAAACAAACACAAACTATTCCAGTGAATTTGCAGTTGGAATGTAAGAACAACGTAGACGAGTATAACATTTATTTCATATCTTCGGTGCCGCCAGTGGGATCGTCGACTTATTATCTACTTTTGGAGTCAACCGAGAACAAAGATACATGGTCAACGATCTCTGAAAACTATTTCTTTGACACCAACTACAAGCTGGAAAATCAATTTTTGACAATCAACTTTAATTCACATGGTTTTATCAATAGTATCACCAGACAACTGACCGCCGCCGCCACCACCACAGTCCAACTCAATGAAACGATGCAACAATACACCACAATGAAGAGTGGTGCCTATCTATTTATTCCCGACGACAAATCCAATGATTTCAGTGGCAATTCCGACAAGAAAAAGTATTACTACATAACTGGTCCACTTCTGAGTCAGGTGCTTGTCTATTCATACGGAGGTGACGTCTGCAGTCCAAAGACCATCGTACTACACAGAGTGTACAGGTCCGACAGCTCACAACCATGCAGTCTAGAGAAACTAGTGGAAGTCGGTTACTCTGTGCCGGGTGAAGGCAACCGTGAAACCGTATTCAACTATCAAACCAGCATCAAGAGTGGAAAGAAATTCTACACAGACAATGGTTTGGAATCACGTACCAGATCACATTTCAACGACAATTATATTAATTTCCAATATTTCCCTGTTTTAAGTTCTGCACATATTAAAGATGATTCTTTACAATTTACAGTAAGTACTTACTATTTTATTTTTAAAAATATTTGATAAAAAAAACAACAACAAAACTTGATACTTATTATTATTTCTTTTAAATATATATATATAGATTTTCACAGAGAGAAGTCATGGAGTTACTTCTCCAACCGAAGGTGGTTTGGAAATAATGGTACATCGTACTTTGATGCAAGATGATTGGAAAGGTTTATCATTTGCCAACAAAGACTTTGCAAGAATCGATGGAAAGTTCTATTTGAACCTTGATACCATTGAGACTGCAACACAGAATTCCAAACAACAATCACTTCAAATATTACAACCACCAATGTAAATATTAACAATTATTTATTATTATAATATTGAATATGTATAGCATACTAACATTATCTACTTTAATAACTTAGTCAACTATATCAAAAATTTGTACATATCGACGAATACAAGTTAAAGTATAAACAGACATTGTCATTCTTTAATAGTTCACTACCATCGAATCTCCATTTATATTCGTTGAAGTTCTATAATCAATACGATAGCAAAGGAAAACCATTGATCTATATGAGAATAGGTGATATTCAAGTAAGATCTGACACTACCCCACAACTCGTTGACTATGACTCGCTATTCAGTAGCGATCTAACTGTATCAAACATGAACAGGTTGGGACTAAACTTCTTACCTTATAAAAGTAAATATAAATGATTTAAATCTAAATTTAAAATGTCATTAACTAACCAATACTTTTTTTTTTATAAATAGAACCATATGCATCAGAGTTTAAGAGTACAAAGAAAAGCTTTGTAATGAAAACAGGAACTTTGTATTTCTGTGAACAGGGTGCAAGTGAACATCAACCGGATCTCACAGATGATTTACAAGATTTGGATCAGGATTCAAGTGATAATCATAGTTATAGTCTTTCACCTTTGGAAATCAAATCCTATGGAATGACGTTGAGCTTTGGCTCGTTGGTTATCAGACCAGCATCTATCAATGGAAATCTTACTCTTGACAACCTCAATAGCAATGGCAGCAGCATTATCACTACCAACACAACGGATGATAAGATTGTACTTCAGTTGAATAGCGGTGAGATCGATGACCAGCTAACACAAGAACTGAATCTACCGTTCCCTTTTATGTTGGTAGGAAATCCACATGCAGCAAGAACCGGTTTGAACAAAGAAGAATTGAAATATCCATATGACTTTTCAGTATACAAGATAGATTTGGCATACAATAACGATAGTGGTAGAATATCTTCACCAAATTATGGTCTGATAGTTGGTGTTTCATTCTTTGCTTTCTGTGGAGCTGTAGGTTTGGTTTTACTTGTTGTCACTCTTGTCCGAAGAAGAATGAGAAGAAATGTTGAACCTGAACAATTACCCAAGTATATGAATGATGATGATGTTACATCAATGGCACAAAAAGACTTTGATACTCCCACCATTGCAACTACTGAAACTACAGAAACAAAGGGCAAAGATCCAAGTGGTGATATAACAATAGTCTAAAACTTTTTAAATAAATATATAGATAATATATTATTATAGATCATTTAGTTAGAGATTGTTAATTATTTTTTGTCTTGATTTTAATCTTTAGATATGTATCTATTTATTCTCGCCTTATAATGTCTACACATTATATTGCAATGAATAATATTTTATTTACAAAATAATTTCTAGAAATATAATTATACTTCTAAACTTTATTTTTTGTTTCTTTTGAGGAGTTTGATTAGATTTATTAATTTGAATCCAATACATAAAAAAGGTTTTGAGGAGTTGATTTTTCAGTGCACTGACCTTCTCTCTTCATATGGAAAACATAATCACCATCAAACAAGATATTTCTATTGATAATTCTGAATTCGTAATGGTTATTTCCACAATTTTCAAATTTATGTGGAGTGTTTCCTTTATAGTGCTGACCTAGATTATCTACATAGTTTATTTTTTCCTCCAAATCATCCGATCTAACATCGAGTGTATATTTAAATAATGTATGTGATGCTGGGAAGATCATTGCAAATCTCATAGTTTCTCCTTTACTGACATCCACTTTCACTCTTAAATAGTTGCTATCTTCATTATCGTAGGCGTAAAGCATCCATCTATCCTCTTCGTACTTCCACAATTCAACAGATTGAGATACATTTATAAAAATAACTAAAACTAAAATATAATAGATCTTCATTGTACTAAAAAATTAAAATTGTTTTGTTTATATATTGATAAAATATAAAGAAAATAATAATAATATAGTAATATAGATAGTATTAATAGTTTAAAATAACATAATAAATTGTTTTTAATATACTATTTTATTTAACATTCCAAATTTAGAACGATCCTCGTTGGGATATACATCAACAATATAGTTAACCTAAAATTTTAATTTGTTACCTATCACAATATAGATTTATAACTCTATTATAATAAAAATCGATAAGATATTAGATTATCACAATATTGATCATATGATCATCCAACTTGAAGATAACCTTGGTGTTTAATTATTATTTGTTTGTAATTGTTATGCATGATTTTGATGATACCCAATGAAAGGAATTGCAAAAAAGTGATAATCAAAAAACAATTACAATTATCCTTTTTTGTTAAAATGTAACAAAACCATCATTAATGATGAATATGTGATTTGTGTGTGTATATGATGATGGTTTAAATAAATTGAAGTTGACAACAAATTTATTAATAGTTTTTATAAAAAATATTTTAAATGAACATAATATAATATCAATCTTGATTGCTACTCGTTCACCTAGAATATATAACTAGTTATTGTGTGCAATATCTCGTTTGATATTGTTTGTTGATTGAGCGAACAATGTTATTTTTTTTGTTTATTTATTTAACATTTTAGTTTTTGAGTTTAATAAAGCTTTGTAGACTCTTTCGCATGTATCTTTCCAACATAATACTAAAATCTTTCATAACAAATGCACATATTACAACAGAGAAGAAATCACCAACTCTGCGTAGTCGACTCGAAAGATTGTTATTTCCTAAACTCTCACAGCAATTCATCCATGACTCTAGGAATTGACTCTCCTCAAAAACTGTATTTAATAATCCAACATAATCTATTCCTTCCCTAAATATATCAAGATATTATTAAAAAAAAAGTTTTTAAAAAGAAAGTTGTGTTAATATATAAAAAAAAAAACAAAACTCTCTTTTGATGAGAATAATAATTTGACTTACAATTTTGAAGATGGTGCTAATCTTACTGCACCTTTTGCAAGCGATGTACCGAGTTTCTTAACTTTACCAGCCCATCCTTTCTCTTCTTTCTTTTCAATTTTAATTTCGGGGATAAACGATAAATGGAAATGCAGTCCATTCTGGAGTATATCGAGTTGTGCGCAAAATACATCCATCTCTTTGGAGATGGCATCGATGTTCTTTCTATCAAATGGCAATGCATTGTCGTCGCGAGCATAAACCTTTAATTTTGATAGTGATTCTTGTAATTCCATTAAACTTTGAATTTTAATTGTAATTGCTAACATTTTACATCCTGTTTGTTGCCTTTATTTTATTTTATTTTTTGTTATAAATAATAAATAAATTAATATACAAAACAAACATTCTATATAGGTAAAGTGCAATTGTTGTTATTATTATTATTACTTACCAAACTGATTTTGGAATATATAATTTTGGTGTTAAATAGGCACCGGTAGTAATCGTCTTTGAGAGTACTCTCATCAACCAGAATGGTTTGTACGATGCGAAAGCGGGCACCGGATCGGTTGGCACGCCCGACAATGTCTCCTCGACAAACACAATGTTCTCTTTGGTCGGTGAACTGACAGCTGCTCCATTTTGTTGATTTCTAAAATCGATCGAGTATTTGAAATGTTTTAATAAATTGAACATAATAGGTTGAACATGTATAATGTTGATGAATTATTGTTGTTATTTATAGTTACACAACAACAACAACAACAACAAAAATAACAACAAACAGGTCTAACTAATCTAATCACTTACAATAAAGATTCCAAGACATCGGCACGTGCTTGATATTGCTTTGACTTTTCCAACATTGCTTGATAGTGCTCGTCGTTCAGAGTTGAAAGATCGTCGGGTGAATTCAAAAGATTCGATGCTTCTCGATAGTTACTGATGGCAACTGTGTAGTCACCGCGATTGTCTGCATTGACACCGATACGCGCCAATGCCAATGCTTGACGAACTGAATTTAAGATGGCTTGATCAGACATCTTGATTTACTATATATATATATATAAATAACAAACTAAACGAATAAAATAAAATGATTATTTATAAAAAATAATAATACTAAAACAACAAGAGTAGAGGTTTATATAAATAAAAGAATGAAATACAAATAAAAAAAAAGAAATAATAATAATAATATTTAATTATTATTACTAAAGTCGACTTTTGTTGAACTAAATTACAATTTAAATAAATATGTATGTTATGTTTAATGAATAATAAACAAATATAATAATAATAATGAAAAAATATAAATCTATTTAAAAAAAAACAATAAACTATATCTCTCTCTCTATATCTATCTAATCTGATTTGTAGTTATTAGTCAATATATTTCGGGGATAATTAGTTAATTGATTGATTGATGATGATTATAATGATGATGATGATGATGTTGTTGTTGTTGATGGTTATGTGTGTTTTGATTTGTTATTTATTGATTGTATATAATAATGAGATTTTGTTTTTTATAAAGTTTAACCTTAAAATATATAAATAATGTTTGTATTTTTGAAGGTAAACCAATAATTGAATCAAAAACAAATCTAATATATTAAATAATACTACAATAAAACAACAATCTAAATGATGATTTTAAAAAATACTACTATTATTACACTTTATATAAATGATGATTAAATATAATTATCTTTATGGTTCGTTACTAATACACACAGACAGACACCACAACAACCACCAGCTGTACACTACTTTACTTTATAAACAAAACAAATCAAAAATTACCCTCCAAAAATAATTTATTTGATTCTATATATGTGTGTGTGATGAGTTGTGTTGAGTGTGTTTAACAATATTATTTTGTTTTGATCTATAAGTATATCTTATTTCTATTACTATTAAATAAAAAAACAACAATTATTATTATCTCTATATAAATATCAAATAGACACCAAGTTTATTTCAGTAAAAACAAAGTCTTTATCTCTTTGCTAAAAATTTGTTGTTGTTGTTGGTTGTTGTGTTTTAATGTGTTAGAACTAGTGTTAATAGATAAAAAAGGGTGGAACAATATAATCTAAAATTTTGTTTCCTGCAAGAGTTTTTTTTTTTTTTTGATTTTTTTCAATTAAATTGTGCTTTTTCGAAAACCATTTTTTTTATTTATAAACAAAAACAATGGGTGTAGCACAACGAAACCATTAATAAATTTATTTATTTATAGTAATAGTAACATCTTTTTTTTTTTCAATTAAACATATTAATAGACAAATATTTTAAATGAATCATTCAATTAAATTATTCTTATTATGTTATTAAAATTACTTAATAGAGGATATTGAATTTAGTGAAGAGGGAGATGAAGATGTAGTTTTTGTTAGAATGCCGAATGAAGGTTTCACAAGTTTAAGTTCACGACAATGCTTATTGCATTTATGAGTATCAAAGAACTTGATCATTCCAGGTTTGCCCAAGTTGGTTGCACCGAATCTTCTTACATTTATACAATGGATTGCTGGATCAGTCAACAAGTAACCTTTATCAATTTTGACACCTTGGATATCGACAACCATTGCTTTACCTTTGGATGCTTGATATGTCCAATGAGAGAATGTCTGAATGATTTCGTTCATTCCATCTTCATCTTTTCTTAACCATCCATGATTACTGTTGAACTTTTGGTATTCACCTTCGATTAATTTTTCGACTGAATAAAACTGAGGTTGATCATTATTTTTATCAACTAATACTTTGGCGAATGTAAAGTTGATATCTTGTTTACTTCTGAGGTGATTGAAATCAAATGCAAATTTAGCAGCAACAGTTTGACATTCCATTTCTTCCAAATATCTTTTCATTGAGTTGTAGCTGCTACCTTTGTATTTTGACTGTTTTACCACTTTACGGTTGCCATCCTTGTCGACTGCGTGGTAAGCCAAACGATTTCCTCCTTGTGAGAATGGATATGGTGCCATTTTGATCTCGAATTCTTCACTAAATGAACTAGCTTCATATTTTTCATCCAGGCAAGCATCTAAAGAGTTTGGAATCTTGAATTGAATTCTTTGCATTGGGATTAGTGGAAGTGTTGGAAAATATGGAACTTCTTTAACAATGATGTAATCTTTAGGTATTCTAGGTTCCTTATCAACAAGTTGACTTGTTAAAGTGGATCTTGATGATGAAATTGATGATTCAACTGATTTCAACAAGTGAGTGCTGAGTGTTGATATATCTTTGGAATCGAATGTATTGATTGTTTTCATATTTTTAGATAGTATTGCCAATCGTTTGTTGAAGATATCAATCATCTTGCTTGTGGCAGGCTTTATAATGTGACCAAAGAAATAATTGATATCGAGAGAAATGATATCTTTCATCAACGAATCAAGTGTAATACCATTCGGATCTCCATCTGGATAGTTGTCTGGTTTATCGTGGTACTCTTCTCCATGACATGGTGCGTCAGCCAAATGAATGACAATTCTAGTGCTATCCTTTCTCCAACCCATCAGTTTTATAAGGTTCATTCCACCAAACATATCCTCTGCACAGTCATCTCCTCCTTCGTCTTTGATAGAGGCAACAAAGGTTACAAAATCAAGAGTACTGTTGGTGAAATCTAATATAGAGTAAGGTTTCTCCACATCGAAATCAGTGTATCGAATGAAACCAAACTTCAGGTCAAGATTTTTGTAGTTGGCTTTCAGTTCTACTTGTAGTTTAACCAAGTCATTTTTCACCTGATAGATATATTCACCCATGGATCCAGTACAATCCAAAAGAAAAAGAAGATCGACACGTTCACTTGCACGAATTGCTTTGAATGTCATTTTAATTTCTTCCATCCTGTTTGCTATGAGTTGTTTTTTTGTTTGAGATGAAGTTAGGGATGTTGAAGATTCACCACCAAAGGCCATTCTTAGTGCACTCTCATCTGATTGCTCCACAGTAATCTCCTCACTTGATTGTGGATCATTTCCTTCTAGCATTGTGAATGAATTCGTGCGAGAATTCAAATTACAAACTTTAAAACTTTTAGTCTTTGAAAACATTTTATTATTTTACTAAAAAACAAAAAAACAAAAAATAATAAAATCAAATATAAATATTTACTATGGTTTTGTGTAACATAAAATAAATATGGTTATTGTCAGTTCATTTGCGGATTAATGAAATTAAAATTTTAAATAATTAAAGTTTTCACGGACACACAAATATAAAATTTAATGTTAAAAGAAGTTAACTCACACCCAGTGTCAACAAATCTTTTTGATCAAGATCATCGCATTCTAAAAACCACATAAAAATAATCAACCAAACGTTTTTGCAACAATGTTCATATCTCAAAGATTAAAAATTCTATATTTAACCTTTTAATGTTTGAAAAGAGTTTATACATATTCAGCTGAATATTCATTATTTTTATTATCAAGTTTTTCAGTATTCAAAAAGGGGATATATAGTTGGGTTTGAAGGGTGAATGAGATAAATTTTTGATATTTACTGTTTTTATGTTTGTTAATCAAAAAAAAAAAAAAGCAACCCAACGATACTATATAACAAAAATGTTAAAAAAGAACAACTACACACTATCATTATGAAAAATGTTGATCAATATTTTATTTATAAAAACAGTAGAGGTGAAATATAATTAAATTAAATGTGCTCATTAAAACTGTATGTAAAAGTCTTCTTATTTATTTTGATAATTAAATAATCAATACTTAATAGGTGATATTGTGTTTGGTGATAAAGGGGAAGATGGAGATTGTGAGGAGATGAGAAAGTAGTTTTTGTTGGAGTATCGAATGAAGGTTTCATAAGTTTAAGTTCACGACAATGCTTATTGCATTTATGAGTATCAAAGAATTTGATAATTCCAGGTTTACCCAAGTTGGTTGCACCGAATCTTCTGATATTGGTTATACAATGGAGGGCTGGGTCAGTCAACAAATAACCTT
Organism: Heterostelium album PN500; assembly: GCF_000004825.1. Classification (NCBI taxonomy): domain Eukaryota; phylum Evosea; class Eumycetozoa; order Acytosteliales; family Acytosteliaceae; genus Heterostelium; species Heterostelium album. The sequence continues at coordinate 551,441 of NW_008805072.1, read as the reverse complement.
TATCAATTTTGACACCTTGGATATCGACAACCATTGCTTTACCTTTGGATACCTGGTATGTCCAATGAGAAAATGTCTGAATGATTTCATGCATTCCATTGTCTTCCTTAAACCAACCATGATTACTGTTGAACTTTTGATAATCACCTTCAATGAACTTTTCGACTGAATAAAACTGAGGTGGTTCGCTATTCTTATCCATCAATACTTTGGTAAATGTAAAATTGATGTATTGTCTGCCTATGGCTTGATTGAAATCAAATGCAAATTTAGCAGCAACAGTTTGACATTCCATTTCTTCCAAATATCTCTTCATTAAATTATAACTCACTCCTCTGAACTTTGACTGTTTTACCACCTTACGATTGCCATCTTTATCGACAGCATGGTATGCCAAACGATTTCCTCCTTGTGAGAATGGATATGGTGCCATTTTGATCTCGATATCTTCTCTAAATGAACTAGCTTCATAGTTTTCACTCACACATGCATCTAAAGAGTTAGGGATTTTGAATTGGATTCTTGACATTGGAATAAGTGGAAGTCTTGAGAAATCTGGAACTTCTTTAATAATTGTGTACACTTTAGGTATTCTTGGTTCCTTTCCAATAAGTTGACTTGTCAAAGTGGATCTTGATGATGAAATTGATGATTCAACTGATTTCAACAAGTGAGTGCTGAGTGTTGATATATCTTTGGAATCGAATGTATTGATTGATTTCATGTTTTCTGATAGTGTTACCAATCGTTGATTGAAGATATCAATCATCTTGCTTGTGGTAGGCTTTACAATGTGACCAAAGAAATAATTGATATCGAGAGAAATGATATCATTCATCAACGTATCCAAAGTGATGCCATTCGGATCTCCATCTGGATAGTTGTCTGGTTTATCGTGGTAATCATATCCATGACATGGTGCGTCAGCCAAATGAATAACAATTCTGGTACTATTATTCCTCCAACTCAACTGCTTTATGAGGTTCATTCCGCCGAACATATCCTCTGGAAAGTCATCTGATTAGGTATTATTAATTTAGTAGTAAAATTAGATATTTCCAAATTAAACATCTATCAACATATTAATCATTAAATACCTCCTCCTTCTTCTTTGATCGAAGCTACAAATTTCACAAATTCTAAAGTTTTGTTGGTGAAATCCAATTTATAGTATCGATCCGCCTTATCGAAATCAGTGTATCCAATGAAACCGAACAACATATCTAGTTTCTTATAGTTGTCTTTCAACTCTTCTCGCAGTTCAACCAAGTCATCCTTTACTTTGTCGATATATTCACCCATGGATACAGTACAATCCAAAAGAAAAAGTAAATCTACACGTTCACTTGCACGAATTGCTTTGAATGTCATCTTAATTTCTTCCATCTTCTTTTCCACCAGTTCTTTTTCTGTTAGAGATGATGTTGATGTTTCGCTTCCATGGATGACTCTTGCAGCACTTTCATCCGATTGCTCCGGAATAAACTCCCTACTTTGTCCACGTGACCTGTATGACAACAACGATGAGAATGAATTGGTAAGAGAATCTACTTCTGTAACTTTAAAACTGTTGGTTCTCGAAATCATATTTTACTAAAAAAATAAATGCATATAAAAAGAAATAAAAATATTAATATAAAACTAAAATAATAAATTAAATGCAATGTCCAAGTAACTCAAAGAGCCACAACAAAACAAAACTTGCTCTCACTTTCGCCTGCGGATTAATTTTAAAAAAAATGTAGATTTATGAAATTTTAGTAAAAAAAAACAAAAAAAAAAAATTTTAGTGGCGGAAATAAAAGTTTAATCTTGCCAAATCGAAATCTCCCCAAATCACATCTTTTTTTTTTTTTAATAATTATGATGAGTTCAGAAAATCAAATATCAAAATGATTGTTCTCTGTTGGCTTGAAAATAATTTATTTATTATTTCTGAAAATCACCACTATTGTAATTCTAAAAATATCAAACCTCAAATGATCAACTAAGGTCAAGAAGTCATCCTTTAAACATTTTTTTGGTTTATTTTTTTTATACAAAAGAAAGGAATAAATGATTTTAAATTAAACTATAAAAAAAAATTTATTTACATATTATGCTATTCTATATAAATTTATACATATCAAGTTATTACTTAATAGGGGATATTGTGTTTGGTGATTTAGTGGTTGAATGAGAAGTAGTTTTTGTTGGAATATCGAACGAAGGTTTCACAAGTTTAAGTTCACGACAATGCTTATTGCATTCATGAGTATCAAAGAATTTGATCATTCCAGGTTTACCCAAGTTGGTTGCACCGAATCTTCTTACATATGTACAATGGATTGCTGGATCAGTCAACAAGTAACCTTTATCAATTTTGACACCTTGGATATCGACAACCATTGCTTTACCTTTGGATACCTGGTAAGACCAATGAGAAAATGTCTGAATGATTTCGTTCATTCCATCTTCATCTTTTCTTAACCATCCATGATTACTGTTGAACTTTTGATAATCACCTTCAATGAGCTTCTCGACTGAATAAAAAATGAGGTGGTTTGCTATTGTTATCAATCAATACTTTGGCAAATGTAAAATTGATATCTTGTTTACCTCTGAGGTGATTGAAATCAAATGCAAATTTAGCAGCAACAGTTTGACATTCTATTTCTTCAAAATATCGTTTCATTGAATTGTGCGTCTCACCTTTGAATTTTGATTGTTTTACCACCTTACGATTGCCATCTTTATCGACAGCATGGTATGCCAAACGATTTCCTCCTTGAGAAAATGGTTGTGGTGCCATTTTGATCTCGATACCTTCTGTAAATGGACTATACTTATAATTTTCACCCAGGCAAGCATCTAAAGAGTTTGGAATCTTCAAATGAATTATTTCCATTTGGATTAGTGGAAGTGTTGGAAAATATGGAACTTCTTTAACAATGATGTATTCTTTGGGTATTCTCGGTTCCTTATCAACAAGTTGACTTGTTAAAGTGGATCTTGATGATGAAATTGATGATTCAACTGATTTCAACAAGTGAGTGCTGAGTGTTGATATATCTTTGGAATCGAATGTATTGATTGTTCTCATATTTTTAGATAGTAATGCCAATCGTTTGTTGAAGATATCAATCATTTTGCTTGTGGCAGACTTTACAATGTGACCAAAGAAATAATTGATATCGAGAGAAATGATATCTTTCATCAACGAATCAAGTGTAATACCATTCAGATCTCCATCTGGATAGTTGTCTGGGATATCATGATATTCCTCTCCGTGACATGGTGCATCAGCTAAATGAATGACAATTCTGGTACTATTCCTTCTCCAACTCAACTGCTTTATGAGGTTCATCCCACCGAATACATCCTCTGGACCATCCTCTGATAGGTAATATTAAATTTACAGTAAAGTTAGATAAATCCAAATTAAAAATCTTTTATGTTTAAAGATCGATCAACATACCTCCGCCTTCGTCTTTGATAGAAGAAACAAAATTCACAAATTCTAGTGTTTTGTTGGTGAAATCTAATATAGAGTAAGGTTTCTTCACATCGAAATCGGTGTATCGAATGAAACCAAACATCATGTCTAGACTCTTGTAGTTGACTTTCAACTCTTCTCGCAGTTCAACCAAGTCATTCTTTACTTGATTGATATATTCGCCCATAGATCCGGTACAATCCAAAAGAAAAAGCAAATCTATACGCTGACTTGCACGAATTGCTTTGAATGTCATGTTAATTTCTTCCATCTTCTTTTCTATGAGTTGTTTTTTTGTTAGAGATGAAGTTAGGGATGATGTTGAAGATTCACCACCAAAGGCCATTCTAAGTGCACTCTCATCTGATTGCTCTGGGATATTCTCATCGCTTGATTGTGGACCTGGTGAGAATGAATTCGTAAGTGAATTCAAATTACAAACTTGAAAACCTTTGGTTCTTGGAAGCATTTTAAATAAAGATTGAAATCGTAAATAATATATATTATTATAAGTTGAAGTATAAATGAAAATAATATAATGATCAAAATGTCTAAACCTTTTCCAAATTTATTCTTGTGTAATTTCATTTTATGCCTCCTCCCAAAAATGAACAAATTTTTGCAAAAATAAAATGACATCAAAAAAAAAAATGAGTTAAAAATAGGTTTTTTTTTTGGGAGCGAAACAAAAATATCTAAATCCTAAAGGTCATTTTAAAACCATATTCCAAAGATAACCCAATTCAATCAAAATGAATTCTATTTTTAACAGATTTTTTCTAAAAAAAGAAAATTCATTTGCTTTTTGACAAACATAATTTTTTATTGTGGAACGTTTTTAGATCGATAAATTGATCAAATTTAGTTCTTAGTTAGATCTAAATATAGTTGGTGAATGGTATTTGGCCTATCTTGCATATGACGATGCGCTTAAAGAGTAAGATTTATATGGTGTTGTAGTGGTTGTGGTTGTTGTTGTTCCTTTCGATGAAGAGGATGATGAGGATGAGGATGAAGATCTAAACGGCATGATATCAGGCTTGGGGAGTCCGAGACTCTGACAATGAATGTTGCATTTGTGAGTTTCAAAGAATTTGATCATTCCAGGTTTACCCAGGTTGGTTGTTGGCAACAAATCCAACAAACTCACTTGTTGATCTTGTGAACTTAAAAACCGATGTTCTATTAGCACCCATATCGAAATCAGTGTATCTGATGAATCCAAACATCATATCGAGATTGACATGTTTACTCTTCAATATTTCATGAAGTTTAACAATGTCTTCTTTGACCTGATTGATATACGGCTCCATCGATCCAGTGCAATCCAACAAGAACAAAAGATCTACACACTCACTTGCACGAATGGCTGGAAAGTCAACTTGATCTCCTCCAATCTCTTGGAAGCTCTCTCCTCTTTGGATGGTCTCACCGCACTTCCATGGCGTCAGGGACACGTGCCGATCCAAACACCATTCTCATGGCACTCTCATCGGATTGCGTTGGCACGTGATGTGATCCTCCCGAGGAGGATTTAGGTTTTGGTGCAGTTGGTTTCTTGAAAGAGGTAGGCACTGAACCTGAAGAGACTCTTGGCACGGTATTTAGCAGAGTATCCATATCGGAAACATTGATTTTAGCTGGACCTTTACCTGCTCCTCCACCGCCCGCGGTACCACCACCACTAGTGCCACTTCTCGATCCTCCATCACTTTTTTTCGAACTAGAACTAGCCGACAAAACATATTTACTCTCCATTTTTTCAATCAGGAAAAGTTAAACTTGCTTTTACTGCAAAAACAATAATAAAAATAAAAATAAAATCAAATATTTTGTGATTGTGGTTACAAAACCAATGAACTTAAATGATTAAGTTGAAATTTTGATCAACACTAGAGATATATATGAAATTTCTGTGATAAAAAAATTCTTGAGTGACATTAAAATAGATTTTATTTTTAGATAGTTTTTATCAATTTAAATTATTTATTTCTTTTTTAATAAAAAAATTTCTTAATTTTAAGAAAAGAAAAAATGTAATACTATCAATTAGTACTACTTTATGATAAATGGCTGTAGATTTGTGCATTTGTGATAATTGTTTTACAAAACAAGTTATGGAATTGAGTTAGCAGTAAGAATCTCCTAAGTTTCTGTTCAGAATAGAACTCTAAATATCTTAGACGTTAACACTAAATGAGTCCCCTACATTGAATAGTAGATGCCCGACTTTAATAACCATACCTTCAATCTAGATAAATCATAAAGCCTGTACTATAGTCGGTTTCACTTGGTAGATATTAACTAGAATGATGGTGATGTAGAAATAATGCTCTGAAAACAATATTTTAGGTCAAGAAGAGATGTACAAATAAAAATCTATAAGAATTTATTTATTAAATAAGAACCATTAATTTATACAGTAAATTGTTTAAGTAAATCAAACATTCTGTTATTTGCTAATTCTGGAATGGTAATAAAGTATTGATTAATAAAGTGTTTCTGATTATAGTCAAAATCATTCTTCACAATCCAAACAAAAATATCTTTAGTAAAGTGACAAGAGTTTTGGAATTGGGTTCTGAGACCGGATTCAGCCCATTTGCTAGCGGGTTTTGAACCAATAGTAACCTGGAAAGCAGACAGAGTCTTTGAGGAAGGATTCCAGAAGAACCAATCAGCCACCTTGTAGTTAGACGCACGAGGAATGATAAGTGAGGGCTTAGACCAATCGATTTGTGATAAATCATTTTGAGCCACGATATATTGGACTATGTCCCATGCAAAGACGACTTGTGAACAAAGGGTAAATTCATAGCAGGTAACACCTTTTCTGTCATCTGTTCCTGTCACCAGTGAGGGCTGTACTTGTAAGAGGTTGTGTTCCAACAATGTATCAAAAAGATATTTCTCTAGGATTCTTCCAACAGCATCTTTGGTCAATGAGATCTTCTTGGAAAAGACAGATTGATAAAACTCTTGTACAACGAGATGGGTGGGTGTCATATAACGCATAATTAGAATATCTCTGGCCAATGGGAAAAGAGGCAATATGAGGTCTTCCTGACTTTTGTACAATAGTTGTTGGTTGAGAAATATTGATTCGTTTGTTACAGGTACATTGTGTTGAATAAATACAATTGCTCTTCTATAATCTTTGTGAAGAATGTCGGTTGTAAGGAACTCTTTAGAAAAGTAATTGTCTTGTTGAGTGATCAGTGATTTTCGCCACGACTTATACGATGTGAGAACATTATTGAAAGTGGAGCCTTGTGTTAGTTCTTGTACTTGAGATTGTGATTGTGATTGTGATTGTGATTGTGATTGTTGATTCTGTTGTTTCTTTTGTTCGTCTAATATATATTTGAGTTCAATTCTAATATTTAGATTGATTAGTAATCTACTCTAATTTTTGGATTGAACTAAACTTACGGAATAAAATTGGTGAGATCTTTGATGGTCTGTATATCACTACTTGTGAGGTTGCCGAGATCTTGTTTGTGAATTTCTACCCATTCCTTGAATTCATTGTCACAGAAACCATCAAAAAAGTAAAACACAGGCCATTCATTGTCTATCTTTTTTACTTCCACCTTATTTCATTACATATTTTGTCATTTTTTGCGATTTCTTTAAATATATTTTGTTTTGCATTGTGAATCAGTTTAGATTTTATTGTCATATGAGAATTCTATGGTACCATAGAATTTTTCTTCACTCCAAGTTTTTATTATTATAAAAAAAGATGATGAAAAATTTTTTAAAGACTATAATGGTCAGTGCAAATCTTCAATATATTCATTGAAATTAAAGTTTTTTGATTTTAATTTAAAAAAATTAATTTTAATAAAAAGAGGTAAAATTAAAAAAAAAATGATTTTAATTAAATAGTTCAATATTTTAGCATAATAATTATATTAAATGCAATGATATAATGAGTAATAATCAACAGTTAACTATCTATCATGATAATCTACAAGTAATATTGTATGTATTCAAATTAATAATAATAATATTCATGACATTATTTATTTATTATATTATTTTTTAACAAATCTTTAAAAATCTATAGACATGATGAAGATCTAAACAAGATCGTATTGTGGGATTCTCATAATAGAAGTATTGTTGTGAGAGACCTACCGAAATCATCACCTACCGACAGTCCAAGGCAACAACATCAGCAGCTGCTTTCACTAACAAGCAATAACAATAACAATATTAACAACAATAACAGTATAGCGAGTACAAGTAATAGCAATATTAGTACATCGGTGACACAACATGTTGGTGCATGTCCATACTGTCATAGACCATTCGACCACAACAATTCCATTGGTAATCATTCTGCACTGCCATCTGCAGGTGTTGGAAGTGGCGGTGGTGGTGGTGGCGGCGGTGTGACAATGGGTGGCGTTGGTAGTGTTGGTGTCGGTGGAATCGGTAGTACAACGGGTGACAGCTACATGTCAAGAGATTACTTCTTGTTGCTCGAGTCATCGTCGTCGGATATACCGTCGTCCATTCCATCCAAGAGCAACGATCCGTTCTCCGCAGAGTTTCTCAACTCTGGCTACTACAGGAAATTCTTTAAGGAAACGAAAAAGATTGGTGCCGGTGGTTTTGGTGCTGTCTACCACTGTCGACATCTCATCAATACAGTGGATCTCGGTGAGTTTGCCGTCAAGAAGGTGCCGGTCGGTGAGAATCTACCGTGGTTATACCGGGTGCTGCAAGAGGTCAAAGCATTGGAGACTCTACAGAAGCACAAAAACATCATCAACTACAAGCACTCATGGTTGGAATACGATCAACCTGCTAACTTTGGACCAAAAGTACCATGTCTATTCATTCTAATGGAGTATGCCAACAGTGGTAATCTTCAAGATTACATGTCAGAGAAGCAGATCATACCAGAGAATGAAATATGGAGTTGTAAGTTAATAGAACAGATGTTCGATTAAGTTAAACAAACTACATATACTAACATAAATATTTAGTCTTCATTGATCTTTGTCATGGTATTGGATATCTACATCATTCAGAGATTATACATCGCGATTTGAAACCACAGAACATTTTGCTACATCAATATTATGATCCTGTTTGTGATAATCTAGTGTATGTATATAGTATTACTTTTATTTAGGTGATAACATAACAATAATATATAGTAAAAACAAAGTTAATATTAATCTATTATTTTTGTTTTTTTTTAGTACACATTTAATGATTAGTGATTTCGGAACGTGTGATACTGTGTCTGGTTTCAAGGAAAGATTAAAGAGAACAGGTAATACTGGTACAGTAGAGTATGTTGCACCTGAATTGTTTGAAAAGAGTGCAACCGGTGAATTCTTATCGACTGGCACTGACAAGTGTGATATCTGGTCACTTGGTATATTGCTTTATGAAATGGCTTATGGTAAGCTACCCTATAAACACAGTGGTAATCCATTCATCGACGACGATCCAGAGAGAGATGTTGATCTATTAGTGAATGAAATCGGTTCATTCTGTGACTCGAAATTTCATATACCTTCAAATCCACCTGTAAGTAAAACATAACAAAATCAAAATTAAAACAAAACTAAAACAAACAAACAAACTAACCAACTAACTAACAAACTATTATGATTATATATATATATATACAGAGATCTAAAGAACTTAAAGAAACAATATTAGCATTGTTAAGAAGAAATCCACATGATAGACCATCTATCAATCAGATACTATTGACACCTTTTGTACAAATGAAAACTAAACATATGTCTATAAATCCAATTGTAAGTAACATTTATATAGATTGAAAAGTAGTTGGTTCTTATATATAATATTTTTGTTTAATCATTTAGAATATTATAAAAGAATCACCATCTATTAGAAAAGCTACTATTAGAAAGAGAAATCTAAAGAAATCTAAAGAGATTCTGGTTGAACAACTCGACTCCTATGACACCGACGAAGATCTTTTAAACAATACAACTACGACCATATCGACTACAACTTCACATTTGTCAACGAGTATAGTTCCACCGTTTCGTCATCATCATCATCATCATCATCCATTACAAACCAATACGATTGAGGATATATCGACACCGACTTCTTCACCGACACTACCAAACAAATCGACTTCATCATCATCAACAACAACAACCACATCGACAACAATGAATGAATCATCGTCTTCATCAAACACATCACTGGTTCTAATGAAAAAGAATGTTACTACGCTTATTAATGACACCGCACAGCAGACTGCACTTTCTCTCTCCAATGCCATTGCAAATCATTCACCTCGACAACTCCAACTTCCATCGTCGCCACCACCAAACAATCACTCACACAAGCCAGCGCTCTCTGACAAGATGTCACTTCACTACATGACTCATCTCTTGATACTACTGTTCCAAGTATGGATTTGTATAGATCAATGTTTACCAATTGGAATACCAAAAGAAAGTCTTTTCTATCCTATGATATTACTATCATCAATCGTTTTGATTATCCCTAAAAAGTAAGTTACCTATTTATAAAAACATAATTTAACAAATAACTAATTAAATTAACTTATATATATATATAGACGTAAAATAGAATTAGGAATACTATATACATTTAGATTCCTATTGTTTGTAATTGCAAGTTGTTTTTTGGACAGAGGTTGTCAAGTGATAAACAAAAATAATGAAAACACCAACACCGAATCATCATCAACAACAAACATAATATATTCAGTTATAATCTATGCTGTTAGTTTAATATCAATATTTAATTAAAAAAAAAAGATTAATAAAATAAATGTAAATATAAATAAATAAATCAATTATTATACGCTCATCAATTATCTTTTTTGATTTTTAATTAAAAAAGGTTTTATTTATATATTATATATTATTGTTGTTTTATTGAGTTTATTCTTTAGTTTAGTAATGAATTTAATCTTCACCAAAGAACAATTTGATCAAATCGGCAACAGTTGAAACTTTATCACCATTCTTTGCAAACAATGATGTTACTAAAGCGAAACCAATGATATTTCTAAAGATTGATAAAATGTGTTGTCTTGATTCTCTTTGTGCGAATTGTGACTTTATGAACTCTAATGGTGATCCTGCTTGCATCTCATCACCAGCATATGGTGTATCTTCGTCTAAATGATCTTCGTCTATAACATTAAAAAGTAAAATTAAGTTAGTTTGAAATTGTTTTTAATCATGATCACATTATTATTATCATCGTCCAATCCATAATCATCATAGTGGTAAATGTAATGAATACAATAAAATTAGCAGAGGTACTATAATTCAACCATTAATTAACTTGTCGAAATCCATCTTAATATCACTGACTTTACAATTGTGATAGTTATTATGATTTCACATATGTATGTGAAAGTCAAGAGATATATTTCGTTTTTTCTATCCTGTCCTGTCTATATCATATATCTATCTCTATCTCTGATCCTTTTCAACGAATTTTTTTTTAGTTGTCATTTCCTTTCCTGCTTTTATTTTTACCACTACTCTGACTGTATGAGATATACTAGGTTCTACTATCCTATTAGTTTTGATATTGAAACATACAATTCATTGTTGTTTAGATATAAATAATATAAATATAATAAGTGTTCAATAAATTAACTAAATGCTCTTTTAATCGACTATTTTTTTTTTTTTTTTTTTCATTTTTTTTTTTTTCTACAAGTCGTTGCATAATTTTTTGATCACTGTTTGTTTAATTCAGTAACAGATCGATCATTTATTAATAATATAATAATTGATGACAATTTCAATCAACAATAGAATTACATTTCCTCCTCTTCCACTTTAATAGTTATTTTTTTAGGAGTATCTAATTCCTAAGCTGGCCCATCACGAACTCCGGGAGTAGTCCATATAATTACGACTTTCAAAAACCTATAAATTATAATATACAGTGTGTTTAAATCATTAGCGCTTAATTGATAGGTGATTGAAATTCGTCATTCAATCGACTTTTTTCCAGAGTTAGTGATGGCTCAGCTTAGGAATTGGATACTCTGCATTCTCAACAACTCAATTTCTTCATTACTCATACAGAGTACTTTGCATTCTATTTACAGCATCAGAAAATCAACAACAACACACATTTAAACAAAAAATAGAAAATAAAGAAGCAAAATAATTATTTAGATTTATTCAAATTCTTCATTGTGTAACAATATAATGAATACCACCATTTTTTTTTATTTATTCTTTGACCATGGTTTATCTATCACACTACTTTGGAACATTCCAAAAAAAAAAAACTAATAATAATAATAATAACAATATATCCACCTATATATTACTGATCACAAATATTTAAATATTTAAGAACGAATCAACAAGATTTATGATTGCGAACTATCAATGATGTTCGTTGTTCCAATTAAACCATATATGGTTATATTATTGTAAGCGACATAAATATATATTTAGGGAAATATTTAGATTTATTCACCCTCCCCATTATCACAATCTCATAGTACATTTAATTATCAACCGTTATTTTATTTGTATTAACAATGATCAAGATATATATATTGTTTTTTTTTTCTTTGTTTTTTATTTATAATTTTTATTCTTAAAGGGTTGGTTGGGGTGCTATGTGACAATCATTGTTACAACAAACATCATAAACTGAACAGAAACATCATATATAATAATCTCGATCATGTGATGGTGGTTAAATTACTGATATTTAAAGACAAATGGATACATCAGATTCTGAGTTTAACTATTCATCAAATGGTAAAATTAAGTTTTAATAAGTTACTATTTATTTTTATTATAGTTTATTGTATCACTCTAAAAGAATCGTTTTTGGTCTATGGAGAAACTACTACTTCATCTTCCGAAGAATCTTTAAGTCAACAATGTAAAGATGATATTATCCAACTATCACAATTTAGCTATAGTAGCTATATGGATTCTGTTCAAAGTAAATATTATTTAATTAATTAATTATTAAAACTTATTTATTAAGTGGAAAAATATTAATTATTATTTCTTTTATTGCTTTTACTTTAATAAAATATTAATAAAGTGTGGATAAATATGGGACGTGCACCAAATGAACTGGGTAATATCGATGAGTGTTTAATGCTGCCTACCAACGTATCGCACTATTGTGTTTATGAAACTAGTATTTCTTTTTCACTAGATGGAATCAATACTACACTTCCATACGCACTTGGATTGTGTCTCCCGAGAAGTTGCAATACCACTCAGGATATTCAATCGGCATTGAATACATTCATGTTGACTGCATCCGTAATAGCACCACCAGGTGTCAGAACAACTACACATTGCTATGCCTACGGATCATCCAGAAACAATGAAAAGTGGACAGCCGGTCCTATAATAGTGCTTTGTGTCTGTGTACTCATTGCAATCATGGTGTTGGTTGGAACTGCACTGGAACTCTATAGAAATGAAAAATACAGAGCATTGGGCGAATCTACATCTAAAGAATCTAAACCACCATTACAACAACAACCAAAGGATAATAGTTATTGTGCAAAGATATTCCTATCATTCTCATTGGTGAGAAACTACCGGTCATTTATGAACGTATCAGAGTACAGAAAGTTTGGTGCTCTCGATGGTATTCGTTCGATTGGCGCCATCTGGATTGTTATTGCTCACACTTTCAGCTCGATGCTATACAGCGGCGTAGATAATTCCTCCTATATTTTCAAGAGGGAAACAAAGAAATTCTCATTCCAAGCTATTGTGGCCGGTGAGTTTGCAGTGGACGTATTCTTCATGATGAGTGGATTCCTCGTTGCCCATACCCTACTGAATCGACTGAACGCAAATCCAAAGAACTCCAGATCACCATTGTTCTGGCTCATGGTTTTGGTTCATCGATTACTCAGAATATCGCCAATCTACTACTTTTTAATCTTTGTTTACTGGCAACTGCTACCACTCCTCGGAAGCGGTCCGCTCTGGTACAAGCTGAGTGAAACCTACATAAATGCCAATGGACATTACTTCTGGACCAACCTACTCTACATCAACAATCTGTATCCTGTTACAATGGGCAAAGAATTCTTCCTGTGGGGCTGGTATCTTGCCAACGATATGCAATTCTTCTTGGTGGCGCCACTAGTCATCTTGGCATTCCGCGCTCGAAAACTCTATGGCTATTCGATGGTTGGCGTATTGCTGGCAATCTGCTTCATTACGAACATTTATTTCTCTCAAAAATATGATATCACCGTCAATTTCTTTGTCAACAATATCTCGGCCAACTTTGAAAGCGACATCTATCAGAAACCATGGACAAGAGTCGGACCGTATGCTGTCGGCCTCGGTGTTGCGTTCATCTACTCGCACCAAGCAACCAAGCGTCTGTATGAGAAGCGTTCATTCCGCTTGCTCGCCTATGCTCTGGCGCTTGGAATCACGATGTTCCTCAGCTACATACCGTACGACTACTACAAAGACCGCGAACACGGTATAGTCTGGTCGCAACCTGCACACTCGCTCTTCAATGCATTCTCACACTCGGTGTACACCGCCGGCTTGGCATTGTTCTTGGTGGCAACGTTCTATGGCTATGGCGGTTACATGGCATCGTTCCTTCGATTGGAGATCTTCCGATACATCTCTAAACTTACCTATGGTATCTACCTACTCAATCCAATCGTTATCGGATTATACGAACTCACCAGAACTCATTTTCCGCACTACTCATACAGCGAGTTTGCATATCTCTGTACTGCGAACATTGCATTCACAATCGCATTTTCATTTATCATTCATCTCACCGTAGAGAAACCTTTTATGAACCTTGAACGATTATTATTCGAAAACAAAAACAACAACAACAACAAAACAACAGAGTCAGAAAAACAACGATCATCAGAACAACAACAACAACAAACTTTAGAACAACAAAAAATAGAAACTAATGTATAATAAGTTGTTGATTTTAATAATTAACTATTTTATTAAAATGAATCTAAATATGTATATAAAATTTTTGTTAATATTAACTCTTTTAAATAAATAAATGATCATTTAATCTAATTATAGATTTTTTCTAAAAAAAATAGTCAGGAAAAAATAAATAATCAATTAAAAATTTGAATTTAACAAATATATGTTTGTGAGATTTTAAAAAAATGGAGGTAAAACGGTATTTTTGAATCAAAAATTAGCTGTTAAAAAATATTCAAACTATCAACCCTCCAATTTTCAAATTTTTTAACTGTAAAATCTCAAAAAACAAATGAAAAATAATCAGCACGGATTTTTGGATTGAAAAAACAGTGTCCCGCCAAAATTAATATGAGAAAAATTGGTGGTGAATTAATTTTTTTGTTGGATTTTCAATTTTTTTTTCAATTTTTTTTTTGTTATAAAATGGTCACTGAAATCGCAGTTTATTTTCATTTCACTACAAACATCAATAATTAAAAAGCATTTCAACAACTAATAATTGTTTCAGTGTTCACAACAGTAAATTTAATTATTACAATCTAAAACAACACCAGTTTTTTCAATCAACAACAACAAATCTCTTTCTTTAGTTTTTTTTTTAAATTTAAATCAACTACCAACCAAATCAATCAAAATGGCCCCACCAAAGAAAACCGCTGCCGCCGCCCCAACTCCAGCTGGAGAGAAAGCTCCAAAGGTACCAAAGGCTGCCAAGACTCCAGCCGCCGAAGGTGAGAAGAAAAAGAAGAAGAAGAAGGCCGACTACACCTCCTTCTCTATCTACATCCACAAGCTCTTGAAGCAAATCGTTCCAACCAACCCTCCATCAGGTGATGCTCACAAGAAGATCACCATCTCATCCAAGGCCATGAATGTCATGAACTCCTTTGTCCACGATATCTTTGAGCGAATCGCAACTGAAGCCGGTATCTTGGCCCGTAAGAAGAAGAGATCCACTCTCCACTCCAGAGATATCCAAGTCGCTGTTCGTATCACTTTGACTGGTGAGCTCGCCAAGCATGCCATCGTCCAAGGTATGACTGCCGTACACAAGTACAATCCAAACTCTGAAGCTCCAAAGAACTAAATTCCCTCTCTGTAATGGTTTCAATACTACTTTACAATTCTCTGGTTGTTTTATCAAAAGGTGTTTATTAACACCATCCTACTTCAAAGATTAAACTTTATCTTAACAATCTTCTTTTATTTAAACTCTTGACCAAATATTACTAACAAGTTCTTGTTTATCAATAGCACAAATGTGTTTGTGATTTTATTCCATTTTTAAAAAAAATTAAAATCTTTTTAAATAAAATTACCTTTTTTGTTTTTTATAAACAACCTAACTAAACATTCATATTTGTTCTTATTTTTGTTGTTATGTTATTATATATTTAAATATGTTTAAAAGATTTATTGGTTTAAATAGATACTATTCAACTTTATCAGGTGGTAATAAAAAGATCGTTATAACAACAAATGAAGCGCCAGCTGCAATTGGTCCGTACAGTCAAGCGATAAAGGCAAATGGTCAGATATTTGTTAGTGGATGTCTCGGATTAGATCCAAAGGTAACTATTGTTATAATAGGTGAAGTGTTTCAATGTTTTAACAGTTAATTCATTCAGACTATGCAATTCACATCAGAAACAGATGTAGAGATACAAACACAAGTTGCACTACAAAATATGTCAAAGATACTCGATGCTGCTGGTTCATCAATGTCCAAAGTTGTAAAAACTACAATCCTACTAAAAGATATCAATGATTTTGCAAAAGTAAATCAAGTATACTCAAAATGTAAGTAATTGGATAATTATTCAACCAAAATTATAAATAATAATAATTGTACAAATAATTAGATTTCAGTGTTGACCCTCCTGCAAGATCAACTTTTGCAGTTCGTGATTTACCAAAGAATGTAAGTAAACAAAAATCATTAAACTAATTATTCTTTTCCATTGTCTTTATTTATCAATCAAATAAAATTAAAATGATTTATTTTTTTATTTTAATATTAATTAAACAAAAAAACAGGGTTTGGTAGAAATAGAAGCAATTGCATTAGAATAAGAAAAAATACATAAAAATCAGTATTTTAAAGATACCAGTCATGTATGACATGCACCATCATCATCATTATAATTATCTTTGAAGTGCACAACACACATTAATATCTTGAAAAACCAAAAAAAAAAAAAACCTTCTTTAAAACACACAATTGTTGTTTAATTTTTTGGTGTAGATTAAATAAAATCAGTTTACTAAACTCGAAAGATCTAATGATTGTTTTTTTGAAAATTTTTTCCAATTTAAAAATCTTTTTACTGGTTTAATTTTTTTTTTTCGAAAAAGTAGCAAAAAAAGCAATCAAAAAACAACAAAAAAAAATCGTGTATTTGTAAATTTTTATTGTTTAAAAATAAATCAAAGAACAAAACAGAAGAAATAGACAATCAGACAAACAATTTTGATTTATAAGATCGATTTAAAATACATTGTGTGCATTTATTAGATTTAGTAGTAGACAGGACACAATCAACGACAGATAGTAATTCAATCAATGTAAGAATCAATCTTTGATTTAGAGCAACAGCAATGGAGAAATTACAGTTACAACCACTTTCACTTCATGATTGTAGTTGTGAAAAATATATAAAATCAATTTGTTAGATAATATTTTTTATATTTTCACACACAATTTAAAGAACAGACATTATTGTGTACAGTGACAAGATTATTGGCGCCTTTGGAAATAAAAAAGTAGCTGACACAACAGATTTATCATTATAAGATTATTGTTATCATTATTTTTAATATTAGCATTGACATTTCCAAATATAGCTATTCTACAGTGGAGCGATCGATATTTCATTAAAATTCGATTTGTGACAGCATCACAAGCAACAACAACATTGGATTTATTAATGAAACGATAAACAAAAGTATTGGTCTTCAATTAAACATAGTTTTCTTTTCAATTTATTTTATTTATTTTGTTTTGTTAAGTTCATAAATTAGCCATTGATTGACCAATCATTTCATTAATAACAACAGCATCATCAACATTAATAAACATTCAAACACTGTCACTAAAAATCAAATATTTATAAATTATTGATTCAACTAGAAGAGCATCATCATCACTCACTCATCTACCACGAAAGTTTAGTGGTAGTGGTAATTGATTGTGTGTTGTTTTATTGATCACTCACACACTCACACACACTAAAATTACATTACCACCTCCACATTATTAACAAATGATATCTCATCAACTCTACTTGGTACCACGAGCGAGCACTATACTCTCACTGTTAATTTCATATCAAAACTATCATCATCATCACATTCTCCACTAAAGTTCAAACCACATACTTTGCTTATTCTATATTTTATCATCAACAATAATAATAAAGAGTTAATGAAACAAAACAAAACAAACAACATTCATGATTCTACTATTTTTGATAACAGTCCAATCCAATTTGATCCAACCCAATAATATATAATATAAATATTATAATTAGTATTTTAAAATATTTGTTTTTATCAAAAAATAAAATAAAAACAACAAACAAAAAGGATTAGAAATAAGCAAACATCATCATCTTCATCCACCATCATCATCCATTTCACAACCAAATAACAGTAGTAGTGCAGTAGTAGCAGTAGTATTAGTGTAGAACTAAAACATTGTATTTTATATAAAATTATGATGAATATTATTTTGATATTGACAAGATAGAATATAGACAGATAGATAGGTAAAGACAGGTTCGATAGTATAGGTAAATCGAATGAAATGTTTGACCAGATTAGAAAAAACTATATCACAGTACATTTTATTTGTTTGACCAAGCAAATACACCACACAACACATAATAGATATATTTGATTTGATAAATCAATTCTATTACACTTTTCCCTTTTATATCTGTTAGTAGCATTTAAAATCAAAAAGAAATCATAAAAAATAACAATATTCATCAAATTTATCGTGTATTACACAAAAATATTATTAAAAATATCAATAGTTGTATAGAATGATTGTTTTTTTGTTTAATTAATAAATTAAATAAAAAAAATAGATTAATAGTTAGATGGATAAAAGATATAAACATAGATAGAGATACGATTTTTAAAGTATCACTCACCAATCAAAATATTTATTACCCCACTCACTCACCAACTAAAACACACATTCACACATAATCAAACAAAACCAAATAAAATAATCTTATTTTTTAATATAAGATGTGATGAATTGGGATCAAAAGATCTATTATAAAGAATAAGAATTGGAATAAGAATATCAAAACAAATAAAACACCTAACCAACTATTTAGTTATATCATTATCATCACTGGGAAATACAAGTCATAACAGAACAAAACAAAACAAAAGTCAGCATTTTTGTTGTTTTTATGAGTAACACCCAACAACTTATGATTTCTATATGTATTTTAATCAATCAATATTGGGATATCAAGTGATTGCTAACCTTGATATCTTTTAACCATAATTTATTTGTACCATATAATAATCGATATCTATCACATTATAATGTATTTAAATTAATTTAAATACATTAATTTATTAATAAATTAATACCAAAGAATCATCATCATCATCATCAATTAATAATAATAGTAATAGGAATAATAATATTAATCAAAATAATAATAACAGGAAATAGAAATTATAATAATGATAATAGTTTATTATTAAATGATCATCAACAATAACAATACCAACAAACAATACATAGAAAATTGTAATATTATAAAACAAAATTAACAAAACAACTAACATGCTTTAAATATTATTTATTCTTTTTTTAAAATATATTATCAATTTAAAACGATAGTGTATTAGTCAGTCAATTTGATCGATCTATTTATTTATTTTTGGCAATCAACAACAATAACAAACAATAACCCCAGAAGTACAGTGATCATTGTAAAATATCAATAGCTACGATTCTCCACTTCATTTCCATCCATCCTTCTTCTTCCCTTACCTTCACATAAAGAGAATATAATATCTCCTTTTTTTTACCTTTCCAACTTCCAACTTCCAACTGCCAACTTTCAACTTCTAATATTAATAATAATAATAGTTTTAGGTTTTTCAAGCTTAGTTTGGTTAAAGATTGATTTGCAAATTGAAAAACAAAAAACAACAACATGTCAGATTCACCACCAAATTCAAGTAAACCTACATCACCAACACAAGTGATATCGCCACTCTCACTGTCACAGGAGATCAATTTTGAAGCGCAACATCAAGCACATCAGAAGCAGCATCAAGAGACTAGAAATGGTTTGTCGAATCTATTGTTACGTGTGCCAAGTCCACCACTGACACCTGGCATCATCAGTAGCAGCAACACAAATAGTAGTGCAAATATCAACACCTCCACAACCATAAACAGTGGTGCAAGTGCTGCCGAGCTTGATAATCAACAACAAACTATAAACGACAAACTAAAGTTATCATCTTCAACACCACCAACAACAACCTCTACTACAAATACAAAATCTTTAACATCTTCTTTAAATTCATTAGATATCAATAATAGTAGTAGTAATCATAATAATAATAATAATAATAGTAATACACCATTTTGTTCGACATTTGAATTGTTAGATAATATTACAAATCAAACATATATTTCAACAACTTCAAAATCAAGTTTATCTTTAAATGTAAATAATAATAGTAATAGTAATAATAATAGTAATAGTAGTAGTAGTAGTAGTAATGGTAGTAGTAGTTTAAATATACATTATGATAATATTAGAAGACCTTCAACTATAACATCTATAAAGAAATCTGTACAACAACAACAACAACAGCAACAGCAAAATGGTGTTGAAACATCGTCAATCGATACAATGGATCTGTTGGATCAAATCGTTAATCAATCTCTGAATACCTCACCTTATTCTATCTCTGCCAATATCACACCGGAGATCACTTCCATCTCTTCACCGATCGAATCATCTTCTGCCACACCCATCACCATCATCTCACCGACACTAACCAGCGATAGATCAACACCACCTCCAATGACACCCGATCGTCTTAAATCATCATCTTCAACAACTACAACAACTGCAGCAGCAGCAAATTCAACATTGAATGTCAATCATAATCATAACAATGGTAATAAAGGTAAATCATTTATATTCAGTGAATCACCTAGAAATAGTTCACCAACGATGCCTTCGAGATCATCGATGGCAATATCAGGAGGATCACCACTGTTGGCATCGAAACCCGTTGTTGTCAAGCAGAATCAACAGACCACTCAGGACATATGGAAGTCTACACTGTCTTCCGCCGGCAAGGAAGAGATGATCAAAGTCTGTTTCGACGAGATTCCAGGCAAGAAACTGGTACAGCGATTCTCAATCGATCTGACACCCACTGAGATCAAGACGAAACTACTCGAGGAGGTCGGACCCGAGTTTATCCCGTTGATCGATCAATTCGAGTTGAAGGTGCTCTCTATCAACGCTACATTCACCAATGAATCGCTGCCACTACGTCGTCAGCTTGTCATGCAAGCCTGTAACATCACGCGACTCTTTCCAAAGCTGCAGCTGACGCTCAAGAACCAAGAGGAACGCAAACTCACAGATTCAGAGGTGGTCGATATCAAGTCACACATCGAGACGGAACTGGAGATATTCAACCTGATAGGAAAGAATCACACTCGATTCCTCGACGCCAGCAACAAGGAGGTCGCCAACTTCCGACGCGAGATGGCACACTACCGATTGGTGTCGCCGCCACCCTCCAACGACTTGACACAGTATATCTATGTGTTGTCCGAGCCGATGCCTCTGATCGTGCCACCAAAGATAACGATCGTCGTAATGATCATCCCGGGAACCGTTAAGATCAGCAAGAAGATCGATTGCGAGCCGAATCAATCGGTCACCGAAACATTGCTCCAAGTCTTCAAAAAGTATTCGATGGTCGACAAAGTGCACACAAAAGATCGCACACATCTTGATTTCGTACTGAAGGTCACTGGATTCCGTGAGTACATACTCTCGGTCTCGCAAATGGGTGAACGAACGGTATCGAGTCATGGATACAAACCCTCGGGAAAAGATGGCGACTTTGTTTTGCTCGACTACGATTACATCCGACAGTGTATAAGTAAACAACAGATTATAGAGCTGACATTCACAGACAATGCAATCTTGAAACAGCAGGCAGAGAACAATGTTTCGTTCATCGATAAACTACTGGATACAACGGACTTTGACAGTGACGATGAAGATGAGCAGCAGCAACAGCAACAACAAGACGAACAACTCACACCAAACAACACTAATACACCGCCATCTCCACCGACTCTATCGCCAACATCATCCACTCTTCAACTGCTGCCATCTGTATCGACGCTGGGTATTCAACATCAGTTGGCGTCGGCAATGGGCGGTAGACGTCTACCGATTACCAAGGTGAATCGTCTGTTTAGAGTGAAGGTGGTTGGCATTCGTAATATCAATATTCAGAGGAATGAAGATGCAAAAGCAAAGTTTGTCGATAGACAACCACATGGATTCATTATGGTGGAATTGTATCACGGTGGCCAATTGATCTCGAATCCAGTGTTCACACCGAATGTCCCCCTGACCAACTTTGACACTTTCAACTTCCCCGATTGGGAGCGTGACGTTTGGATTCCCTTTAACATTTCCATTCGTTCGCTGCCACGCGCAACTCGTGCTTGTTTCACTTTTTATGTTTCCACCGAAGGTGTTCCCGATATTTCCGATGGCTCCAAATCGATTCCACTCGGTTGGGCCAACTGTCAGTTGATCGACCACAAAGGATGTCTTCGTACTGGACCAGTCGCTTTTCGTCTGTGGGACGACGGTAGAGCCAATCCCATTGGAACATGCATCGACAATCTCTCAGCGAAAACACCTACTGTCCTCTTGGTGGAATTCGAGACATTTGTTAAACCCGTCATTTTCGTGCCACACTACACCGACGGTCAACCGTCGATAAACTCACCCTCGAGAAAGATGGACGTTGCCGATGCCCGTAAATTGAATAGCTTAATGCAATCCGATCCACTTGTAACACTGACACCTGAAGATAAAAAGCTGATCTATCAATCGAGACACATCTATACCTCGGTTCCAAAGTCACTGTCCAAGTTCTTGATGTCTGTCAATTGGGTGGAAGTCGACCAAACACTTGAAGCCTATCGATTGTTGAATGAATGGGCATCACTCAAACCAGTTCAAGCGCTCGAGTTACTCGATGCCAAGTTTTCAGATAGCAATGTTCGATCGTATGCCATTAGAGCACTGAACAAGTTTACCGACGCCGAGTTCTCTGACTATTTGTTGCAGCTCGTTCAGGTACTCAAGTACGAGCCATACCACCGATCGGATCTCACAGGCATTCTGCTACAGCGTGCACTTTCCAATCGTTCGAGAATCGGTCATCCATTCTTTTGGTTCTTAAAGGCCGAGTTGGATACTCCAGAGATTGAAGAGCGTTATGGTTTGCTATTGGAAGGTTATCTTCGTAGTTGTGGATCGTATCGTCAAGAACTCACCAAACAAGACAGTGTCATCAATCAACTTCTCATCGTTGCCAACAGTGTCAAAGCAGCACATTCCAGCGCAGACAAAAAGAAGGCACTCACTGATGGATTATCCAAGTTGAAACTACCAGACAGATTCCAACTTCCACTCGATCCAAGATGGGAAGCAAAAGGTTTAATTGTTGAAAAATGTAGATATATGGATAGTAAGAAAGTATGTATTAGTAATAATAATAATAATAAGTATAAGTAGTTAAACAACATTTATTAATAACACCTTTTATCTTAATTAGTTACCACTTTGGTTAGTCTTTGAAAATGCTGAACCATATGCAAAACCATTGACTGTTATTTTCAAGGTTGGTGATGATCTTAGACAGGATATCTTGACATTGCAAGTCATTAGAATTATGGATAAGATATGGAAGAGTGCAGGACTGGATCTTAGACTGCAGCCATACAAGTGTGTTGCCACTGGAGACGGTGTAGGTATGCTCGAAGTCGTTTTGAATGCTAATACCATTGCCAATATCAACAAGGATGCTGGTGGAACTGGTGCTATTCTCGAGGAAAAGACACTGGTCAATTGGCTCAGAGAATGCAATCCAACCGAAGCTGAATACAACAAAGCCGTCGAGACATTCATTCTATCGTGTGCCGGTTATGTAGTTGCCACCTACGTTCTTGGTATTGGAGATAGACATGCCGATAATATTATGATGACAAGAGCTGGTCATTTATTCCGTAAGTAACATATTCACTAGTTCAAAATCAACTCACACACATTTATTAATACTCTATTATTTTTAAAACATTAGATATTGATTTTGGTCATTTCCTTGGAAATTATAAAAAGAAATATGGATTCAAGAGAGAAAGAGCACCATTTATTTTTACACCACAGTATATGGCGATTGTAGGTGGCAAGGATAGTGATAACTTTAATTTCTTTGTACAAACTTGTTGCCTTGCCTATAATACATTGAGAAAGCACACCGATTTATTTATTAACCTTTTCCAACTTGTAAGTTTGATTCAAAGGTTGAAATTATTTACTTCATTTGTACTAACTTTTTTTATTATAGATGTTAAGTACTGGTATTCCTGAGCTTCAACATGAAGATGATATCGACTATCTCAGAAATGCATTGGCCCCAGACTCGTCAGACACAGTCGCAGCCAAAGAGTTTACCAATAATATTCATGTAGCCCTTAACACAAAGACTGTTTTATTGAACGATATTTTCCACAATTGGGCACATTAAAACAATAATAAAAAATTTGAACCAATATTTATTTGTTGGATTTAGAAACAATTATTATTATTCATTTTTTTAAGATGACATAAAGAAATCTAGTAAATCATTTTTTCTGAAATATTTAGTAAAAAAAAGATTATTTTATTGTAATTTATATAGTTATTTGTTGTAATACATCATTTTCTCAATGGGTTGGATGGAACCATCGAATTCTTAATGTCAGATTTACTTGTGTCAATCAAGAGCCTGACCGTTTTCACCTAATCAAAAACAATAGGATTCTCTTATCTCTTGGATAAAAATAACAATTAACTTTATATTTCAAATAATAATCTATTCATTTATAATGTAGAATGTTTTAAATATCTCGAATAAAGTGAATTAATATTATAATAATTTGTATTTTAGGTCGATGAAATCATAGGAGCTAATTTATTTGAACAACAAATTTTTTTTAATTTTTAATATTAATAGTGTTTTTTTGATCCACTTTTTTTCATTCTTCAGTATACATTCAACAATGAACAGATTATTCAATAATGTTGGTAGACAACTATTTAGTAAACTGAATTCTATCAACAACACTAGTATATATCAAAATAGTTTTAGACAAATAACATTCTCTACTTCAGGCTCAGCCATAAACACATTCTCTACATCATCAAATACAAATGAATCGATAGCAGCCAAGATAAATCTATCACAATCGACACTCTATGAAAAGCTTGATGATAAGAATAAACAATTGCTAGATGGCATCACCAATGAATCACGTGTATATCTCTCGAGATTGATTACACTTATTGAGTCATCGAGAGAGGATCACCAAGCACAAGCCAGACTGATCATATCGATTCTGCTACAGCGATCTCGTGAATTTGAGTTGAAGCATGACTATCAACCGAAATCATTTCGTATCGGTGTGTCTGGTCCTCCAGGTGCCGGTAAGAGTACATTCATCGAGGCATTCGGAACCTATCTGACGAATACACTCAACAAGAAGGTGGCGGTGCTCGCTATCGATCCGTCATCGGTGCGTACCGGTGGTAGTGTTCTCGGTGACAAAACAAGAATGGTGGAGCTCTCGAAAGATCCAAAGGCATATGTACGTCCGTCTTCCACTCGTGGTACCCTAGGTGGTATCACAAAATCCACATCCGATACCATTGTACTCTGTGAAGCCGCTGGTTATGAAATCATCATCGTTGAGACGGTCGGTGTCGGTCAGTCAGAGGTGGCCGTCGAGGAGATGGTAGACATCTTTATGCTGTTGGTGCCACCCGCCAACGGTGATGAGCTTCAGGGTCTGAAGAAAGGTATCGTCGAACTCTCTGATATAGTAGTGGTCAACAAAGCAGACGGTGAACTATTGCCACGTGCTCGCTTCACCGTTGCCGAATACATGAGCGCATTCAAGATGCAGAGACCAAAGACAGAGTTTTGGAAACCAAAAGTATTGTCATGTTCATCACTTACCAAAGATAATATAGATCAAGTTTGGAAGACAATGAATGAGTTTAAAGATACAATGACTGTAAGTTGCAAATATATATAAAAACAAAATAACAAAATTAGTTCATTCTAACCAAGTTACTCTCTTTTTTTTTTTTAAAAAGAAATCTGGTGAATTAAGATATAAGAGATCGGAACAGAAACAAACATGGATGTGGAGATATATCGAAGAGGAACTCATGAACAGATTGCACAACAACAAAAATGTAGCAGATTTGATTCCAGTGATAGAAGCACAGGTTAAAGATGGTAATATTTCACCAAGTTTGGCATCGAGTACCATCATCGAAAAATTCCTCAAATCTTAATGCAACAGGATCAGTAAAATATAATAAAGAAAGAATTGAATTGTAAATATCTTTCACCTATTATTATTATTATGAGATTTATATATTTATTTATTGAATCTTAATATCTTGAGATATAAATCTTTTCTTTGGTACCAGGAGCAGTAGTTGCTCTTGCAAACTTTAAAATAAATGTTTCTATACTCTTTTCATTTGCTGGTAAAATTGGTCTAATTTTAAATAAAACAATTAATATAATTGGTAATAATGTATGTAACTATACAAATTTATATTTTAAAACATCATACTTTATATATGGTAACATATCTGGTAATGTCCATTTTGGATTTTGTTTGAACATCAGTGTCATTCTATCCTTTGGTACTATTGTTAGTTCTTCTTGGTTGAAATAGGTTGCAAAAGGTTTACTGCTCTTTGTGGTGGTAATCGCAATTCCGCTCAATTGCTCAAACTTTGGTGTGAATCCAATAGGTAGTACATCGATCCAACTTTCCATAAACTTTGACATCTCCATTGATTTATTCTCGCACTTTAATGTTATTAATTGATAAACCGTTTGTTGTTAATTAATAAACGAAGGAAATAGATTGAGTGATAATTTTGATTAACATACCAATATTTGTTTACCTCTAAATATACATATTAAATCACTATTTAATTTATAATAACCATCCTCCTGACACTTTGAAGCATAGATTTTGAATATATAATCCAAAAGTGATTTCGATTTAACTTCTATCTTTGAAACACACTCATCGATGGGAATCGATTGATAGGACCATCCATTAATAGTAATCTCTGTAAGTATCAGATCAACTATTCTAGCATGATATCTATCTGATAGTAATGATGCTTTATCTATAATAATAACAACTAATTAGTTAGTTATCTTTTTTAATAATTCTTATTATTAATATTTTTACCATTCTCTATATAATATACATTTAAAACACTATCCATATATTGTTTTAATTGTTGGTTACTTGCTTGAACGAGTGACTCTAGTTCAGAGAGATGATAACCGACAGAGTTGATGTCGTAGGTGTCAGAGTCGATCGCTCTCTTCAATAGAATCGACTTTAACGCTGCTAGTCTTGGTGGAATCTCTATCATTTCGTAGTGAAGTTGCTGCAGTGAGAGAATGGCATAGTCTCTTGTCAGCATCATAGAGTTTGATGTGTGTGCGCTCTTCATGATATATGTCTTATCCGATGTACACAATATAGCTTCATCTCCTTTATCGACACCCTTGATATACAACCTTCCATTCAAATTTAAATCTTGTAATATTTCATTGTTTATCTCTAACAATTTAAAATTGTCATTAGGATATTGATCACCAAATGTTACTGTTATTATTTCTTTATTATCACTCATCATCTTCTCTCTCTATCTCTCTTCTTATCTATTTATTTATATATATTAAAGAAAAAAATAGAATGTTATTTCTTAAAAAAACCATAACGTCCCGCCAAAATTTAAATAAATATTAAATTTCTTTTTAATACATTTCTTCACAAGATTAATTTTAATATATGTAGATAAACATATTATTAATAAAATAATATTCAAATAATAAAAGTTTATTTTAGATAACCAACTTAATCCTATCATTGAATTAAATTCTAATCAATGTTATTAATATGTTTAAGTTCAACTTAGTGTACCACCAATTTGGAAGTTTATTTCATTGCGAATATTATTTATAAATTTTCATATTAATATCTTCGTAAGGGTTATATATTTATTTTTACAGCCTAGACAATATTGTGGTATATCATAAAGTTAATATATATATATAGCAAAGCAAACATGGATAAATATCATTTATATTAATTTTTATAACATTCACATATAATAATCTTAAAAATGAAAATAAACTGTAGTATTTTAATATTTGTTTGCTTCGCAATTACCCTTGGCCACTGTTTGGAGGAAAGCAACGTTCAATGCTTCTATCATGAATTACACTTATACCCAATTGACGATTTCCACAATGTAGCTGCCATCAAAGGTAAAGCATGTGTATTCCATCACCAAACACAGGTTCAATTCAATTTTGCAAGAAAAGACATTATATTCAATAATATTGAAGATAACTATCTAGGTGATGACGTTGGACTTAATCAATTGGTGGTTGTAACCCAACAACGTAATGTCACCTATCCAAATGTATCTGCATTGGTAGAGCGTCCTGATGATGGAATGTACATCATTACTATCTCAAAGAATTGATCAACTTTTGCCATTTCTAATAAACATTTATGTTTACAAAAAAAAAAAAAACAAAAATAGATTATTAATTGTTTTTAAAATTATCCAGTATCTTTAAAAAGCTTAATTTAGAGTGTAAAAAAAAACTCTAAGGAATTCTTTTTTATGTTGATTGTTGTTATTGTTATTTTTTTTGGAATGGATTATGAATTTCGGTCGGTAGGTAATAAATATAATAATAGTACTTTTAATGTCGGTCGGCAGTGAATCTCCTCCTTCTAAGATAGGAGATCAAGAATATAATTTACAAAAATATCTTGACGAGTGAACCATTCGTAATGTTTGACATCGTCAATCTCGATTAAACTTAAACGTGAGTTGGTGGCAAGTGTTTGCAATCCAAATGTATCATTAATATATATCAATTGATCGGTCATTGGTACAACATTTAAATGTTCATCGTAGAATCCGAAAATCGATGATTGCCATGGAATTACAGTACCGTCTATATTAAATTATAGTAGTTTAGTATGTAAGTATGTGGTGAATTTGGTAATTAGCATTTCGAAATGAACAACACATTACCATCTTGTGATCCAAAAGCATGGAATGCACCGATATTTAAGAAATTCTCTTTGTAGGTTGGGATGTGTTCATCCAACTGTTGATTGATGGCAGGCAACCATGTGTTGTCCCTGAAATACTTTGGTTGATTTTTGGCATCGTTCCACCAACCAGCAACACTAAAGTGTGTTTGCATATTCTTGGTGTATAGCATTTCTGTAATCTCCCAATTCGTCAAATCCTTAAACCAACGATTAATAAAACTATCAAATCCATAACTATTTCAATGATAAATAGGTAACTAAATTAATAAAAGAAAGGTGATAGATCATTTTAAAATCAATCTTACACTCCCATATGTACTCCAGCTAATGAAATAAAATTATCTACTTCCAATCCAAACATTTCTACGACGGATCTAAGAACAAGAGCACCTTGTGCATGTCCAATCAAGTGATATCCACCATCGAAACTAGCGTTATTGCTAACCAAACTATTGATTGCTTGATAAACTTGATATACTTGCATTGCCATTCCCTGAGTTGAATCAACACTAAAAATAATAACAACAATAATAAAACTATTTTAAAATTCTGTCCAACCAACAAGTTAATTGATTAATTAGTGTTAAAATAAATAATTACTTTAGAGGAACTACAATTTGACCAGGATGGTTTTGATGTATCCATTTTATATCTTATAAAATATCGATATTAAAGATAGAGTTGAAAATGAATGTCAGTATTTTCTGAGATAAGAATAGATTGATTCGTGATGAATCAAATAATAATAATATCTGCTTGATACTAACAATTATTCCACTCTTTAACACCACCACTGTTTGTTAGTGTTATACCATGTAATAAGAGTACTGGCTTGTATGCATTGCAAAGTGTGGTAGCCAGCAGTAACAAACTACTAATTACTATAATTTTATTCATTTTATTATTGATTAACTTTATAAATATACAAATATTCAAATTAATTAATATACAGATATATTTATAAATATATTTTAAGAGGTTATCAGATATCAGTAAAACTGTTGCTCTGGTGCCCCTTTCTTAGGGTATCTCACATCAGTAACCACGAAAAAAAATTTTAAAAAATATATTTTACAAGTTTTTTGGTTCATTGTGTGAGAGGTTCCCAAATAAAATTTTTAAGCAAAAGTAAATTTCGAAAGAATTTTTTCTTGTAACACCACTGATGCCGAATTTGATTAATTCTTTTTTGGTTAAAGGGGTGATCATTTCAACTAACTCCGAAAATATTGTTGAAATTTCTGATTTCTATTATCTATCTGTATAATATAAAGGTTATTTTTATACATTTTATTGATTCTTTTTCTTGCTATTTTTTTTTTATAAAAATAAAAAAAGAGAATTGCATGTTGTTGTTGAAGTTCAGAGTTTATCTGAAAATGTTTTGTTTACCGACATGGTTAAACAAACTAGTTGAAAACAAATGAAAATAAAAAAAATAATCGTACGTAAAAGCTCATGAATTGTTGTTGAGCAAACATATATATTTATATTATATTAAACATAATAGATTTCACCAATGATTTGATTCATTCTATTCATAAATCTTTCTTTGTAGAAATCGGGTGGTGCTGCAGAGATACCTTTACCATCTTTGCGAGTAAAGTAAATCTTTAAAAATCTTTCTTGTTTCTTGCTAAAATCATATAGTTGAAGAATATCGATAATTCCAATATAATATATTTCTTTGTTATCCGATGATATCAATCTACCATAGTCTATAATAGTAATTAAATAATATATCATTAGTGTTTTTGTTGTTATTATTATATTGATTTTAAAAGTTACTACTACTTACTGGGTGGTGGTGTTTTAACTATATAGTTATTCGATGAGTGTAATGTTGATGACGATGAAGATAGTGATGATGGTGATGGTGTAGATGATGATTGGGAAGGTGATTGATCTGGTGATTGTGCATTTGTAATTTGTTGTTCTTGTTGTTGCTGTTGATCATCAGTGTTCTCATGTACACCAATGAGTAAACTGTAATCCATGATATTTAAAGACTGTAGGAACTCAGCGTCTCTCTGCAGTTGATGAATAATAAACTCTTTGTGATGATGTGGTAATCTTAGACTCTGTCTGACATTGATAAAATCTAGATCCAAACCTAATGATTTCTTGTCGTAGTCGTGCTTTCCACCTCTATTTATACATGATCCCTTAATATCGTAACGTTCTCTAATCTTTTGTGTCGTACAGCTAAATACATTTGACATTACTGCTAAATAAACATAATGACGATTCTTTATAAAATTTATAATTATGTTAATAAACAAAGTCTTTTAAATTATATAATATTATTGTGAGAGTATACATACTGGCATAACAACTTTATAAGAACCATAAAACTTTAAGAGATACGATGAACGATTTGATTTAAAATACTAATAGGTTACAGTAAAAGTAAGTAAATAGATATTAGTAAATAATGATTTAATAACAACATATATAATAACTTCTTACATCATAAAACTTTATCATCTTCTTTCTTAATAATCTACTCTCCTCTGCGGTGATTGTCTTTATCAAATATTGATTGTCTGGTGTAAAACACATGAAACTACCACTCTTACCCTCTGAGAACTTCTGATTAGTTAAGATATCAAAGAATGTTGTTGCATTAAATGATTTCTATAGAATGTTGAAGAAAGAAAAAAAGATTAATAAAAATGATCATTGATTGTTAAGTTACAATTGTTCATAATTTACCAAATAATCATCTGGAGATAAACCTTGTAGTTGTCTAATTGCAGCGAATATCTTTGGAGTATAATCTTTGAATTCATGCTTCTTGGTGGTGGTGTTTTGAAGATTGAGTTCCTCGCGGAACAAATCCTTCTCTGTGTAGATTCTCTCTTCGACGCTAACGAGATCGGAGTGATTGATAGCTTCAGAATCGATTGGGTTGTCGTGAACCGACAGCGATATTCCCTTGAGACAACAAGTGAGAATGTAGTTACGCAGGGAAGTCGCCAGCTGTGTTGGATCTTGTGCTTCGTCACCGAGCGATCGGAGCAGCGGGATGTTCTCTTCGTCGGCAATCTTGATACACGGCAAAGCCTTTTTGAGATTCGAAGTGAATCCCTTGAAGAACTGCGGATTCGTTAGCCAAACCATGGCATTCATAAATCCCTGGATGGAAACACCGATCGCGTCGAAATACATCAGCCAACTGTCGTCCAGCTGATTGTTGTTGTTGTTATTGCCCTGTGTCCACTGTGAGGTACGATGAATCAACGGTCCCAACCAACAGAGAATGAACACACACGTGTAGCAACTCATACGAATCAACATTCCACGACGGACTTGGTCGGAGAGCGTCGAGGTCGATCCAGAGTACACGTATGCAGTGATGAGCGAACCAACGGACATGGCGAAATACGCCATCAGTGGAATGAAGAATGTCAGACGCATCAACGACTTGTTCTTCAACCAACAGGTTCCGTCACCGGATTTCACAATGGCCGACTGGTCGAAACAAAAGATGATGATGGTGGAGACCGAACTCAGTCCCCACACCCAGATGTGATAGAGCTTCGAGTAGGGTGCTGTGTTTCTAAAGGGGTTGGCAGAGGTCAGAATCAAGTTGAGCGAGATCATGCCGGACCAGCCAATCGATGCCAGTCCAAAAAACTGTTGGAAACCGGCCTGCAGGTAGCACATCGCTTTGATATCCTGCAGGTCATATGAATTTGGCAGCACCGACGTTATCATGTATTTCAAACTGAATATCAGATCGCAAATCGATAGGAAGAAGACCAGCTGTGTCGGATGCTTTCTCAGTTCTTTATACATAAGAAAAGTAATGATAACAAACAACGCACCAACGAATGACATCGCTGCAAAAGATCCTGAAATTCTATATAATAACTATATTTTACATTGTTTTAAAATTAAATTAACCAGATCTGATCTTAACTGATAATCATCTAAGCATCTATTTATGTTGATTGATTATTGATACTTACAGTCATTTTTTTTTTTTTTTTGCTTTTTTTTGATTTTCCTGATTTTCACTGATTCTCACTGATATAGATCTTTGATTGGTGATAGATAGATAGTATAATGATAACTATTATTATATTATTATTTTTGATTGATCTCTTGTTTTACTGTTGTTTGTTATTACAATGATTGATTGATCATCCACTGATCAATGAATGGTCGAACACACACAATTTATTATTTTGAAACTTCTATTGTTATTATTGATAAAAGAAAAGTAAAGAGTTTTCTTACTTTATCTGATAAATAATATGGTTTGGTTATATGTATCTATTTATTTAAGTGTACCAGTGAATTACTGTTACCACTACGCTGAAAAGATAATTTATGATACTTTGAGAAAGTTTGGTTTTTTTTTTTTTTTTTGACCTGATATTAATAGGATTGGATTGTTTGTGGTAAAAAACAAAAAAAAAAAAAAACAAATTTTGGTATTATTTTTGATAAAGTGGTTGTGGGTGAATGCTTGTTTTGTACTGTGATTGATGATCGAAATGAAAGCAAAGGGTTTGTTTTGATTGTTGATGAAATTATTTTTGACAAAAAAAAACAAAAACAAAATGACCTTATATCAATATTTTTATATATGATATTAGGTAAGTGTAGGTGGTCGGTCGCTCACTTAATTGACGATTTGATTTGTTTAAGTAGAAAAGAAATACTAAAAAAATGGATCTTTTTGTTATAAAAGAAATATTTTTAGATAAATGTATATATTTTAGATAAATATATATTTATGATATGTTTAGAAATAAGGATTAATTGAAATGAAAAGAAAGATGGTTCGTTTGTTTGTGACTAAAACAAAAAGAAAAGATCAATGAAATTGATCAAATAAATAGGATTGGTGTTGTTATTGGGCTGTTGACCTGAAAAACAAAACTAACAACTATGAGAATAATAGAGGATTCTCAAAGATTGACGTATTTGCATTTGTTTATGAAAAAGCAAAAAAAAAAAAAAAAAACAACAAGTTTCTTGATTTTAAATTTTTCTTGTTGATGATGTGTTGGACTCAAGACCTTCTTACATCATCATCAAGATTTTTTTTTTGTTGATTTTTTTTTTCAAATAAACACTTCACTTTAAGATTAGTTTCCTCTATGATGTATTGTCACATTGCAGCCTTGATTTTCGACAAAAAAAAAAACTGTTCACAAAAATGAAAACATTTTTTTCGGTACTTTAAAATTTTTTTTTTTAAATTCAAATCAACAATGGAATGGAAGATAGACTTTCGATGATGGAACAAAGGGCTTTTTAGCAAAAAAAAACAAAATCTTTAGACTCAAGATATGCTATTATTAAAAATTATTGTTTTTTATGAGTTTGTGTTTAGAAATAGATATTTTTATTAATATTAATATGATATGGTGTTGTTGATTTTTCCGAATTTACAAAGATGGTTAAATTTAGTTTAAATGTTTTTTTTGCTTTTTTTATTCAACAATTGATCCAAACACTTCTATATACCTTGAACCCATATGATTCTTATTACGTTTCAGTGCTTGGTCATAGTCGTACTGTGATGATAGTGACACATATGCCAATCCGGACGGTCTTCCCCTTTGGTAGATTATCTTGATGTTGGTGACACCCAGTCCATCGAAAAAGTCAGCGATCGAATCTTCAGTTGCAGAATAAGGCAGACCACGAAGTTTAACAGTGAATTCAGAGTAATCATGATCTCCCTTATGATTTCCACCGCCACTGCTACCATAGTCCCTGTTTTTACCCCTACGACGTTCCCTACTATCCCTTCCACCACCACCACCAGAGTTTCCTGAACTGTTATGATGACTACTATTACTACTATTGTTAGAATTTCCGTGATCGTAAGATCGAATACCGTGTCTACTATTACTACCACCACCTCCTACACCACCATCACCACCACCACGACTATACGGATGAAAATCTTTATCCCTATCCCTGCTAGTTCGATTTCCACCACCGCCTACACCGCTGCCGCTGCTATTACTTCCAGAGTTACTGGCATCTATAAAGCCGCTGTAGCTCTGGCTATTGAATGGCAATTGCATAGGATTGCTTTGAAGCTGCGATTGCAGTTGTATCTGTGTTGGTAGATGCTGCAGCATCGCCGATGACTGTTGGTTAAACATCATATTGGATGGATTCATCTGTGGTGTTATATTTGGTGATGTTTGTCCCATCATCAAACCTCCTGGCGATAGTATCGAATCTATATATCCATTATTGGACATAGCATTGCTATTCAATGGAAAACTATTACTGTTATTAAAGTTTGATATAAATCCACCACTACCTAAAGTATTACTGTTACCCATCAATACTCCCATACCAGAACCCAATCCACTCGTATTGGAAAAGTTACCACCTCCACCCAAATAGCTATTATTATTATTATTTCCAGCACCACTACCGCTAGCACTATTAATAAAGTTCGTATTGAATCCTCCCATTCCAGAACTCATTAAAGAACCGCCACTCATACCAATCATTGTTGGTGAATGATTTTGGTAATTGAATGAAGATGATGATGATGAAGTTGATGATATATTTGACATACCTCCCATACCGTTACCGCTACCAATACCTAAATTCATATTCATCATCATTTGTTGATTATTGTTACTATTAATATTATTATTAAATCCAAAGTTATTATTAATATTATTCCTTGACATTAATTGTTGTTGAAATTGATTATTATTATTATTCATATTGTTATTTAAAATATTATTATTATTTAAAGGTGGTGATAATATTTGATTATGTTGTTGAAGGGGTGATTGTGATTGTGATTGTGATTGCTTATTAGTTTGTTGTTGTTGTTGTTGTTTTTTCTCGAAATTTACATGTTGATCATGTGGAAATAGTTCTATGTAACGTGAGGATATTGCTTTGTGTTGAAGATGCTTCAATGCAGAACTAGCGGTCTCAAAGGTGACAAACTCTACGAATCCTTCACCAGTGACACGTCCATTGTAATCCTTTTCAATGAGTATATTGTTTCCACTGATTGCATAGCCACTAAAGAAAGAGATGACATCTGCCGGTGTCACATTATAGGGAAGTCCACGCAATCTCACTATCTTTGTAGCGAGTACATGGTGGTGTTGACCACCGTCACGACGCAGCGCAGCGATAGCAGCAGCTCTCGGCTTTGGAAGTACCTCTATGTATCGATGACGCATCATCTTTCTGTGATAGTCGTTTGCCTTTCGCGCAGCATCTTCATCGACAAACTCGATATACGCTTCGCCTGACTGCTTGCCATGACTGTTCATAAGTATCGTTATGCCATTCGGCATGATAGGTACCGGCTTGAAAAAGTCACGTATCTGACCTTCATTCGTACTCCACGGCATTCCACGTATCAAAACAAAAGTTTCACCTTTACTTCTAAATTCATCATCTGATTCCTCATCATTTCCATTCAAAGATCTTTGTTTTGGTTGTTGTTGCAATTGTTGTTGTTGTTGTTGTTGTTGAGAATACACTGCATTGGCATCGGCAATAGGCATAAAACTATAGCCTTGTCCAATTAGTTTAGTGATGATCTGTGTTGCCAATGTTACTTCTTGACTATCACCTCCATTATATGAAATCTGTATATCCAAAGCTACAAAAGTAATCAAATAAAAACGTTTAGTTATATTAGTTATCTATTTGTAATTACGATTACAAATCAATCAATCAATTAACATACTTCTAGCAGCAGATTCCAAAGTACAAAGTTGATCATTGAGTAGTGACAGCTCCGATTCTAAATCGATGTACGTATGGAAATATGGTTGCAATTCAATCGATTGACTCAAAGACTGTGTGCGAAGACTCTCTATATAACTAGACCGACTAAACACAATACAAAATCTCTTTTTATCGGCAACAAACTTTTGTTGTAAATATTGATTCAACTAAAAAAAAAAAAGTTATAAACATGTTTGAGTTTATTATCTATAATTATTAATACATACAATATTTAAAGTAAATTGTAATTCATTGTTTACAATACTTAAATCATCAATGTTATTATTATCAATGTAATTGTTTCTATTTACAGGTAACAATAGATCTGATAGTCTCGAGCTTTTTGAGACAAACAAGAAATTCTGATCGATTGCAAATCGCTGTGAAATATCAAACTCTACCCAATTAAATGATCTTATACTCTCATTCAACGTCTTTATTCCCAATATTATATAGTAATCAAAATTATTATTGTTCATCATTATCAATCAAATTCTCTCTCTCTCTTTCTCCATATAAATAAATAATTATTATTGTGTTGTGTATGTATTTATCAAAATATAAAATGAAATGTTAAAAAAAAAAAAACAAAAAAAAAAAATGATGACCGCTATTAACATTTTCCTTTTTTTAAAAAAATAATTCCAAAAAAAAAGATTTTTGCAAATATTAAAATAACTTTGACTTTTAGGAAACACTTGAGATATATTATAATATCTTTTTTTTTTTATATAAATTTCATCCTCTTTTTCTTTACTTTATTCTTATCGTTTTCTATTTTCTCTTGTATCTCTAATCTTCTTTTCAGCTCTTCACTCTCTTTGAATGAATCATGATGATATTGAATATTTAAGTGATTTCTGTTAATGTTTTCATCATTATGCTTATTACCAATATCTGAATATTCATTATTATTACTATTATTATTATTATTATTATTATCATCATTATTATTATCATCATTATCTGTAAAACTGTCAAAGTTTTCAAAAGAACTTGTCATATAGTTTATATGATTTAAACTGTTGTTATCATCATTATTATCTTCATTCCAATTTGATAGTGATAATGACGATGTTATATTTACACTACTATTACTATTATTATTATTATTATTGATTTTAACTGTTTTTGCAGTTGTTAATGCAGCTATATTACTTGTATTACTTGTATGTCCCAATGAAAATGGAATAGCTGATATTGTTTTGTTATTTTTTGGATCTCTTATATTACTATATTGCTTTTTAGGTGTCTATAGAAGAAATGATATTGTTAGATAATAGATAATAGATGATTTCTTTAAATGTATTATTAATACGTACTTCATCATAGTATAATTGTAAAGTATTATTATTATCATTTACATCTGTATTAATATTATTGTAATCGATTGATAAAATAGTTGTATTTAAACTTTGATTATTATTTTTGTTACTAGTTATTTCACTACTATTATTATTATTATTGTTACTATGATTGTTATTGATGTTGTTGCTATTATCATTTGAAGTTGGTAGAGGTAATGAGTTCAATGTTGACAGATAATCTTGATAAGCAGAGAATATCTTTAATGTTTTATCACCAGATAAATCGAAAACTTTACTTTGAAATTTAGCTTGATCCTTTAAGTTAAAGTTAGTTAAGTAGTAATGATTAATTAATAGATAGTTATCTACATACAAATGAATCATTATTATCATTATTATTAATAGAATTGTTGTTAAATCTTATAGAATTGGTTTGTTGTTTTGATTTTGATTTCAAGAGGATACCATTGTTATTGTTATTAGGACTATTAAGAGTTCCACTGACTTGCGTAAGTGTAGATAGTGAATGTGATTGCGATACTGGTTGATCATGCTTCTTTATCTGATTTTGATGAATGGGTTGTTGTTGTTGTTGTTGTGGTTGTAGTTGTAGTTGTTGTTTTTGTACAAGTTTCTTATTGAGCAGAGTCAGTTCTGACTGTTGATCTTGATGAGTATATAACAATGGTAGTATAAAGTTGTCTTTGATGAACAATGAATGTATCTTTCTTGATTCGACACTTAGAATAGTGTCTTTCTCCAGTGGTTCACAATCAAAAATCCATTTAAATGTATAGAATGAAATCTTGGTTGTCAGAGTCAACCTAATATTGAAATGCTAAATAATAAAATTTAATAAATAAATAAATAACAACAATAGTATTTAAAAGTAATAAATATATTACATTATCAATTTTAATTGAATATGAAGTTTCATCTTTCTTTTCAAACATTCTTTCAGATAGTAACTCCATTACTTTTTCTGTTTTAGTATCTAAATGTGGGTTATATCTCTATTGAGATACAATAACAATATTTATTAATATTATAATAATATTCTAAATGATCAATCTATTTTTGTTTGTTTATTACCAATTTCTCTTTAAGTATTTGAGATTGATTTGAATGTTTATACCAAACCATAACCAAATCAGTGATGATCAAACAATAGTGATCGGCACTATCGAATTTTGATTTAATGTAATATTGCTCATTGTCTATATTAAACGATTTCCAAGGTTTATCTTTTAATAAACCACTAATATATGTTATATTAATATTCATTAAGCATTCTTTTCATGCTATGAGAGCATACTAAGTATTTAAATTAAAGTTTGAATGAGAGAAAAAATGAAAAAAAAAGGCGCAATTTAATAGACACCCATACAATCAAAGATTTTTCTTAGAAAGTTGGGTTTATGTTGGATGATGGTATTATGTAATAGGATAGATAATATTTGTTTATTTATAAGTAATGTTTACTGATTTAATCTTTAAACCTTTGTTAATGACACCGACTTGACGCTTGACTTGTGCAAATGAATGTGGTGATATTTCAGAGTCAGTGAGATTGGTGTGCATTAAACTGGAGTTGGGGAAATTGGTTTGGAGTAAACAACAATTGGTGAGATTGGAGTTCGATATTTTCGTATATTTAAAGAGTGTTCCTGTGAGATTCGATCGTGAAAAGTTGACATTGGTCAGTTTGCAGTGTGCAAAGATATTGGATCCGCAATTCGATTGCGATAGATTGACATTGGTAACGAAGCTATCGATATAGTGTGTCTTTTCATGCTTGGTATTGGTCATAACCGAGCTAGTGAGTTTGCAATTGGTAAAGGTGGTATTGCTGAAGCTGGTGCCTACAAAGCTGCATTTGTTAAAGTTACAATTGATAAAATGACAATTGCTGATGTTAATTCCGTCAAACTTGACATCGTTGAATGTTGCACTACGGTAGATCTCCATTTGTATTGGTGTCTTGATCGATTTGTGTGAGAATGTCTCTTTGTCTCTAACTGTCTTAAAGTTCTGGTAGTTGTGTTGGAATTCAGGTGGAATCGAATTCTTGGTTTGCAGTGGAACCTTTCCATTGGGATTGGCTGTTGATGTGACAGTGACACCCGATGGTATTGGTTGTGGTTGTGGTTGAGGTGGATAGCTGTAGAGATAGCTCGATGGTTGTGGTGGAGGTGGTTGTTGCATTGGATATTGATAGGGTGCGTTCTGATAGATTGGTTGACCAAACATGTAGGTCGATGGTCGTGGTGGTTGGTTATAGTAACCTGCACCTCCATTTGGCTGTGGAGGATATTGCAATGGTTGTGGTGTTTGTTGTGGGTAGAACATCGAATGGTAGTCAGTTGCTGATGATTGGGGTGGTGGTGGTGGTGGTTGCATTGAATCACTTGCTAATTTAGGTGCTAAATGTGAGTAGGGAGTACCGGGTTGTAAATCTTGTGATGGTGGTGCTGATGGTTGATGTGGTGGTTGTTGTTGGGATAATAATGTTGTCATTGGTGCATTTAAAGCAGATGGTGTGGGGTTAGATGAATATGTATTTGAATTTAAATTTGTTGAAGAATTATATTGTACAGCTGGATAGTTATTACTATTGTTAATATTATTAGAGGTATTAGGGGGTGGGGTACCCGATATTGTTCCAAACATTTTTCTTGTAAAATCAAAAAATGATGTATTCCTGGTTTGTGGATTGAAATTGCTATCGTTATTGTAGTTGTAGTTATTATTATTGATATTGCTATTGCTATTGTTGATATTGTTATTGATATTGCTATTGATATTGTTATTGCTATTGCTATTGATATTGTTATTGCTATTGCTATTGCTATTGTTATTGATATTGTTGTTGTTTGTGGGTGTATCTTCAACTTTTGGTACAAATCCTGGTGGTAAAACTGTATGTATAATAAGATAATAGTATTATGTTATATTAGTAAATATATATAGATTGTAAAGGTATGATTATGATTAATATTAGATTCTATAGATACCGATTGAACACGATTCAACGTGACTGATTATTTCCTTTCTGGTGGTTGATTTCTTGCATACTTTGCAAGTGACTTTTAATTCACCGAGTGGTCTGAATAAGAATTTGAGTGTGGCGGGTGAGAGTGTAACTGTATCCCATTGTGGAACTGCCATTCTACAGAATGGACATTTGTCAAGTTTCCCGACACATTGTCTGCAGAATAGTTGTGTACATTGATTCAGTGATTGATGTTCGACCGGATCGATCAACGGACAATAACAAATAGGACATTCAATTGCTTCATTATCTGTTTCACCATCATAACTAAATGGCTATAGTATTGTAAAATTAACAACAATATAATAGTTAATTAATAATCGATATGATGCAAATATAGATATATATATCCTTACCAATTCACTATCTTCATCCATTTCTAATTGTAATTTATTTATTTCTTCTTTTATTGCTTTTATTTAATATTTAATTCTAAATAATATATATAATAATATATATTCAAGATAATAAAAATAATTAATAATAAGCAAAAAGATGAATTTTGCACATTTAACTTTTTCAAAATTGTTTTTTTTGGCTGTGGGTAACCGAAATTCGATCAGATTGTAACCTTCTATTTTAATCAGATTGTAAGAATCATAATCATTCTTTTATTTTTTTAATTAAACTATTATTTTTTTTTTTTGGGAGAGAATAACTTTTGAACAACACTTCATTGCAGTTCTAACAACTTTTGAATTGTTTATTTTTCTGATTTTTCAGGAATTATATAAAGTATTTGCAATAATAATAATTATAGTCTGTGTTGGTATAAATCAGAGTTAAATAAACAACAATGATGTACAATAGAATATTGAATTTAGAGAGTCAAAAATCTAAACGTTTCAGATATAAATGTTAATATTAGAATTAAAAAAAAAATAAAGTATTTTTTTTTATTTTAACAACTTTAATGAGTTAACTTTATATTCATTAAATGTGTGGAATCTTGGAAGTGGTTTCAATGATGGGTGAGGAGGAGATTGATAGTTTTGGAATTGACCAGAGAAATTGAAGAGTAATAACCATAGTGAATCATAATCTTTTTCCAAAAGTATCTTCCAAATGTCGACTGTGGTTGATTGGAAAGATTCAGGTTGTGTGGATGACAAGTATGGAAGAGTCAGTCTGGCCACCTCAATCAACTGTTGTTGATTCAATTTCAGTGTTTGGATGATGACCAAAAGTGAATCGAGAATAATACTCTGAATCTTGAACGAAGGTGTAAACTTCATAGATTTAGCTGCCATCAAATCTTTAGTCTCTGTAATTGGTGTAATCAAAGGTTGTTGTTGCTTTGTTGACTTTGCTGTTGTTGAACTACCCGATAGTTGTTGATTCTGTTGCTGTTGTTGATTATCAGATACAATATTAAATGATATCTTTGATGACTCTCTTTGTTGTTCACTACCACCGTCCAACAATGATATTGCTGTTGTTGTTGATGTTGTCGTTGTTGACTCTCTCTGTTGTTGTTTTAGTTCACGTTGAATTATCTTTTTGAGAATAGGGAATAGATCTGTCCAGAATCTCTGTGCGATGAAATCCTTTGAGAGTTTGGTGATGCTCTGTATGAGTTCCAATGCACGTTTGCTTGTGGCGCGATCATCCGTTTGTTCGATACGCTTGATGATAGACGGCCAAATACTGTGAATCAGCGGGAACAACGCCACCTTTGGTTTCTTATCATTGGCAGTGACAGGATTGACACGTGGTGTTTTCTTTAAATCATCACCTGATAGCGACATATCATCTCCATCTGTTTCCACTTCTTCTTCCTGCTCATCTTCATCACCACCATAGTTTCTATTACCGGTGGAAACAATCAGTAGTCCCATATCCATAATGTCAAGTGTTGCCATCTTGATAGCTCTGCTTCTGGAACCCAAAAAATGCTTACATTTGTGGATGATGTCACTCAGTAGCTGTCTCTGAGTCTCTGTAGTTGTTTTGAATTCATCTTTTCCAACAGCAGCTTTCCTACTGTTCCGCTGTTTCTGTAGCTTGGCAATAATAGCTTCTTTCTCCTTTAGTGTTGTAGCACCACCCCAATAGTTATGCTCTTGTTCATTCAATTGTTTCTGTTGATGATGATTCATAAAGAATGACTTTATATCACTGATTGATGATGAATTAGATTCTTTCATATTATCATCTAAATCCATCATCTTCTCTTCTTCTCCATCTCTTTGTTGTTGTCTTTGTTGTTCTAAAAGTTGTTGTTGATTTTGATTATATTCAATCTCCAATTTCGAATTGTTATATAATACTCTAATGATATTATACAATATCTTTATGAAAATGATTATACTCTCGCTATTCTCTGTCGATACATCCAATGAGAATAGAATAATCTCCACCGTATCCTTGAGGAACGGAAGAAATCCCATACCAGTGATATTTAAAATACCTTCGAATACATTAGGTGTATTAGGATATGAATGTAGATATTTCATATTACTCTCTAAATAATAATTAGTTAAATATTAAAGTTTGTTAGTTTTATATTTTTTGCTTTTGTTTTATAATGTTTAGTTTTTTTACGAACCTATTTTATCTAATAAATAATCAGAATTCTTATATACGATATCTTCTAGTGAATCATAGTTGAACAGAGATGTAATGTTATTCAATGCCAATCGGCAAGATCTCATAAGAATTCCAGTTGTGTCGTGAGAAGCAACACCAAACTTCTCCATCAAATGATATAGTACTTTACTAATAAACAATGTTTGATGTTTCTCTAAATAGATAGATAGATAGATAGATTGTTTGTTAATAGCTAATTCTTTTATATATATCTGTTATTTATAATAGATACTTACTATTCTTTAAAAGTGGTGCCATTGATCCTATACCTTCGATTATCAAAGATTGTAATATTG
Organism: Heterostelium album PN500; assembly: GCF_000004825.1. Lineage (NCBI taxonomy): Eukaryota > Evosea > Eumycetozoa > Acytosteliales > Acytosteliaceae > Heterostelium > Heterostelium album. The sequence continues at coordinate 507,509 of NW_008805072.1, read as the reverse complement.
TATTATCTAAATATTGTTCAAAATACTTATTATTATTATTATTACTGTTATTATTGTTATTGATATTAATTGTATTATAATCATCTGATGGATTGGATATTGGTAGATTCATTAATTCTGGCTCCAAATATTCATCTAATAAATACATGATTGTTGAGAAATCAATTGGTAATTGTTGTTGTTGTTGTTGTTGTTGTTGTGTTGAACCAATCATTAATTGATTCATTACGAGTATGATCTCCTTTCTCAATGGTGATCTAGATAGAGTTGAGTTCGAGAGTAATACATCGATCCAATTGGTGAGTGCAATCGACTTGGCAACCTCTCTTATTATCTCAAATATCCAATGTTCCAACTGTTCTGTTTGTATATGAATATATGGACGTACTAGCTTATTACTAACTTCCATTAAACGTTTATTACTACTACTATTATTACTATTTCTATTAAATGGATTGTCGCTAACTACTTTCAATGTTTCTTCTAATGACTTTGATGCTTTACTTATCAAGCTATTGCTATCATCTTCATCTTTCTCACCACTCGAAGGTAACTTCATCTCCAACAACTGCAATAAAACAGTTGATATCAACTCCATTCTAACATTTAAAAAGCTATCTAAACTATTGGTATCGATCGTTTTAATATAGGATAACACCAACTTGGCAATCGCTTCCTTCTTCTCCTCCTCTAGAATCTTATGCTCCTCGGTTCCACATATCAATCTTGGCATTGCTTGAACTAGATGATTGAAATTCTCTAATAGCAAAGATTGTATATCCATTCCATTCTGTTGTTTTAGAATGGACAATCTGTTTCTAGCAATGGTCGATACTTCTTCATAGTCATCTAGCGAGTACCATACCAATGTCTCCAAGAGAATCGGTAGAGTGGAGTGTAGTGATGGCACCATAATCAAACGTTCTGCACATTCGACCAGTGCAACCTTCATACTCCACTTTAGCGGAGTAGACATGAAACCACCATAGTTGAATCGTTGTTGTTTCTGCTTATTACTATGCATAAACTGCTGTTCCAACTCTTGTCTCTGACTATCAATATCCACATTCCTCAGCTTTGAATAGCTATTTGAATGTGGAAATATTACACTTATAAATTTAAATATATTCTTTTCCGATTGTGATAATTCCATTGACATTCTTGTTGTTGTTGCTGCTGGTGGTGTTTTTGTTGTTGTTGTTGTTGTTGTTATCTTATAATCATCTGTTAACATATCATTAATATCAAAATTACTATTACTATTGTTGTTGTTATTGGTAGTAAAAGCAGATACAATTAAATTTGTAAATAACTTTAGTGATTGTATTTTTATGTTGGTTCCAAGTTTGTAGTCAGAGATGATAAGCTTGAATAGAGTTGTGGAGGTGGCGGGTAGGATGCTTTCAACGATCGGTTGTTGTTTGTTGTTGGTGAGCAGTGGATTCAAGATGACTTCCAGTGTGTGAGTGACTGTCAATTTGCTGTTTCTAGAGATCGACTTGGCAACTAATAGATCCAGTAGCGTAGATATAGAGAATGCCAAAGTAATAAAGATTTCACCTTTACTATCGATGGCAGTCTCCATCGATTTACAAACAGGTGTCCACCATTGATAAACAGATCTAATACAATCCAGCAATTCAATTAAATATTCTTCCGATAAATTATATTGTATTTCTGATTTTTGTTGTTGTTGTTGCTGTTCATTTTCAAGATTATTATTCTTTCTAACTATTGAATTAAATATTATATTACATAATAATTGAATTATCTCTACGAATTGTCTTGTTTGTGGTAAATATAAAGGTTGTTGTTGTTGATTATCCAAGTTGTAATTCGATAGTTTTGTTGTAATTAAATTGAGCAGTTGCAAAGATTGACATTGTATGTTATCTCTTGAGATGATGATTCTTATCGTTTGATTATTTACTTTGTTTGGTGATAATAACAATACAATTGGTATATACAAATAATCTAATAGTAGTGAAAGTGGTTTTGGTTCTGTTTGATCTATCTTCTCATAGAGTGATTGAAGAAGATTAGTTATCTCTGTTGTAATTGTTGTTTGTTCATTATTATTATTATTATTATTATTGGTTGTATTTATAGATTGTCTTGTTAATAGAGTTACAAGAGAATCACACAATGGTTTAAATTTTGAGAAAACAAGACTAAACAATGTACGATCATTACTTGATAACTCCATAATCACTATATATTAATATTATATCTTAATCTGTTTTAATTTAATTTTGCAGATCTTAAAATTAACCCAAAATGCAATTGTTTTTTTAACTCAGTTAACATCATCCATTTTTTTTGTTTACTTACATTCATTCACTAAATTTAGAAGTTCATTGTTCTAGAATAATATTACAATAAAATGAGTGAAGAAACAATTGAATCTTTACAGCAAAGGGCTATGCAAAATAGCAATGTAAGTAAACTATCTATCTACTGTATCATTATTAAAGTATTTTACTGACATTGTTGTTTATCGATTGCTTTATTTTTAGCCTGAACAACAACAGAGAGCAGAACAACAAAGAAGAGAGAATGAAGAAAAAAGAAAACATATATTAGCACAGATTTTGACACCTGCTGCAAGAGAGAGATGTATGAATGATAGATAAGGATAGATATAGATATTTAGAAATGTTAAACCTTTATAAACTATTTGCTAATTTTTATTATTATAATTAATAGTATCAAGAATAGCAATGGTAAAAGCAGATAAAGCACGTCAAGTTGAGGATATGATTATTAATGCTGCTCAAACAGGTCGTTTACAAGAGAAAGTCGATGAACCAAAGTTGATATCTTTATTAGAGCAAATCAGTGAAAAAGCAACTAAAACAAATATAATTGTAAGTGTTTTTATTATAATACCCTTTTATTTCATTAACTTATTCTTTCTATTATTATAATCAATCATAGATGAAGAGAAGAACTATCGATGATGACGATTAGATTTAATTATAAATATAAAAAACAAAAACAGAATAAAAAAAACAAACTTAAAAATATTTAATTAAAACAATATTGTTTAGTTATTGTTATTGTTATTTTATTATTGTTGTTGTTGTTTTTTGTTACATAATTATTCGAGATAATTAGAGTAATCTGTTGATAGTTGGTAGAATTGAAGCATCTACGGTTTGGTCGTTGGTCGGAATGACGCTGTTGTCAAAGAGGAACCACTTTTCTGTGAGAGTAACCGATTGCTTTGGTTCGAGGAGTGTTAGCGGGCCAACTGTTTCCAGCTCGAGAATGTCAGGTGATAAATAACACTCTACGTTGGCACCTAGATCGACGTTGAGATCTTTGGTTTCTCTATCGATCAACTTGACAAACAAGGTATCGGAATTCACTGCACATGTCCAGCCGTTGTTGACACGTGCGCCAATCTTGTTGGTAGTGGTAGCCGTCGGTTGCTGTTCGACGACGATATAGCGATTTCCGAGTTTAAGACGACTGTCTGTAAGTTTTGTGTAGTTCCACAGCGAAACGGAAGTTCGCGGTTGCAGTCCACTCGGCTCGTCGTGCGACAGTGGAATGACGGCGGTGGTGTGTGGCGCCATCACAGTGATTGCCCATGGCGCCAACTCATATGGCCAGCGTCCGATATTCTCAATGGTGTGCTCGACTTGCAGTGATGGCACGGCTTGTCCGCCGTTCGTTGGAATGTGATCGAGTGCTCGGATCTCAATGGTTTTCTTCAGGCTGTTTTCCAGCTCGTCTGGCGACACGAACTTCACGCTACGTCGGTCAGCAGCAATCTCAATGGCGACACTGAAATTATCTGGGAAGTAGGTTCTTGGCGATTGCTCGGGTGCGCTCCACAGCCTGTGTCCTCCATAGAGTTTCCATTCGGTGCCACCAACTTGACCGGCATCTGCTTGTGCCACACCCATCAATTCCTGTGACAAATGCTGATTGTTTACTTTTCTCAACGAAATAATTCTGGGACCGACATCAGTGGTAACTATACACTGTAAATTTTGATATTGAATTCTATAGCAATTCTTCCAGCCTAAATATCCTACCTTTTCAACAAACATATTTACACTTAAATTTAATTTAAAATTAATATTAAACTTAAACCTTTTTCAAAATAAAAAAATGATTGTGGTGGTTCATTTCGGAATCAAGCAAATCAAAAACTAAGTTCCGAAAAAATGAAAAAGTTGAAGTTCGGAATATATTTATTTTTATTTAAACTATTTATATATCTTTAATAAAAATATAATGTATTTTTTGTTATATGATTCGATGTTTGTCCTATTCTTGAATTATAAATTGAATTTGAATAATTTATATTTGATTGATTATTTGAACCTCCGGAAATGTTTGATATACTATTTAAAATATCAGAGTTGGAGTTTGAAAATAAGGATATTAATGAGTCTAAAGAAAAAAAAAGAATAGTTAGAATAAATTTAAATATTTATAGATTCTATTTTAAAAGTTTTACTTACTTAAGATTGTCATTTTAAGGTAATAAGTATTTAGTTTAGATTTAAAGTTAAATTATTTAGTATAGAAGTTTTAGTTTTAAAAGTATTTATTAATATTTTAATGATTTAGACAATTGATATTTATATAGTAGTAGGTTAGCGTTCGCCAAAGTAAATCTGAAATTTAAAAAATATGGTTGTTCAAACTGTACCATTCAATCTACAAAAGTTTACTTAAAACAAATACAACATCATCATAAAATTAAACTGTCATTTTATTTTTTAATAAGTTATATAATTCTTTAAAGATATACTAGGCACATCACACCCACAAGTGACGATTTCAACTACTAAAATCTAGATAGATATTGACTCCCCTACATATACTTATTAAGAGTATGATGGCATGAATACATATTTATAGTGGATGTTAAAATCAATGAAAACATTAAAAATTATCCATGGATGATCATTGATGTATCATTTAAATTTTAATACTTTATGGTTTTAGATCGTTCTTGTTATTGTCGTTATGCTGTTTGAGATTTTTTTTATTTGTTCATTTTAAAAGTGATCAACATATGTTGAAGTTGACGTTTGAGAAAACGACTAATTTAGATCATTGTAAATTTAAAAAAAAAAACACAGTATACACTCTTCTATTATGGTTATATAACAATTTTTAAATAATGATGATAAGTGGATAACCTATTTATTAGTTGAAAGTTCAATATTGAGCCAACCCCAAAAACAAACCACATAAACACAAAACAATCTATTCTTATAACCCACAAAATTATATATATCAACAAAAACTAATTTAATTACACCAAAAAAATAAACAAATTAAGATTAAGATAATTGATTGACAACTTCATACAAGATTGTCTGAGATTAAAGATAGATTAACCTTTATGAATGGTATGATACTTCTTGTTAAAAAATATATGTGGTTTATTCTCCCACAGCTGTCACATTAATTTTTTTTTTAATGGGGTTTAACTTTTTTAACAGTTAAAAAAATTGTTTTTGTATTTTTTAATATTATCCTTTATAAGAGTAGGATATGATTCATTGACCACCCTAAAAAGAAAGTGATTCATTCAAGTTATTTTATCTTGACATTTAATTTTAATCAATGGTTCCAAAACAATTATGATATTTTTTTTTTTAATTTTGTTATTTTTAATTATTCATTTAATTTAATATATGAAAAAAAAAACTAATAAAAATTTTGAAAAAAGGAAATCTTAAGATTACATTTGTAGATCAACCCTTTCCAATATTACAATAATCTTGTAGTTTAGTTACTTTACTTTCCAAATAAATATAATCCAAATGACAACATCTTAGGATTTCCTCCAAAATTTTTTTTTTTTCTATTTAATTTAATATTTAAAGTTGTACCCGTTGAAAGGTAAGGGTCAAATTAATCAAAGTAATAAGACTCTTCGTAGGCAGGGCATATTTAATTCATCTTATATTGATTCTGAAAACACCTCAATCATTGAATGAAAAACGTGCAAAAAAATAGTATCAATAGTGAACTCAAATTGTGAAAAATGCAATCATATCTGTTTTATTGATATCTAGATCATGATCATATTATGGTTGGTGTACCTTTTTTGTAACAAAAAAAAAAAAAAAAAAAAAAAACGGGTCCTTTTGCCAAAAATATTTTTTTCGTTATTTCAGTTCTGAAAATTTATTTTAATTTTCTTTACAGTAAATAATATTTAAAGATTGAATTAAATTTAATTTAGATGCTTCTGAATCATCTTTGAAGCGAGATGAAACGAATCCATCTGGACGTACTAGAAGCATACCACTTGTTGTGATACCAAAGTCGATGGACCAATCGATACCGGAATCGTCAAAGTCTTTTTGTGCAACAACAACTTTCAGTGGAGTGGATGATCGATCTCTTAGTAGTTCATCGGCCACAAATTGCCATCTACTCTCACCTCCAACAATTAACAATGATTTCCTATAGTCTATTAGATCCAAAGTTGAGATTATCTTTGTTTCCTCTCTTTGTTCTTCGCCATCATTCTCCACTTGTTCTTCATTGTTTTGATTCGATAGTTTTCTAATGAGTTTATGTGGAACTCTTGTACCGGGTCGTCCAACAAGATCACGAGTTTGTTCATCGACTTGATCAAATCCATTCTGTTGATTGTTGAATGATTTCGAGCGGTATCCATAGCCAAGGATGAGATATGGAAATACCTTGAGAATCATGGTTGGCACTGTTGTGATACCATTCTGAATCAAACCACGAGAATCGTTGAAACTACCGGCGAGTGATGCTAGTTTGGCAGCAATTGGGTGTCTCTCATCTTGATATGTTGCCAACAACGATGGTTCAGCTTCTCCTCGTAAGATGGCTGCCAACTTCCAAGCCAAGTTATGTGCCTCGGCAATGCCAGAGTTTGCACCAAAGCCACCCCAAGGCGGCATATTCTTGGCAGAGTCACCCACTAGTATAATACGATCGACAACCAATTGTTTTGCAACTCTTACTCTAGACCACCATGGTTGCGATCCTTTCAATTCAATTTGATCCAAGTTTAGATTGAATTTTTTGGCAACAGTGACATCGAAATCACCAATTGCATACTTGATACACTGAATACATCGTTCACGTGGGTAGTCAGCAATGGTTTCACCCTCGGCCATCGCTACGTGAAGCACCCAAAGATCGCTATTGTTAATCGATGCGAAGAGACCTCTGACCTTCTCGTTCTCCACCAACACCATACTGAATTCTCTGCCAACCACCAACTTTGAGAGATCACATCTAAAGAAGATATTCAATTGCTGAGACAACACACCAACTCCATCCATTTCGATTTTCAACGCAGTTCTTGTCGGACTGTTTGCACCATCGCATGCCAACATGTATTTACTTTTAATCTCAAACGTTTTACCATTGACATCTCTTGATTTCAATGTTGCAGTTACACCATTGCTATCTTGTATGAAATCCACACACTCTGTATTGAAATGAATCTTCAATTCTGAGGAATCCGATTGTTTCGCTCTGGTGAGTGCATGCTGAAGTAGAATTGGTTCAGCCAAATCTTGAGTACATCTTTGTAGTCCGAAAGGACTGCCTTGTTTGTAATATCGAATAACATGACGCACCAGTTTCATCAGTGAGAAAGCAATCGCTCCCATGATCAGTGAAAAATAGATTCCAGGCAGTAGTTTAAAGAGTAGGAAGAACATCACGATGAGAATCAGTCCGAAACCGAAAGATCTTAGCTTTAGAGTATGAGAACTCATAACCTCGAGCAGAGTCCTACCGGAATAGATTCCTTTCGACAAACCGATTGCACTGCCCGCCTCGGCAATCTCCTTGTCCACACCGAGCTCGTGCCAAATCTCCATGGTTCTCGCATTGAAGCCACGCGAACGAGGATGAACATTAGTCGATTGATGTTTCTCCACCAATATACAATCGATACCTTGTCTTTGTAATAGTAGTGCCGATGTAAGACCAACAATTCCACCACCAACAATCAACACCGATGTTGTAGTAGTCGATTCCAACTCCCCATCTTTTTCTTTGACAATAGTCATTATTTTTACGCCAGTTGAATATATATTTTAGAGAAAAGATTTCAACTTAATTTTCGATATTTTTTAATAATAAAAAATGGAAACGAATGTTTTGATATTAAAAATAAATAAATAGTAATACAAATAAAAATTAACTTTAGTAAAATTTTTGTTTTGCAAATAACTATTTTAGTTTGTTTATTTATAGAAAGGAAAAAATCGAATTTATGCCTGCAAACTAATTAAAACGTGTATTCATAACCCATTAATTAATTGATTCATTGATTTCCTTTACCAATGTAACCGTGTGAGTAGTAAATTTGTTTTGTTGTTTTTACAAAATGATTATTATTATTATAAATATAAATAATTTGCATGACTCATTTATTCATAGACAATTGAAAAAACAAAAAAGGTCTAAAATTCAAAAACGTTTGATATTTAAATTAATGTTTGATTGCAAAAGATCGATCTTTGTTGATTGTTAACCCCAGAAATTTTATCATGTTTCTTATTTTTCTGAACAAAATTTATTTTTTTTTGCAAAATTTTTAAAAAATATAAATAAAATTTCTTTTCTTTGTTCATCAATCCCACCAAACAAAGAACCAACTTAAATCAATACTTTAATTTTTCATTTTTATTTTAATTTTAAACTTGTTAGTCAGTTTGATAAGATATAACTTGAAGTAGCTCTATCTTATCTTTATATATATATATATATCTATTTTTTGTTTCATTTATCTTTTAAAATAAATAAAAGTAAAAAAGTAATAAAGACAATTTGCATTTTAAATGGACACAACTGAAGATATTAGTGATTTAGTATGTATTTAAATTCTAATTATATATTAATTATTGAAATGATTAATTAACTATTATATTGTTGTTAATTATAAAATACTATAGCCATTTAGTTATGATGATGAAACAGATAATGAAGCAATTGAATGTCCTATTTGTTATTGTCCGTTGATCGATCCGGTCGAACATCAATCACTGAATCAATGTACACAACTATTCTGCAGACAATGTGTCGGGAAACTTGACAAATGTCCATTCTGTAGAATGGCAGTTCCACAATGGGATACAGTTACACTCTCACCTGCCACACTCAAATTCTTATTCAGACCACTCGGTGAATTAAAAGTCACTTGCAAAGTATGCAAGAAATCAACCACCAGAAAGGAAATAATCAGTCATGTTGAATCATGTTCAATCGGTATCTATCTATAGAATCTAATATTAATCATAATCATACCTTTACGATCTATATATAATATTTACTAATATAACATAATACTATTATCTTATCTATAACTATAACACAGTTTTACCAAAAGGATTTGTACCAAAAGTTGAAGATACACCCACAAACAACAACAATTCTTCATCTAAGAATTTACCATCGATTATCAATCCACTTTTTGATTTAACAAGAAGAATGTTTGGAAGTGCTAGTCCAACAAACGCCAATAATGCTACAACTTCTAATAATAGCAATAGCTCAAATTCTGTTTCGACAAACTCAAATAACAGTAATAGTAATATGAATAATAACTCTAATTTCAATAATAATAATAATAACAATAATAACAACAACAACAATAATAATAATAATAATAATAATAATAATATATAATAATAATAATAATAATAATAGTAATAATTATCCAGCTGTACAATATAATATTTCGACAAATGCATCAAATTTAAATATACCACCATCTTCTACTATTCAAATGTCTAGTTCACCAATTTCAGGACCACCATCTATTATAAATACACCATCGATGACGATAACATCAACATCAACACTATCACAACAACCATCAGCACCACAATTGCAAGATTTACAATATCAATCACAAATCAACAGTCCCTACTCACATTTGGCACCTAAACCAACAGGCGGTCCATTGCCACCACCATCATCAAAAGATTACCCATCGATGTTCTACCCACAGCAATCACAACTACCACCACAACAAACAACACAACCATTACAATATATGCCACAGCCAAATGGTGCAGGCTACTATCACTACCCACCACGACCATCGACCTACATGTTTGGTCAACCAATCTATCAGAACTCACCCTATCAATACCCAATGCAACAACCACTTCCACCACAACCATCGAGTTACTTCTACAACTATCCATTGGCATCCTCACAACAACAACCACAACCAATGATGTCATCGACCATTGGCTCACCTATCACCATCACGACAACAGCCAATCCCAATGGAAAGGTTCCACTGCAAACCAAGAATTCGATTCCACCCGAATTCCAACATATGTACTTTAACACTATGGCACCGAGAGACAAAGAGACATTCTCACACAAATCATTCCGGACTCCACTGCAACTGGAGATCTACCGAAGTGTAACATTCAACGAGGTCAGATTTGACGGAATCAACATAAACAGTTGTCAGTTTATCGATTGTACCTTTACCAACTGCTATTTCATTGGTACCTGCTTCACCAATACCACCTTTACCAATTGCAAGCTCAGTAGTAGTGATATGAACGGCTCTGCTCATGTAAAGACACACTATATCGACAGCTTCATAACCAATATCAACTTTTTCCAATCGAATTGCGGATCCAATATCTTTGCACACTGCAAACTGACCAATGTCAACTTTTCACGATCGAATCTCACAGGAACACTCTTTAAATATACGAAAATATCGAATTCCAATCTCACCAATTGTTGTTTACTCCAAACCAATTTCCCCAACTCAAGATTACTACACACCAATCTCACTGACTCTGAAATATCATCACATTCATTTGCACAAGTCAAACGTCAAGTTGGTACCATCAACAAAGGTTTAAAGATTAAATAAATACCTTTTTTTTGCTTTAAATAAATAACTATTATCTATCCAATTACTATTCTATTAATATCTTTATAATTTGGATTTTGAAACTAGTTTAAGAAATAATTTATTTAGATGTAAGTAATAAACAATTACTAATTCATTTAAATTTAATGTTTGATTCGGGAAAAAAAAGGATTTATTATTATTTATAATTTTGAATATTTTAATTGACTCCACCTTCGTATAATGGATTGTTACCAGAATTTGGAGAGTGTTCGTACAATGGGTTACTAGAGACGGAACCGTCAGAGAATGGTGAGTCACCGAAGAAGGCATCAGTTGGTGGAGCACGTGCCTTGAGGACTCTCCAGACACCGAGGGCAATGATGGCAGCGGCAACAGCAGCGGCAGCAATAGCGGCGGAAATAACAACAGTCTTGTTACCACCTCCATTACCTGGTGCAGTTACAATGATGACTGAGGTCTTGGTGTCGCTCAATTGATCAACGCTATTGTAGATGTTAAGAGTACGGATGTATCCGAGATCGTTAACGTATACTACTAATGTGTAGTTACCAGACTTGGTGAAGGAGGCTGTCAACGAGCTCAAATAGTAGTTGAGGAGATTGTTGGTGCTCAAACAAGTGATGGAAGTGTTGGTAAGAGTTGAACAGGAATCGGCACTGGCGTATTGCATGTAGATCGATCCGGTGGTGGCGAGTTCACCAGTGGCAGAGTCAGTGAGGTTGACAGTTATTGTGATGTTGTTGGTGTTACCGAACGATTCGAAATCGTAGACAGAGACATTGTTAAAGGCGAATGAGAGTTTGTTGCTGGCGTATTGGACGGTTTGGTTGAGTGTTACAACGGGTGGAACATTCTTAGGGAAAACATCGACTGAGATGGTCTTGCTGCTTGACAAGTCCTTCTCGTCGTAGGCATAGACCAAGAGAGTAGCGAATTTCTTACCGGATCTACCGAGTGGGGTTTGATACAAGACACTCCAGAGACCGTTGGAGGAACGGCTGACTTGTTGATTGGTACCAGAGATGAGAGCACCCTTGACACCATCGACATATTGGAAGAATTGACCTCTGTTGAGTGGAGTGGTGACATTGCTGGTGAGAGTAGCCCATGGCAAATCTTCAGAGGTGACATTCCAGGTGAGAACGGTTGAACCGTTGGTCAATACTTGGGCGATACCATTTTGGATTGGGGTAACAAGTGCGTCTTCCTTGGTGTAGGTCAATGGGATGACAACTGGAGCAACGAATACTTGGAGAACGGTAATGTAGACAGTGTAAACCTTGGAGGTGAAGTTTTGAGCCAATACAAATTGGAAGCTATCCAAATCTTGACCAAAGACACCTGGTGGTGGGTAGTAGGTGAATTTGTATGGTGAGGCACCTCCACGTTGCAAACCACTCTTGGTGATGTTGATATTAGAGGTTTCGTTGAAGTGGTATACCAATTCACCCTTACGAGTGTAGGAGAGAATTTGAATCATGGAACCAACGACGTTGGACTCTGTGAACATGAGTGGGAGTGAAACGTTCTCATAGGTGGTGAAGTTAAGTGGACCATTGTATGTTGGGAAGATAACTTGATCGACATAGAAGTTGAGTGGGTATGAGATTGAAACTTGTCCACGGTGAGATAAGACTTGGTAGTAAACAGTCTCGACTGGACGACCGTAGATACCAGCGTTTGGTGCGTATGTGACAGATGGGTTGGTGACATTGGTGGTAGTTGAGGTGATGTTGTTACCGTTGGAGTCAATGAAGACACCATAGAGTGGGAGTGAGAGGAATTGGAAGAAAACGGTCTCACCTTCACAAACGGATCCACCAAGAGTGAATGCAACTGGAGCGTCTTGGAGGGTGACAACGTCTTGAGTTGCACCGACTGGAGTGGAATAGGAGTAGTCGAACAAGATATTACCGGTGGTGTTACCACACTTGATGTTGGTACATGAGGTGATTTGGTAGGTGTCGGCATAACCAAACTTGATGTCATTTGACAAGAAGGTGAGGGTGTTCTCCAATTGATCGATTGGGAGTGGGAATGGAACGGCTACAATCTTTTGTCCCTTGTAGTAGAAGAATCCCTTGGTTGGGAGGACAGTAAGAGTGACATTGTAGAAATCGACTTCGTTGATGTTGGTAACAGTCAAGTTGAATGGAATTGAGGATGGTTGAGTGAGACAATCACCGGTGGCGACAATAGTTGGTGGATTGAAATCAATGATTGGTGGGTAATCGACCTTGTTGATGGTGACTGCAACTGGGACAATGTTGGAGGTGATACCATTGTCATCGACAACGTAGTATTGGAAGCTGTCAGTACCAAAGATGTTTGGTGATGGTACATAGATGAACTTGGTTGGAGTAGCCAAAGAGGTATGGTTGACAATGCTACCACGTTGTGGTGGAGTTGAGATGACGACAGTGAGGGCGCCATTGTATGCTGGCATATTTGGATGTGAAGCGGTGAAAGTGTATTCATCGGATTGTCCGTTTTGGTCGGTAACAATTGGACCAACTGGGTTGGCAACTGGTTGATAACTTACAACACTACCAGAGACAACAATGTTGAGAGTCTTGCTGTCAGTTTTACCAGTGGAATCGGTAACCAAGAGAGTGATGCTAACACCAGAGTATTGTTGGTTAGATGCCTTGTAGGTAAAGAATGAGCTGGAGGTGTGAGTGGCAGCAACATTGAAGCTACCGAGGGCTTGGTTGACAGTGTTGATGGTGACATTGTTTTGATCGTAGAAAGTACCGAACGATGGAGTGACAGAGGTAACGGTAACAGTCAATACTTCATTGAAGTCGAGATCGGAAACGGTGAATGGAATTGACTTGTTGACATCTGGGGTGATGGTGATGGTGTCGGACAATTGAAGAGTTGGAGCAACTCCAACACGGTTGACAATCAAAGTAAGTGGACATTGTACACTCATTCCGAATTGATTTACAATAGTGTAGGCCAATGGAACGTTGGCATTATCAGTGGTGGCCAATGGAGAGAATGTAACTGCAGCTGGGACAACGAGTTGGTCAGTGGTTTGGATTTGTTGACCGTTGTACAAGAGTGAACCAACAGTTGACAAACCTGGGAAGGCAGTGATTTGGGCAGTGACAGTTCCTGGGGCTGAATCTTGATCGGCACCAGTAAGAGTGAATGGATAGTTTGTCAATTGGTCAGTGGTGATGGTTACTGGTTGACAGGTTGGTGGTGGATGGATAGTGGTGAAGTTGAAAGTGACAGGGGCAGTCTGAGTGAAACATAATTGTGGGCTGTAGTTGTCACAGACCTTGATAGAGTACGAGGAGACGAAATCGTGGTTGATGGCAACTGGGATAGTGTAGATAAGGTCGAATGTGGTAATGACAGTACCTGCGGTAACAGCAACACCAGATGCAGCAAGAGAGAAAGCACCTGGAGTTGGGACAGTCAAAACGGTTACAGTGAGAGCATCACCGGCATCAACATCTGATGGGACAACTGTGAAGGTTTGAGTTGGGGTTTGACCACCGGTTTGACCGTAGAGAGCCAAACTTGGGAGAGTGATAGTTGGGGCATGGTTGACGTGGTTAACATTCAAGGTAACTACAACTTGGTTGGATGAAGCACTGAGAGAATCTTCTAGGGCATAGGTGAATTGATCTTGTCCGTAGAATCCAGTGTTTGGTTTGTAGATGACATTGAGTGGAGCGTTGTTAAAGTTGTTCAAAGCTGAACCGTCTGGGTTGGTCAAAACACCGGATTGTGGGGAATTGATAATGATGACACTGAGGGTGTTATCGTATCTTGGTTGATCTGGATCGGAACCGTTGAGAACCATGGTGGCAGAGACATCGTCTTCATTCAATACTTGAGTTGGGATTGCGTTGGCAATTGGTGGATGGTTGACACGTGGACCAGTGACGGCAATGGTGACAGTCTTGGTATCGGTACCACCAAAGTAATCGGCAACTTGGATGGTGAAGGCAATGTTGTTCTCGTTGGCGTTGATAGCAGCATAGTAGATATTGGCAGATGCTGAGTAGACACCGGTGAGAGTGTAGGTACCGAATTGGTATGGAGCAGAGTTGATTGGACTGTTGTTATTGTCATAGAATTTACCACTGGCTGGACTGATGCTGGTGATATTGACCTTAAGAATATCTTCATAACTGGAAATGGTGAATGGAATAGTCTTGGTGGTCAATGGAGTCATGGTTTGCGAGGTGACAATGCTGATGGTTGGTGGCAAGTAGAGACGGGCAACTGTGATTGTCAAAGTACAGATCTTGGAAAGAGTGGCTGGATTAGTGACAATGAATGAAGTGGAGTATGGACCGTTGACAGCTGAGTTCTTTGGAACAAAAGTGAAGTTCGATGGGCTTGGATAGTTGGTAGAAGCAACAGCTGGTTGACCGTTGTACATAATGGTACCGATGCTAGCGAGTTGAGCAATGGTCGAGGACAATTGGAGGTTGAGGCTCAAACCGTTGAACTCTGTTCCAGAGAGGGTGAAGTTGATGCTGTTGAACTGATCGGCAGTAAAGGCAACGTTGGAACAGGTTGGTGCGATATTTTGCATGTTGACGTTGATGGTCAAAGTACCGGTGGTTTGGAGACAACCGTCGGAAACGGTGAAAGTGATTTGCTCACTACCGTATTTGTAGAGCGATGGATTAAAAGTGAAATCTTTTGATGTAGGAGTAAGGGGTGAAATATCAGTCAATGCGGTGACTGGATTACCCTTGTACAACAAAGTACCAAGAGTTGGGAGCTTGGCGAAATTTACAGAGAGAACGTTGAAATCAACGTCGCTGGCCGAGACTGCAAAGGTTGTAGTTGGTGCAGTTCCAACACCTGTATTCTCATTTACGGTGATCGAGAACGATGAGGTCACTGGAGCATGGTTATATTGGATATTGATGATTTGGTGACCGAAACCTGGAGAACGGAGAGTTACAGTTGGATTGTTGTCGGTGATTGGTGCGACTGGGAATTTGAGGACGGTGGTGAAGTTGGCGAATGTTGCAGTATTGCTGGTCAACACTGGAGCAGCATTGACAACTGAACTGGTGTCACTGGCAACAAAGATGTTCATGCTGCTACCGAGTGTGCTAACCAAGTTTGGAAGTTGAGCGAACCAGTTGGAGGAAGCGGACCAATCCAAGTTGGCACCGAGCTTGGCTGGAGACAACCAATTGTAGGTTGAGGAACTACCATAGGCAAAGACACCGAGCAATACATTGTAGTTGGTCAAAGCAGCTTGGAGTTGATTCAAAGCAGCAGTTGATGGTGCAATGTTGTTATCGGTAATCAAGATGACTGACTTGATGGAGTTGGCACTTGACCAGGTCATGTATGGAATTCCTTGGGTGACTGCAGTGTATGGGAGATCTTGCAATGGTGCAGCAGTGGTGAAAGCCAATGAGTTGATGGTTGCCATAATATCAGTTCCAGTCTTCAAGTAGGACTTGAGGGTGAATGGACTGGCGGAAGCGACAGAGTCAGAGAAGGTACCAACACCATACTTGATAACTGGTCTTACACCTACCAAATTGGTGACCAAAGTTGGGAAGGAGGTTTTGAGACTGGCAAAAGTGGTTGCTGGAATCGAGGATGCTGAGGTTAAATCGAATACAAAGTAGATATCCAAAGCCAAGTTATTTGGTTGATTTATGTATGAGGGGAAGTTGACGGATGACAAGGAACCGGCAGAGAGGAAAACTTGTGAACCGGCTGGTTGCAAAATTTGTGAAGCCAAAGCAATTTGTTGAGAAATGATAGTGGATGGGTTAGACAAACTACAACGTTGGATAATGTTTTGGTTACAGGATGGACCAGTCCAACCTTGGTTGCAAGTACAGATACCAGTACCGGTAGTACCTTCCGATGGAACACCATTGACACATGGGGGAGTTACAATACAGTTTGGACCGTAACGACCTGGAGCACATTGATCACACTTTGGACCTGTCCATCCTGGGTCACATTGGCAGACACCGCCCACTGGTTGACCGTTTCCACATTGTGGCATGGTAACTTGCAAATAGAAGTATTGGGAACCACCGGACATGACGACACCTTGATTGTCCTTGGTGGACAAATTGATAATGTAGGTACCTACTGCAGAGGTATCTGGAAGCCATTGAAGAGTGACATTGGTGTAGGAACCACTGACGACTGGAGATTGACGGACAACACCAGTTGGCAAATCACCAATAGAAATTTCACAAGTTCTTCCGGACATTGGAGTATAGGCAGCCAAAACAATGTTGGAAAGAATTCTAGCACTGATTTGGAGAGTGGTACCGATGGTTGGAGTTGGGACAATAAAAGATGGTGGAGTGGCAATGATTGGTGTGTTGGTAACGTTGACAAGGAAATCAACTGGAATGTACGATGTAGTTCCAGCACCAGAGTAAGACTTGGTAACAAGGACTTGAGCACTGAAAACACCAGTCTGAGTTGGATTGAAAGTTACAATACCATTGGAAGAAATGGAGAGACCATTTGGTTGGCTACCTGCCATGACACTAGATGATGCAAGTGAGTAGGAAAGAGTAGTTTTACTTGGGTCGTTGGCTGGAATTGGGAAAATCTTTGAAGATGGATCTTGCAAATTGAGTGGAATAACTGGTAGAAGTGATGAAGTTGGTGAAACTTGTCCAGTGACACCATTCTTGAGTGGCATAATAACTTGGAGATTCCATGCACCTTTATAATTTAATAAAGATAATATTAATATTTTTAATTAATAAAAAAATAAAAACAAATAAACTATTAAAGATTACTTACCATCAGCATTGTTTACCAATGTTGACAATCTGTTTTGTCCATAGTAGTAACCCTTGATCCAGAAAATACCGCTGGTTGCAGAGAAACCTTGAATCATAGTTGCTGTAATCCAATCAGAGTTGAGATCAATATTGTTGACAACCCATTTGATGTTGTATTGGTCAGTGTCTGTTTCATCCCAGCAGAAAATGAAACAAGCTCTGTATGTATAATCGAAACTGAAAACACCGTAGGTGATGGTATCACCAACCTTGGGGTAGATGCTATTCTCTGGGAAGTAGGAATATCTGAAAGCTGCCTTCAATGTGAAGGTCCAAGCTCTATCATTTGATGTTGACTGAACCCAAGATAATGTACCATATCTAAAATGGGTTGCTATTATTTTAGGAAAAAATATATTCATATATGTTAATAATTTTTATTTAATTTTTATTTTTATTTTATTTTATTTTCTAAAATAAACCAATCAATATCTATTTTTAAATTTTTCCTTTTTGCGAACAAATTTTTTATTTGAAAAATTATTTTTGTCGCAAGATAATATCTTGGAAATTATTTTATAATTATTATATTATTTATAATTATTACATACCTGAAACATGTGAAATTAAAGTTACAAATAGTAAAAGTGTACAAACTGTGGTGAGCGATCTGCCCTCCATTTTTTTTTAATTGTTTTTTTAAAGAGGAAAAATGGATTTCTCTCTATAAATATTTATAGTTTAGTACAAAATGTCGGATATTATTATTGTAAAAAGGTGAATTGATTTTTTTATTTAAGTTTGTGAGTTGTTGGTAATATAATAAATAAATAATTAAAATAAATAAAATATTACACCTATAAAAAATTATTATATATATATTTATCTGATATATATATAACAAATAATTATAATTATTGTACAATTAAAAAAATAACAGGTTTTGTTTCAAAATGCGAAATGATAAATAAGTCCTTGGTTAGGAGTATGATTAGAAACCAAATCACTGTTTCTAATTTGATCAAATCAGAAACACGCTGATTTAAAATTAAAAATAATTGTAAAAAAAAAAAAGATTTTGAATGAAAGAACAACATTTTTTTCAAGGTTTTAGTAATCTAGATTTTTTTCATTTTTTTTTTTTAGAGAAAAATAGGCTAAAAAAAATTGATCCGACCAAATAACCACCAACAATAAAAACATGATTAGTGCGTTTTGACAATCGAAAAAACTGATAATATGTTTTTTTTTTTGTTTCGAAAAATTCCTAAACAGCAACCTCCCACTCTCTCACAGATCTACCTTTTTAATCGGTCTAAAAATTCAATCAAACTAATTTGATTTTGAAATCTCAATCGGAAGTAATGGGGTTGAAGAAAAAATCTAACTTTATGGGGGTGAAACGATGCGACAATTGTTTCAAATGCAATTGCGGTGGCCAATCACCTACCAAGTTACAGAGTCATTAATCTTTTCAAAATTGAATCACTCTTCTATTTTAGAAGAATTAACTTGTCAATATTCCTTTTTTTGATTTGTTTTTTTCATTTTGATGTAAAAAATAAACTTCAAGGTTCGCCCTCATTCACTACAAAACACCATAATATTCTAAAATGGAATTGTTGTAGGAACTGATGGTGGTGGTTGTTGTTATGTTTTTTTCTGTTTTTGATATTGTTCATTTCTTTTCACTTCATCTCCCAAAGTTTGCCCCATTACTACTGCTATCATAGCAGTGGCTGTCTCTATTTTTTTTTCTCACTCCCGATGGAACTCCGCCAACGCCTGAAGCTCTGTACCCCAACAAAAAAAAAAACTATCTCTCTTCATTCCTTTTAGAATCTAGAGTTAAATTTTAATTAAATATCTTTATAGTTTACATAAAATTTATACATGTAGTGTTACATCAGAGAAAGCAAAAATACACTGAATTCAACAGCAATGCATTTTGTGGATTTCGGAATTTGCAGCATGTGTATATCCGATTTGAACAACACGACACCAAACAAAACAATAGATAGAAATGAGATAATAAATCGATCTTTGAAAATTAAATCATTTCAGACAATTTATCAATTTAAAATTAAACACTTCATGAATTACCATTATTAGTAAATAAATAAAATCCAAATCTAATTAATTATTATTAATAAGAAATATATAAATTAAAATATCTACTCCACCAAGTACCCAAGTATTCAAATAGGAAGTCGATATGATTTATTTTTCCGGATGGTAAACCTGGTTAGAACCCACAGTTTTTTTTTTTTTGATACTTGTCCTTGCCCTTGGAAAAAAATAAAAATTCAGTTTATTTGAACTCATTTTATGCATTCTATTTAGAGAGCTGGTCCAACCATGCAAAAAAAATATCAATCGTACGTTGGAATCTGATAGGAACAATGATACTAAATAGGTTTTGGGTGGACCCAAAAACAAGATGGAATGACATTTACAACTGCTAATAGAAGAAGATCTTTTTAAGTGAGTTAAAAATTAATATGGTTTGTTTTTATGAGATTCAATTATTGAATGAGAAAATCAATCACAACATTCATAACATGGAAAATCAATCAATCAATTACAAATTGTTTGTTAAACTTATTATATATATTATTATATTAAAATTTATTTGATTTTTAAACTCTTTGAGTTGATTTTGAATCGAACCATCTTCTCAAGTACCAAATTTGACCAACACCCATACTAACCAATACAAGAACTTGGATGATTGTCCATCTAACAACTCTGGCATTTGTATTTTCAGAGGCTGATTTTATTGATTATTATTATTATTATTACAATGATTAAAGTTAGTAAATATATGTTATATATGATTGTTTAATCTCTTTAAATAATAATAACTTACTATCTCTGTTAGTTTGTTCTCTAAATCTCATTCTCTTTTGTTCCATGACGATCGATTGTAATACACGTTCAATCTTTTGTACAGATTGTTCCATTGGAGACAAAGCGTCACCCTTTACAAAAGAGTTATCAGCATCTTCGAATGACCAAGTGAATGTAACAACCTTGGCGGTGAATCTTGACATTTCATTGTTGAAACATAATTTATAAGCACCACTGGTTGCTGCTGTGAATGATTGTCTTCCTTTCATTGTTGTATCAAAGTGCAAACGTGAGAAAATAGTGTTTCCTTGTGGATCGTAAATCTATTTTTAAATTAACAAACAATTAGAAATTTATATTAATTATTAAACATTCTATCTATCTAACTATTTAACTATTTAACTATTAATGTAATCTTTAAATGTCCATCTAATCTCTAATATACTTTAATGTATATATTCCTAACATCAAAACTAATCACACCTCTTTTTTTTTTACTTTTCATCTTTACATTGTTTTTTATATGATTATTTCTTTCTCATTGAGTGATTTCATTACATACTCTAACATCAATATCTAAAAGACCACCTCTGATAACTTGGTAGAGGATGATCGATGTCTTTCCGTTCTCGACATACTCATAGAAACATTCTTGTGTCTTTGGTTCGATTTGCATAGTCAAGGCATTGACATTGACCACTGCCAAACAAAGTACGACAGCCAATAATAATGTTTGTCTAATCATCTCTTTTAAACTTTATTTATTTTTAATATAATATAATATATAAATAAATATTTAAATTAACTAACTAAATTAAATAAGCTATTTTTTTTAAAGAAAAAAAAAGATAGTGATGATCATCAAAAAAAAAAAAATTTTAACATTTTTTTTTTTCAAATTTATTGTGAAGGTGGTGGTCTATTGAGAGTCTTTTTTTATTGTTCGCATGACTCATCAAATTTAAACGTTACCCATCCACCCACTTTTGATATAATTATAAAAAATAATATAGATATTAATTTATTTGTTTATATTTATTTTTACATAACATTTCAAAGTAATGAATCTGATTTGTAGTTGATATCAAAGTCTTTGATTGAAATCGAAACATTATATTGTCTTGGTGCTCTCCAAATGGAGAGATGAGGTATACATAAAACTTCGTCATGCTCGTTGACCACAACAGGAATCAATGTTCTCGCCAACGTCGGTATCTTTAATGCTTTGATATCGTTTCCAATGAATCTTTCATCCTTTTTCGGATTATAATATCTGATTGAATGTAATCTAAGTGATTGAATTTTTTGTGTTATTGTTTTACTATTATTATTATTATTATCATCATCATTATTATTATTATATTTGTTATAATCTTTCTTTGTATTATTATTACTAATACTATTACTACTATTACTATTACTATTGTTGTTGTTATCAATAATGTTGTTATCTAATGTAGATTTTCTAAAATTAATACTTTTTGTTACTATCGATAGTTTTGAGAATTTCAGTGAATGATGTCCGAATTGAATTGGTTGACCGTCTCGGAGGTGTCGTTGTTGTTCGATGACGATGCGCTTCGCTTGTTTGGCAGAGGAGTGTGACTCTGGGTGTATGTATATATGATTCTGTTGGGTGTAGAATATGATTTGGTTGAGTGTGCGCGTTTGGCCCGAAACCACCGACCTGTAGAGTGAAGCGTAATCCTGGTGTCTGAACTTCTCATAGTCTCCATTGATAATCATCGATAGCTGGTAGAGCAATCTACATCCAATCGGTGCACTCAACTTTTTAATTCTATCTACATCGACTCTAAACATCGGCAGCTCCAAAGAAAAGCTGCTATTATACAACTCTCTGACACTCGCCATCACCTGCTCCTCAATACTATATCTAAACTCTCTAAATATCGATAAAACATTATTGAAATCTTTGAGTTGTACAATACTGGGAGATGAGTTGTTACTGCTATTGTTATTGGAATGATCATGTTGTTGTCCACTATTACCACTACTGCTACATAGTAACTTTGACAAAGCAAGTCGAATTCTGTTGCGTTCGAATGTCGTTAGGTTGTTAGCCTGATCGTGTGTGTATCGCAAGTTGTATGCATTGCACAGTCCAAACAGTTCGTCTTTACCGATGTTAAGGAGTGGACGGTAGATGCTTGCGTTGGCGAGTGGTAGCGTTGGCTGCATTCCTGCGAGACCTTCGACACCGCTACCAAACTGCAGTCGAAATATGAATGTTTCAATCTGATCGTTGTTGTTCGACCCAACAAAGATGGCATTGCTCTCGAATCGCGATGCCGCCTGACAGAGTATTTCGTAACGACGACGTCGCAGTGCTTGCATCAACGAGTTTGTGGGTGGTCCGTCACCTACCCAATCGATCTTCACAACGATATGTTGAATATCGGCATCGATCTTTCTGATATTCTCTGCTATCGCTACGATATCTTCAGATGGCGGTACCAATCCATGATCTATAGTGACTGCAACCAATGAAATTCCATGTCTATTACACCATCCTTTTAATAAAAAACATAATGCCATACTATAAACAACATCGTTACGATAAAAATAGCAATAATTCATTAGATAAGAAAGATTACAAATGCTTAAGGGTAGTGTTAATATTGTATTGTATTTACCTGTCGGCACCACCAGATACAGCGGCAATAATGAACTTATTCTTTTGTAAATCAATGTTTAGATCATTCATATTCTTAACAAACTTGTAGAGAAGTATCTCTTTCTCTTTGTCAGTTAGTGTTTTCAATGATCTTCTCTTTGTGTACTCTATCAAATCTTGATTGTTCATCTGAATGATTCTATCTTTTAGATTATTATCACTATCAATAGTGATATCATCATCGATATTTATAACATTTTTATTAATATTATTCTCAACTAACTCATTATATAATATATTTGTATTATTATCTATATTGTTACTACTATTATTACTATTATTATTTACTTGACTATATGATCTTGTATTTGATATATATTTATCATTGTTAAAACTAAAAACATTATTATTATTATTAATATTACTATAATTATATGAACTATCTTTTAATCCTCTAAAATAGGTAGATGTTGATGATGAAATAAATCTATTTGATTTAAATTGTATTGATTTAATCATTATTAACACTCATCCATCATCTTGAATGATCAATCATCCATCGATAAATTTAATCAAGTTTTTCAGTACAAATATTTAAACCAAAAAAAAAGATATTTTTTTTTAATTCTTAAGAAATAGTATGCTATTTAATATAATAAGAGAGATATATATATTTATTTCATTTTTCTCTCTTATTTATAAACAAAACAAATAAATTATATTTTAGAATGTTTTTTTATTTATTTATTATAGAATGTTTTTTTATCTGTGACTGGCAAGAGTAAAGATACCAGAACAAAGAGCCAAGAAACAAGCTACCAAAGTAGCGAACCAACCTCCACCTGGCATCCTATATTTAGTTAAATTTGAAAAAAAAAACAAGGTAAAAAAATAGAAGGAATTAGAATTTGTAATAATTAATTTTTGAAATTAATAATAATATTTACCATTTGGTATCGTCATCACTACCGTAGATCTTATCACACCAACGATCTTGACAGATGTTGATACCATTGGAATCATCATCGAAAGCCTTTGGCAAACCAAAGATGGTGAAGAAAGAGATAAACAATGTTACAATCGAGGCAATGGAGCAACCAATGCAAAGTAATTTCCAAACGCAGCTACGGCAAAGCTTTGGTGAGAGGAAAATGACCAATTGTAACAAAGCAGTACCCAATGCCAAAGCGGCACCAATTGTCAAGAATGAAAGACAGGTATTCATAATCTTGGCAACCTCACTTAATTTATTAAGAGTAATAATTGGTAAACAAGATCCATTCTCTGTATATTTAATTGTTGTTTTCTTTATTAAAAAAATAAGATGAAAAAAAATAATAAGAAATGAACAATGTTAAAATTTATAATTTATTTTTTGGCAATAACAATTTATTTTCTAATTGTTGTTTCTGTACTTACGGAATCTGAATCACCAGTGTCTTCACAGACATAGTTTTGCCATTTGAAAGTAGCTTTATTCTGATCGTCACCAAATACATGGTCAACTCTGATATCATACCAAGGCAATGCAAAACCAACTATACAGGCTGCCAAAACAGTGAGAGACAAGAAAATTCCAATCTTTAATTTCATGGTTTTAAATATATGTGTTTGTTTAGTATACAATTAAAAAATACAAGATAAATAATAAGTTATTTTTTGGTGTTAATTATTAATGATTTGATTATGAAAGTTACTACTTATTTAAAGTAATTGATTCGGACCACTCACCCACTGATCAGATTTCAAAGGTGATACAAAAATTAAAAAAAATTATAATTTAATGCAAAAGTGTTATAATTCCTTTGAAAAAATATATTTTTGCATTAAACTTGGTAAAAAAGCAAACCATTTTTATCTTAAAACAAGTCTGATTAACACATTAATATGAATCAATGATTTGAAAAAACTTTTAGATTTTTATCAAAATTGATGGAAAAAGGGCTAGACCACTCCACCCTATTACAGGACTTTTTAGATTAATTAATTTTTGTTGAGTGTCTTATTTTTTTTTTCACACAATTGGCACTTTGTTTTTGTTTGAAAAAAAATTCTTTTAGTTTTTTTTCAAAATCAAATTGGTTCTTATAAAAAGATAAACTAAAAGGAGTGCTCTGTTTGTTTTTTGATTGAGTTTTTAGAGAATCATTTGCCGTATTTGGAAACGATGGTGACATCCAACTAAACATTAACTTAACTGAGAGCATTAAGATAAAAATAATCCAAGTGCTTGACACAAATAAATGATTTGTGTGTTTGTTCAACTTGCATCTCTACAAGACAACCAACAACAATGTTAAATGTAACTTTTCTCGTACCAATACCTGTCAACATTATCCCTTAACATTTTTACATCTCATCACGATCTCAAATTTTGACAAGACGTCAAACATCACACACCGTTTTATTTTTAATTAATTAATTAAAAAAATTTAAATTTGGTTATAAATATAGAAAAGATGAAGGATTATTATGAAAGATGAAAGATTATTTATCTTTGAATATCTTTTTGACATGATTCATTTCAACCAACTCATGTCTTCTTCATTTTTTATTTGAAATTAAATACTCGAATCGAAACCCATCCCATTTTGTAATTTGTTTATTATTTCAAATTTTTAATTTAATAATAATAAATAAAAATATATTCAAAATTATAAATTAAAGTTATTATTTCTTTGATAACTTAACTTATAATTAATAAAAAGTTCTTGTGATTAAGAACTATGAGATATGCTTGTTTTGGATTATTTTCAGAAGTTCGAAATTTTTCGTTTTTCTCATGGTGTTGAAAAAAAAAAATAGGTGTAAAAAAAAAAAAGTGATCGATTGTGTGTTTTTTTTTTTTAAATATTATATATGATCAATAATTACAGCTTACTCTGATATCATATCATAGGAATAGTAGTAGTTCATTATTAATACAGGGTATTTCAGAGAATGTATGGATATTTATTTAAAGTAGGAAGAGTAGTTGCTACAAGATCAGCTATTACAAGTAGCAGCAGCAGTGGTTTCACTTCAAAGAACCGTCTGTTGAGATGCAATCAATTGTTCTCTTCGAAAGCAATGTCGATGAACGGTGTCTCAAAACACTTCTTCACTACATTGACACCAGAGTCACCATTGAAGTTACAAATCGATCAGGAACTCGCACTCAAAGACGAGTTTGATGAAGATCCACTCGACACCGTCGACGATAACCTCGGTGAAATCAGTAACGAAGATGGCGATATGACACCACTTCAAATGGCCAACGAAGAGTTTCAAGCAGCCATCGAGCAGAGCACTCCAGACAAACCAGAGGATGACGATGAAGAGCAAACCGAATGGTTATTAAAAGACAATGCTTCAATCAAGTAAGAGAAAAGAATTAGAAGAAGAAGAAGAACAACAACAACAACAATGAATTGGAAAAAAGATATATTAATTAACATCGGTTATAACATTATAGTGATAAATTAGAAGAACTTACAAAGAAAATATCAGAATATTATACACCAAAGAAAGAGATCATCTCTATCGATATTCATAAGCCACAAATCACAACTGTAACTAGCAAATGCAATAACCTCATTAGACAAGCAGAGACTTTCTTGGCAAACAGACAGTTTGACAGAGCAGAGCCATTACTCTTGGGTGCACAAAGTTACTTTTTAAAGAACAAACAACTAATACAAGCAAACAAAGAGAAAGATGCAATCACATCCGATCAATTACAAGGTTACATCTCTGCATATCTAGCTAATATCTATCAAAGTAAAGTAAGTTTATTTTAGATATTACATTTATTAACTTTTACTTGTGAAAACAAAATCATTAGCAATAATATTAATATTAATTTGTTTGTTTAACAATTATATAGAATCATTATGATACTGCTAAGCAATATTATGAAGAATGTTTACCATTATTAGAAAAGGTAACTAATATATAGTTAAAGATAAAGTTTTAACTTTTAAAATGTGTTTGCTAACTAATGCTATTATTATTATTGTTTAGTCAAATGATATCAACTTTTATGGTAGTGCTTTATTAAACTATTCAGAATTCTTATCAAATACAGATCATCAAGAAGATTGTGTTAAGGCATGTCAAAAGGCAATTGAAATCTTTGAATCGTATGTATTTATTATTTATAAGAGTAGTAGGATATATATTAAAACAAATATTAATAATATATACGTATATATATTTATAGAACAAACAAAGAATCAACAGATGAAAGATTATATTTGGCATTGTTTAATATGTCTAGTTATCTCTCGTTCCAACGTAAATTCGAAGAGGCACTTCCACTCTGTAAGAGAGCATTTGACAAACTCTCGGTGTCACTCGGTAGAAACAACCAGGTCGTTCACACAGTAGCTGCCAATCTCTCAAAGTTGTATCAAGAGTTAAAGATGAATAAGGAACAGTTTGAATTGGATAAGTTGTTTGCCGACGATCCAGAGGGTAGAGTCGAGTTTGAGACTTCGGCCGACGACCTCTCACACATCGACATGCAACAATTGAAACAGAGCTGGTTGAAGCAAGGTCACCAGAGACAAGTCGACTTGGACGGTTTCCACAAATCGAGTGCAACCTCAAAGAAAGAGTTTTCATCATTCTTGAGACAATTGGAACAAAAGGGTATCAACTGTGGTCCAGAGTCACTCGAGCTACTCACCAACGAATTGGAATCCGTAGAATACGCTCCAGACCAATTGGAATCATGGAAACCAATGACCTATCAATACGGTGTCAATACTAAATAAAATAGCTAAATAAATAAATAAACAATAAAGTAACAACAATCAAAAAACATATATAAATCAAAACAACAACAATAAAACGTAATAATCATTTTTTAAAAAAAAGAATTAATCAATCATAAAACAAAACTATATATATATAAATATATAATAGTTTTTCTCAATTGATCTATAACCTTTTGATATATATTTTATTTATTTATTTATTTTAACTTTTTTGATTTTTGTAATTCAGCTTTCTTTTTAATGTTTGCTGCCATTTGTTGGAAACTATTATGCTCTGTTTTAACTTTCTTTTCGACTTGTTTCTCTTCTAGTACTGCTTTTTGTTTGTTGTTGGCATTGTTTGGTTTGTTGTTGTTATTATTATTTTGATCACGATCTGCTCTTCTTCTCTTCTTCTCCTCTAGAATACCCTTGACGGCGTTGGTAAGTTTGAATTTGGGATCGGTTGGATCCATTGCGAAATCGGCTTGATTGTAGAGTCGTTCGAATCTACTGTCTTTGGTATCGATCTTGAATGAATCACCACCCTCTGGTTCATTCTTCTTTTTGTTGTTCTTCTTCTTGTTGGTAGAGGTATTCTCTTTGACTTGACGCTCCAACATCTTCTTGTTGTAACCCTTGTCCTTGTCCTCGTCCATCATCAACAACTCTAGCTCTGCCTTTGATTTGAGTTCTTGCTCGGTTGGTTTCTTATTCTTTCTACCCTTCTTTGATTCTTCCTCTCTCTTTTTCTCTTCCTCTTGTGCTTTCAATCTCTTTGCCTTCATCTTTTCATTCTGTTTGGTTTGTCTCTTCTCCAAGTAATCTGACCATGTTGTTCCAGATTCACGTTTCTACAGAACCAAAAAAAAAGGTAAAACATAAAATAATAATTAATTTGTTTGTTTGTTTGTTTGTTTTAGTTTGTTACATATTGTAATAATGTTACTTTACCTCTTTCTCCTTTAATAGATTTTGTCCAACTTTATGTAAATCTGTTTTGATTGTAATTTCTTGAGCGGTTTCATCGTCGTCTGAATCTTTGTCCATCATTTGTTTGGTCCATTCTTCATCCTGTGGATCTATTTGGTTGTCTTGTTCGCTATCACTTTCACCACTTTCATCGTCACTGTCACCACCACTCTCATCATCACTATCATCTTGACCACCTTCACTTCCACTAGATTCGACTTCACCATCTGAGAATTCAACTTTGAGACCATCATCTTCCTCATCATCACTTTCCAAACCAGATTTAAAAGTAACCTTTAAACCTTCGGATTTCTCAGAGTCTTGATTGTCGTTGTCATCATCATCATCGTTACCGAGCAACAATGATCTATATTGATTTCTAAGTTTCGCTTTCTCATTCTTGTTTCTCTCTTGGTCACTCTCGTCTTCCTCCGATGACTCTGGATCGGCCAAGTAGATCTTGATTTCATCTTCGTCGTAGTCACCGCTATTGAAGTTCTTGGTGAGTGCTTTCTTTCTGTTCTTATCGACGTCCCAAGTAAAGTCGACACTGGTTCCCTTGAGAACGGTAGTGGTAAAGTTGAGATTGGGCGGAGCGTCCGGTGCCTCTGTACAGCTATCTCTTGGTGGATTGGTGAATTCTTGCTCGTCTGGCACGAATCTCAAATCCATAGAGTTGGCAGTGTCTTCAATATCCAAACCATCACATTCCTCATATACTTTCGAAGCAGATTCAGCACTATCAAATACAGCAACACCATAGTAATATCTAATCAACACACACAAGCGTTAGTAAATAAAGATTACAGAGATGAGATGATGATGATTCAACGTTCAAGAGTGATATATATACATACTTTAATTTATCTAATTCATATTTTCTAAGACTTGTTAAATTGAATCCACGACCATCGAGTGCTTCAGCGTCTTCTTTGGTATCATATTGAATGTCGGTTTCATCTAGATTCACCTTGGTTGAATCTCTAAAGATATCCTTTGATGGTCCCAATCTCTTTTCCTAAAATGTTATAACCGTAGTAGTTTGTTTATAAGTATGATAGGTGTGTGGTGGTGGTGATTCGAAGGGTCGATAGTGAATGTAAACTTACAATTTCCATTTGTTTTAAACCGAAATCCGATGGATAGATGGTAATCGACAAGAGTGCACCATCCTTTGGTACAAAAGAGTTCAATACAATGAATAGATCTTTCGATTGCATATTCTCCCAATCACAATTTAAAATAGCTAATCTCTTTGTTGCATCTCCTCTTGGAATATCCTATAATCACATCATGCACGATCGTCATTAATCATTAATATCAAGATTCTGTCTGTAATATTAATAATAGTTTAAAACTTACCTCTTCTTGAGCTATTTCATCTTCATCTACTTGATCCAATACATCATCATAGTTATCTTCATCACTACTCTCTGTATCTTCATTGTATTCGAATCCACCATATGTAATCTCCTTAACCTCTGTATTACCATCATCATCTACCTCTTCTTCCTCTATCTCTGAATCATCTTCACTGTCTTTTTCTTCTTCTTCTTCTTCCTCTTCAACTTGTTTCTTTTTGTTTGATTGTTTTGTGGAAACTGCAACCTCTTTCTTTTGAACTGTTTGTTGTTTTTTCGATTTTGGTGCAACTTGTTCTACTACTTCTTCATCCTCATCCTCCTCATCATCATCTTTCTCTCCATCTTCTTGGAACTTGTTCCATTTCTCTGGAATTGCAAATCTAGAATCGTTAGTTGCAGTCTTGTTATTCTGTTGTTGTTGCTTTGTTGATTTCGGTGCATTCTTAAATTGTTCTTTATTGAATTTTTGTTGGTTCTTGTCGTATTTTAGATTCTTTCTACCGAATTGATCAACAGGAGCTAATAATTATTCATTATAAATATATAGATATTTTTAAATATAAGTTTATGTTGTTAATAAACAATTATAAATTGTTGTTATACATACCTTCATCATCGAATCTACCAGACTTTATGACATCGGAGAATCTACTGTCCAACTCGATTGCACTGTCTTTCTTTTTGATCAACTTGAACTTTGGATCGTTTTGAGCACGTTTGAATCTATTGTCCTTTATCACATCATTCTGTTGAACAAATGCTTTTCCATTGGGCTTGATTTTATTATTATTATTCTTTTTGTTGTTGTTGTTGGAAGACATTTTTGATTAATGAATAAGAAACAAAAATTAAAATCTTTCGTTCGTTTTTTTTTTGTAATTAATTTGATATAACATTCTTTTTTAGAGAATATTTTGCAGACTAATTATTTGAAGATATCAATATTTAAGATTGGTATTCGATAATATGAGATACCACTACGCCAACCGGACTTTGATGAATTTTTGAATTTTTTTGAACAAAAAACATTCAAAATATTATTTTGACCTTTAAAATTCATCAAAGGCCGGTTGGCGCAGTGGTAGCGCATAAGTCTCCAAAAAAGAGTTAGCTTCAGGTCAAGGGTTCGAATCCCTTACTGGTCATTTTAAAAAATCAATAGTGCGCATGCGGTAAAGTTCTCCTATATTTGTAAAAGGTTCATCTTTTGTAAAGTAGTAATACCTGAGGTATTATACCTCTTAGGATAGTACTCTTTATCAAAAGGTTGATTGAGAGATATGTAGAAAAGGTCTTGATTCGATATTAATAAATGAGATGTAACCCTACAAAATATCATTGTATTTAACATACCAAAAAAAGCAAAAAAAATGAAAAATTTAATTAAATTTTATTTATTTCGATTTTTCATTGGTCAACTCACTTTCAACCTCGATATATTAGGAATGTAAATGCAAATGATATTTTAGAGGGATTTCCTCTTCTTCATTTTCAATTTAACCAAATCAATCATCAGTATTCTCATCAACTTAATAAATCTATAAAATGTCAAAAATTATAATAAATCAAAATAGCAAATCAATTTGCAGAATTTTTTTTTTTTTTTTTTAATATATTTATAAAGTAACAACAATCAAAAAACCATATATAAATCAAAACAACAACAATAAAAATGTAATAATCATTTTTAAAAAAAAGAATTAATTCTTTTGCAGAATTATGGAAAAGTTTTTTAACTTAAATTTTTAATTTAATTTCAAAAGTGTGGTCTCAAGAAAGTTGTGTTTTTTTTGATCATTATTTTTGTATACAGTTTATTTAATAATAATAAATAGGAGGAAAGAAAATAGAATGGCTTTAGAGTGTTCAGAACATAACAAATCACATGAGTTTATTTGTTATCAATGTAACAGCTTGTTGTGTTCGAGATGTATAAAAAATCATTCTAAAGATCATCCTGATCATGATCAATGGGAACATATCGATGATATCAAACAATCATTTAATAAAGACGAGAATAATAGTTCATTCATCAATTTACAACTTAAATCGATATGGGAATCATTAAAATCATCAACATCAAGATATCAATCATTATCAGCAACAGAGAATGAAATCAAACAATACTTTGAACAACTACATCAATATCTAATCATTGAAGAGCAAAAACTAAAGAGAGATATAATTAATGATAAAGATACAATCATAAATCAAATCGATAATAATATTAATCATTTGAAATATATTGTAAATATTATTAAAATAAATAACAGTAAAGATAATAATAGAAATGATAGTAATAGTAATGATAATCAGTCAACAGTTATAGAGGATACAACAACACAATATTCAACAACGACAACAATAATGAAATCTATTACATCAAGTTCATCATTACAATCATTCATCTTGGATAATAATCAAACATTGTTCAATGATAATCATGATCCATTCAATATTGATGAACTTAAAAATCAACATAATAACGATTCATCATTATTATTGGATATCATATACAAATACAACAATAAATTCAATAAAACTGATAATAATAATAATAATACATCATCAATACAATCATCATTATATGAATTATCAATCAAACAACCTGATTTTAATCAGTTGGATTCAATAATTAAACAATCAATCAAACTTGATAAAATTGAACCATCAGAGAACAATGAAATAAATACAACAACAACAACAAACAACGATCATAATAAACAATCATATATTTTCACAACACATCGCTCTCAAGGAGTAACACTTATCAACACAACAAACAACAATTCAATCGAGCAAATCAAACTTGATTTTGATATTTGGTGTACATACCAATCGATTGTTTCAATTGGTGAATATATCTATATATTCGGTGGTTATACCAATCCAAACAAATGGATGAAGTTCTCAATTAAATCGAAATCAATTGAACATATTGGTAATATCGAAGGAATATATGCTGATTATAATATATCAGTTTGTTACGATGGTAAAGATCATATCTATTTGGTTAATGGATACAACATTAAGAATAGAATTGATCGATTCAACATCAAGACAATGCAATTCGAAAGATATCATCGATTACCTGATGAATACGGTCAACAGGTATCAACAATGATCTTCAAAGGTTCATTGTATTCAGTAACATACAACGGAAATAAGATGATTCAATTCGATTTGACCAATAGAACAATAGAAAATCATCAAATTGACATTACAGCATACTCAGCATGTCATGATAACAATGGAAATTTCTTTATATGCGATGTTATTAACAAGAGATTCATCAAATACAATGTTGAGACAAAACAAACAGTCAATCTCAAATTTACTCCCACCGAACATCCAAAAGGATATGCTTATTTGATGTATCATCGAGAATCATCAACATCAAGTTTTATCTATTCATTTGCTGGTGCATCATTTGGAAACTTCAAATATTCAATTGAAGACAACCAATCTGAACCGATCCTTGAAGATGATAAATTCGAAAGATGTTGGTGTGCAGCTACATCCATAAAATATTGAATTGGTTCTATTTGATTCGGAATCATCATATGAAAGTTGATAAGAAAACGACCAAAAAAAAATACACTTTATTATTATTTCAAATATTTTAATAAATAATTTAAATTCTAGTTTTAATTCAAAGAGGTACAAACAAAGAGTTATTCCTATATATTCAGATTTATCTCTAACAATATCCACCAAAATTAAAAATTATTTTTTAAAAAAAAAAAGTTCAATTTTAAATATTTTTTAAAAAACATAGATCCTTACAAACATAAGAATTATAGACATTTATTAATCTTGAAAATAGAAATTATATATTCAAAATATATTAAAATAATATACAAATATCTATATAATAATAAAAATATATAAAAATAGTAGTAATAACAAACAAACTAACATATAAATTAAATAATCAAACAATAATATTTATTGACTGAAAAAAATTAAAATTAATAATAAAAAAATTCAGATTTATTTATTTTAGTTATTTATTAGACAATGGATGTTAAGAATCTATTGTCATCGTTTATCTCTGTTGCTTTTGCATCAAAGAACCAAGATCAAGAGAGCAATACCTTTAGATTTATATTTGTCTAATTTGATTTACCTATTAGAAACAGAAACTTAATTTGTTTTGTTTGCAATGTTAATGTATAATTGGTTGAATAGTTTAACACGGGATGCTCCCGCATGCTTTAGATGTTCGAGTTCACCTTTCAATGGTCCAACTATAGATGGCAGATGATTGGCGACAGCAGGTCTTTATTCAATCGATCGAGCCAAACCATAACATTCTTGTATCGCTCTTATGAATCGGGAATGAAACCTTCACGAATATAGACTGCCCAAGAATACTTTGCGATATTGGCAATCGACTATTGATTGGCAGCAATCCATTGCTTACCTTCGAGTTGCATCCCAATATAAAACTTAATAAATCAATGTTTACTTCTTTAAAAAAAAAAAAAAAAAAAATCTGTGTAGTCCAAGCCTCTTTGGACTCAACACACACACACTCAACTAAACAAGTATCCGAATGATATAGTGACAACCTTATCCTCTCAACTACGTCGACTATAAAAGCAACTATGAAACTATCTTTAGCTGTCTCACCGTTCACCGCTGTACTTATTTTTTTTTTTTTTGAGTCAAGTGTAAATTTGGCGAGTGTTACCATACACTTATTCCTTTATTTTTTTTTTATTTTTTTTCTAAAGGTTTTTTCTAAAAAACCTAAGTTTGGTAACACTTTAACTCAATACAACAAATCATATATAACTGCTAGGTTGCTAATATATACAACTTTAACAGACAATCACAAACTGTTGTTTAAAACTCATATAAGTACTAGAATTAATAATATTTTTTAGATATACATGTTTTTTTTATTAACATTTTTATTTTTACAACAATTTCACTTAATACAAAAGAATCAAAAAAATATTTGTTTAAACTCTGTTCTTTAATTTATTATTATTATTTTTATAAATCAAAAGAATATATGTATAGTGGATATCAAAAAATTGTTCAATAATCACTATGCATCCAAAGTACCAAGTTAACTTTACAAGATATTTTAATTCTGAAGCACCGTAAGTTATCATGGAAATTAAAATTAATGTTTAAACTCTAAATAAATTAATTTTTATGAATAATTAGTTCTCTAACTTGTAAAGTTAACTACCTTTTATACCTTAGCACTACATTATTTATCTAAATATTTAGAATCTTTATAAATTGTATAATTTCTTTATATCTTTAAATTATTTATTATATTAATTGTAGAGTAAATCTAATATTGTTGATAGAGTTGTTTTGTCTCGTGCCTGTAAAGTGTAGATGTCTAAGTGATTTGTTTCCAAAGAGTTGTTAAATTTAAATAACTGTCCCAATTAGTGAATTCTGGAATACATTTTATTTATTCCTATCTTTTTCATTCTAATTCATAAAAAAAATCACATCCCTATTTGATTAGATAAAATATTTTAAAATACCAACCAATTAATTTAAATTTTCTATTATATTCATTTCTAATAATAATTTTACTTGAACTATTAATGGGGTTATATTTTTTTAGAACATTATTTTAAAAATATAAATAATTATAATTATAATTATAATTTGAAAATTTTTATATAATAAAAACAAAAACAAAATTGTTTATCCATTCAATTTTTCAAAATGTATAAAACTATAGTATTAATATTGGCATTATACTTTATAATTGCAAACTGCGAAGTGGAATTCGTTAGATGTAATGTAAGATGCAGAGAACTTAATCCTTTAGATTGTACAAACAAAGGTTTGATTTTTGAAAAGGCTAATCCTACACTTGGTACCTGTTGTGACAGATGTGTAAAGAAACCAAATTTAACAATCAGACCTGCAAAATGTGCTAGTGTGCTATGCCCAGATTGTGTTGGTGATATTCCACCTGGAGAATGCTGTCCAAAGTGTGGAACTGGTCCATCATCTCTTCAGTAAACATTTTTTTATTTATTTATCTCAAGTTATGAATCTATATCCGAAATGGAGAAGGATCTCTCTTTAGTTTGTAGTCTTCATAGAAATAATACAAAAATAAAAAATAAATAAATATAAAATTTTATTGGTCTAGAAATAGATAGTTAAGGTAATAAATCATTTTGATTACATTTAATTTTAAATTTCTATCAATTTTATTATATGATTCAAGAAAAGAATATATATAAAACTATAGTATTAATATTAGTCTAATTCTTCATAATAGTAAACTGTGAAGAGGAAGCTTTTGCATGTAGTTGTGTGAGATTCTCGATCTTGAAGACTCTATATACAAAGGCTTTACTTTTCTTATATACAAATTAACAAAAAAAAAACTAAATAAAACTTGAATTCCCTTTTATATTGATTATTGTTTGCAACATACAAAATTTATCTTTTCATTCATACATAAAACCATTATTATTATGTCTGTCAAGTTTATAAAAAATAAATTAAAAAAATAAATTAAAAAAATAAAAATTTTGAACATCAAAAAAGTTTTTAATCAATTTTTGTTTTCTTTAATTCATACAACACACAAGTTCATCACTTTTTTTACCAATCTTTAAATTAAATTATTTAAATTTTATTATAACTTCTTCTTCTTCATTTTTTAATAATATATATATAAATAAAATAAATATAAAATGTCATCTGCAAAATACGATAGAGCTATTACAGTTTTCTCACCAGATGGTCATCTTTTTCAAGTAGAGTACGCTATGGAGGCAGTTAGAAAGGGTACTGTCGCCGTTGGTGTACGTGGTAAGGATGTCATCATCTTGGGTGTAGAGAAAAAGTCAACTGCTAAACTTCAAGATGCTAGATCCATCAGAAAGATTGTAAAGATCGACGATCACATCTGTCTTACTTTTGCTGGTTTGACTGCTGATTCTCGTGTATTAATTAATAAGGTAAGTTTAATATCATTTATGAAACATAATAATAATAATCATCATCATCATCATCATCATCATTATCATCATTATTTATAACTACTTACTTTATTAGTAACTTATTAATTAACATTAACATTTATACATTTTTATATATTTATTATCTACTATTTATGATTTTATTATAGGCTCTTGTTGAGTGTCAATCATATAGATTATCATTGGATGATGTACCATCTGTAGAATATATCTCTAAATATATCGCTGGAATTCAACAAGTAAATATCTTTGAACAAAACAAAAAGATTATCTATCGATCGAGTCAAATGTTGATACTAATTTAATGAATTTTAAACAATTGTTATAGAGATATACACAAAGTGGTGGTGTTAGACCATTCGGTATTTCTACATTGATTGTCGGTTTCGATTCAGACGGTACACCAAAACTTTTCCAAACAGATCCATCCGGTTCATTTTCATCGTGGAAGGCAGCCGCCATCGGACGTAACTCAAAGACTGTCAGTGAATTTTTAGAGAAGAACTTTACAGATGAGAGTGATACTGCTTCAATTAAATTGGCTGTTAGAGCATTGCTTGAGGTAATAATATATTTTATTCATTTATTACTATAAATATAGTAAACAACTATAACTAACTATCTATCTATTATTATTAATACTATTATGATGTTCACAAATAAATAGGTTGTAGAATCAGGAAATAAGAATATTGAAATTGCTATCATTAAAAGAAATGAACCAATTAAATTGTTAAAGGGAATCCGAAGTCGAACAGTTGGTAGATGAAGTCGAAAAGGAGAAGGATGAAGAGAAGGAAGCTGCTGCAACTGCTCCAAAGAAATAAATGAGAAGATTAACATAAAATTAGTTAACATTGTCAATCAATCAATCAACCAACCAATATATAACAAACATGGCTAATAATAATAATAACAACATTGTCTTCTTCACCTACTTCTACTTTTATTAATAATAATACTACTTATTCCCTTGTTGATACATAATACACACCCACACTCATAAATTAAAACTTAAAACAAAACAAAAATAATAAAAAAGAGAATAGAAATTGTATAGTTTATAAGATTCTATTCTTAAACATTAAAAAACAAAAAAAAAAAGTTAATATCTATTTATATTTATTTTAATATTATTCAATTAAATTAATGATCTTTTATTAAATGTCGATTAATTATTGTTTTGGTGGACCTCTTGGTTTATTACCAAATGAAGGTGGTTGTATAATATGGTTGGGCATGTTAGGTGATTGTTGTTGTTGCATGTATGGGTTTTGATTTGGTGGTAATTGATTCATTTGTTGATATTGATTTGGTTGTTGTTGTTGTTGTTGGTATTGGTTCATTTGATGTTGCTGTGGTGGCATCTGTTGGAATTGGTTAGGTGGGAAAGGTTGACCTCCAAGTGGCGGACTATTTTGCTTTTGTTGGAATTGATTTGGTGGTTGACCGTGTTGTTGTCTTTGTTGATGATATTGATTGGGTTGTTGTTGTTGTTGATATGGATTTTGTGAATTCATTTGAGGATTCATTTGTGGTGGCTGTTGTTGCTGATATTGATTTGGTGGTGGTGGAGATTGATTATTATTATCACGTTGTTGATGGTGTTGATGTTGATATGGATTTTGATTAAATTGAGGTGATTGTTTAAAGTTGTTGTTGTTGGGTGGCGGTTGGAAATGTGGGGGTGGTTGGAAGTGTGCTGGAAGTTTATTGGATGGTGGCGCCGCTTGGCCAATCAAAGTCGGTGAGGAAGTATGTGGTTCCTGCTTGAATAGCGGCTGTTGTGGAGCCTCGACGACCACTTGCGCAGCTGGCACCGACTCAAATGCAAACGACGAAGCCAATCCACCGAGACCTGGAAGCGACGACGCTCCACCTCCGATTCCCGGTATCATAAACTCACGAGTGTCCACTTCATCCTCGTTCTCAATATCGTTGTTGGCGTGTGGATTGTTATATTTATCCTTCATGGTGTCACCAGGACGGTTGCGGCACCAGAACTTGGTGGTGTAGTCGTTGGATCCACTCGCCAGAATATGGCCAATCGGATGCCAGGAAAGCGACCAGACACTGCCCTCGTGAGCACCGTGTATCTCGCCTTGCGGCTGGTCTTGTCCGACGATCCAGTAGAGGATCGAACCGTCAAAGCCACCGGACACCAGCAGATCCTCGTGGAACGGATGCCAAGCGACCGAAGTCACCTCCTTACCGTGACCCTTGAACGTTTGTATCTCACGCATCGTTCTAATATCATAGAGCTTCAGCAGCTGATCTCTACTGGCGCTAGCGAGCCAGTTTCCATTCTTATTCCACTCGACCTGTACAATCGTATTCTTGTGGCCGTGCAGCGTCGAGATGTTCTCGCCTGAGCGGGCATCCCAAATCTTGATGAGATTATCCTTGGAACCCGATGCCAATATCGATTTTGTGGGATGCCAACTGACACACTTTACATCCCAACCGTGTCCCGTCAGGATACGCTCCTCTTTGCAACGCGCGAAATCCCACATCTTGATGGTGACGTCGTCGGAGCACGACGCAAACTTCAAGTCGGTCGGCGAGAAAGAGATATCACGAATCGATTCTTTGTGCGCTTGAAATACCTTTACGTTATTCATATTTGATTGCCAATACTTGATTTGACCAGTGTCGTCACCGGAGACCATCCAATTCTCATTGTGTGACCAAGTGATTGCACGAACCGCTTTGTCATGTGCTTGCAATATAGTTTCAAAATTAAAAGTCAAACCATTCCACAATGTAAACTCTCCACTCGATGATCCTGTAACCAATCTTCTACCTTCGGGTGTCCACTTTCATAATCATAAGGTTAATAGAATGTTAAAGCAATATAAAATAAGTTTATGATATACTTACAGATACACAATTGATAGGATATTTAACTTTATTTGTTGATGTATGAATGAAACGTGTACAAACACTTGTTATCGGATTTGAATCTAATGCAATTGGTGGTAGAATCTAAAAATAACGATAATTATCGATTAGTAAAATTACTAGAACCAAGAAAAGATTGTAATCAATAATAACATACTTCTTTAATATATATTGGGTCTGGTTGTACACCAAAATGATCTCTATAGTCACGTTGATAGATTCTAGCGAGTTGATACTTGATTAGAGTAGAATTGAAATCTACAGTCTTTCTTACTACAGCTTTTCTCATACGTTTACCATCGTATACCATTTTCGATGCTTGATAGTTGTTGTGTCTGTGATGATGATGTTGTTGCTGACCTCCGTGATGATGTCTTTCTCCACCACCGCCACCACCACCTCCTCCTCCTCCGCCATGGTGTCTCTCACCACCACCTCCACCTCCTCCACCACCTTGATAATGTGACATCTATTAAACTAGTTTAATAACTATAAAATGATTCAAAACAACTTTCTATTCTCAAATAAATAATAAATGTTTTTATTTTTATTTTGTTTTGTTTGATTTTTATTTATTTAGATACAAAGAAGATATTGATAAAAGATAAAGCAAAGTTGTCTTAAACAATCACTAACTTTTGATATCTTATTTAATTAAGAAATAATTTGAATTTCAAAAATTAATAATATTAACCACGTATTCTATCATTATGTTTATTCAACACACACACCCTTTTAAAAAAATTTTCATATTTTTACTTTTTTTTATTTTATTATTTGTTTTAATAATTAGTAGTACTATTATTATATATATATTTTTTATATTGTTTACTTACAAGTAGTAGTAGTAGAAGATCATATTGAACAAATAGATTGTTTTTTTTTTTTTTTAAAAATATATTGTAGTTAGTTAGTTGTTAATATTGTAAATTTAATATAAAGATAAAAAGATAAAAGATAAAGTTTTAGAAAAGAAGATAGAGATATAGATAATAAGACAAACTAAATTTAATCACCGAGAGAATAAATATATTTATAAGAAAAGAGTTGTATAAAAATGAGTTATAATAATCATGATGATGGTAATCCATTCTATACGGATGTACCCACCACTTCACCAACTCAAACAAATAATAATAATATCAATAATAATACCAACAACAATACAAATAACAATGTTAACAATCAATATAACAACCAACCACAAGCAATCTTTACAAACACCAATGTAAACTTTGATGATTACAGCAGTGCTCCAAAACAAAGTACTCAATATCAACCTGATCTACAATTTCAGAGTAAGTTATAAATAACTACCAATAGCTATGAAAAATCAGAATGAATATATATCATATATTTGATTATTAACAAAATCAACTGAACTTATTATAATATATATAGGCTTCGAACATGCAACAATAGATGTAAATTCAAAATCAAATAACAATAGTAATAATAATAATAATAGAATCGGTGGAGGTGGTATCAATGTACCTGAAGGTAATCTATCTATCTATCTATTTTTATGAACAAAACAAAACAAACTTTAGAATGTCGTCATCATATGATGATCGAATGAAACTAATCCAAATGAATATTGTAATTTAATTTTTGATAGCTGACTTCTCAGAGACTGTCAACCTCAATAGCGAAGGACAAGCAGATCAAAAGAAATATAGCTTTTATCAACCACAATACTACAGATTCCTATTCAATGTTGACACAACCGAAGTTGCTCATCGTTTACTAAGATCAATGATACCAATCAAGTTTTCATTCTTTGACTTAATTAGAGAGAATCCAGATATGTAAGATTTAGTTAAATGATCATTGCTTTATACAACTTCAACTCTAATTCAATTTTAATAACTCTTTCTCACCTCTTTCTTTCTTGTTTAGTTATGGACCATTCTGGGTAACAACTACATTAGTATTTATTATTGCTGCCACTGCAAATTTAAATTCCTATTTCCACTCTGATCATAAATGTTTGTATTTTAATTAGAGATAAATATATATATAATTAAGAAACAAACTCAACTAATATTTTTATTGTTATTATTATTATAGTATGGGAAGCAAATTTCAAAACAGTTGTATATAGTGCAATTGCAATCTATGGATATGCTTTGGTTATTCCATTGGTACTTTGGGGTATTTTCAAGTGGATGAAACTTGGACTACGTATTTTGGATATGCTTTGTATCTATGGATACGCACTGTTTATCTTTATTCCAGCATCGATTATCTGTTTGATTCCTGTGGGTCTCGTTCAGTGGATCGTCGTCGGTGTATGCACATTGGTCTCTGGTGCATTCCTCGTTACCAACGTATTTGCACCGCTCAAGGGTGACTACACCAAGAGAGGTCTCATCATCTGTGGTGGAATTGCCGCACTTCACTTGGGTCTTGCACTACTCTTGAAACTCTACTTCTTTGCCAACAACACCGACGGTCAATTCGTCGTAACTCCAACTCCATCACCAACTCCAACTCTAACACCAACAACAACCACCACTGGCAGTTCCACTGGTAACTCCACAACCACTGCCTAAACAAGACAAGACAAAACATATTCAAAATCAAATCAAAATCAAAATCAAAACAAACACTTAAGATTTATAATATTTTTATCTATCAAATTTGTTATTCCAATCTCTCCTTATTAATTAATAATCCTTTCCTTTCAAAAACAAAACAAAATGAAATAAAACACAATTAACTTTATTATTATTATTATTTAAAAGATTTGATTGTTGTTGTTATTGTTGCTTGTTGTTTGAGGTTGTTTGTTATTTCTTGCAAAGTGTTTGAAATGATTGTTCAAAATCTGATTGTATCAAGTTCTCACCTATGAATACAAGTTTGTTCTTTGGTAGCTCGGTGCCCCATTTGATTCCAGAAGGCAGTGTTTCAAATGTTTCGTATACACCTTGAAGAATGTACTTCTCTTGTTCACCTTTGACTGCAACCAAACCTTTCATTCTAAAGATTCTATCTTTGTAGTCTTCCCATACCAGTGAACCTATCCATCTATTCAACTCGATCAAATCTATTGAACCTTCACTCTCCAAACAAATAGTATTGACACGACTTGAATGATTATGTTGT
Source organism: Heterostelium album PN500 (assembly GCF_000004825.1). Classification (NCBI taxonomy): domain Eukaryota; phylum Evosea; class Eumycetozoa; order Acytosteliales; family Acytosteliaceae; genus Heterostelium; species Heterostelium album. The sequence goes on along the minus strand of NW_008805072.1, from coordinate 464,317 downwards.
TTATCACTACAACTAGATCCATCTGTATGATCGTGATCATGATTACATTCTCCATGCTCATTATTACCTTTGCTATTATTGTTTTGTACATCTAAATAAGATTTGATTACTTCTAGATTTGGTGTATATGACTTTATATTCAATACTGAATCGAGTGACACTACTGATCTGGTGGTCTGTATGATCTTGCAGAATGGATTGATCTCTTTGATTCGTTTGTTGATCTCGGCAAGTTGCTTGTCATCCACCAAATCAACTTTGTTCAATAGAATCACATCACCAAATGCAATCTGCCGTTCCGCTTCACTTGAATATCTCATCTTGTCGTTGGGCATCGGATTGTCATGCTCGTCGATCTGTCTAAGAATATTCTTACAATCCACCACAGTAATGATACTATCCAAATAGACAGGCGATCCAAGTTCATCATCAACCCAAAGCGAAGAACTAATCTGTCCAGGATCACCCTATTACCAATTCAAAAAAAAAAAAAAAAAATAAATAAACCAATTTACTATGTTAATAATAAATAGTTAATCTAACTATCTATAGAATAAATAATCATTATTAATTACCATTCCAGTTGATTCAATTAAAATATAATCAAATTTATCTTTTCTCTTTAAAAGATCCTCTACAGACTTCAAAAAGTCATCCTTAACAGTGCAACAAATGCAACCATTTGGAAACTCTAACCACTCTGATACCTTACTACCATCTTCACCTCTAATCATTGCAGTTTCTATACCAATACCAGATCCATACTCATTTTGTATAACCGCTATTTTCTTTTCATTCTGTTCATTCAAAATATAATTTAAAAATGTTGTCTAAAAGATAACCGGTTATAGATAGATAGATAATCATCTCTAATTAGTAAACAAAACTAAATTGATAACACTAGCCATGTATAACATACTTTTCCAGCACCTAAAAATCCGGAAATTAAAGTAACCGGTACTTTTATATCATTATTATTCGTTGTCATTTATTTGTATTTTATCTTTTTATTTAAAATAATAATTAAAATAATAATAATATTAAAGATGCAGATGAGATTATTATTAAATTACAATTAATGAAATTCAATTTAAAAAAAAAAAAGACGAGGAAAAAAAATAATTAAATTAAAATCAATTTAAAATAAACAAGTAATAATGACTTCAAAATTTGTTGATTCTTTTTGTTTTTTTTTTTCTTCTTTTTTTGTTATATAATAAAAAAGTTTTTAGTTTAATTTAATTATTTTAGTTTTGAGCGGCAGTTTCAAAGTTGTCGACGAGGGTTGGGACATCATCATCAGCCTTGTTGTCTCCTCTTACTTGGAATTGCTCGGCGATTTTCTTTAAGTTTTCGATGTTGTCAGCTCCGAGGTGACTGATGATACCTGGAAGGAGCTCTTGGAGGGCTATTATTTATATTGTGAGAAGTAAATAAAAAAGAAAGAGAAAAAGAAGTAACAATTTGTAAGACTTTTTGTTGTTTTTATGAATGTTTTTTTTTGTTTTTTTTACTTACTCTTGTTTTGAGCGGTACCAGAGACGACAAATGTCTTTTGGGCGGTTTGGACATGTGGGTTATCGAAGTGGATGATAGTACCGTCAGTCTTGAAGAGGTTGACTTCTTCAATACCTTGGATTGGTCTGACACCGAGGGATTGGAGCTTAGCTTGGAGTTGTCTGTTGTCAACACCACCAGCCTTGTTGTGGACTACTTGCTTCTTTCTACGGACTGAACCTGGACCACCAGTACGTACTTTCTCGGCCAATTTGTTCAACTTCTCAATGTTAACGTCCATTGCTATTATTAATAAATTTTAATGAATTTTGAATATTAATACAAAAATTATATACAACTTTTTATTCGATTTTTAATTATTATTATTATGATATTATTTCACAATTGTTATTGTACAAAAAAACAAAAAAAAAACTATAGTTTTAAAAAAATAATAATAGCAAAACTATAAAAAAAAGATTTTTATCGATAAAATTGCTGTTTTGAGTTGGTTTAGTTTATGCGTAACAAAACAAATATGTGTGTAATAGATAATATGTGAATTTTTTTTTAAAAATAAAAATAAAAAAACAAAAACTAAATCTAGTAACAAATGGTGAATTGAAAGGTTGGTGTGTCTACTGTTATTATTCTACGACTTTTACTAAAAACAAATGCTTCAAAATTATTGATTGATATATAGGTTCGTTTCGTTTTCGATTAAAATCGAAAGTAAAGCAATGCGCTATAAAAAATCTTAAATCTGAATTGTTTTCATCTTAAGTTCAATAATAATAATTCCTATTACTTGTATGCAATTGCATTGAATTTTATTGCTATTGTATTATTGTTATTATTATTGTTGTTATTCTAATTTTATTCTTTTCTAAAACTTATTTTATTATCATTTTATTATTAATCTAAAATTCTAGAATTCTATTATTTTTATTTACTCGTATCTCTACACTGGAAAACAATAAATAATAAATAAAAACAATCTAAATTAAGATGATAATTGACTATTCATAACACATTGAAATTGATCACATTATTATTCTTTGAATTTTGAAGTAATGATAATCAGCTACCTACTTGTATATGTCTGTCTATCAAAAAAAAAAAAAAAAAAAAAAGAAGGAAAGATTAATGTTAGTGAACTATGTCAAAAAACTATGGTAAAAAAACTTAAAAAAAAATTAAAAAAAATCAAAACAAAACTTTGGTACGAAATAAATAAAAAAAATTGCCCATTTTTTTTACGAACTACGTTACTTTATTATTTTTATTTGTAAATCGGGCAATGCATTATGCACAACAAAAATAAATAATAGTAATATCAATCTGGGATTATCTCCATTATCTGATAACCACTATCGAACTGAACTTGTTATCTTAATAACTACAAAAAAAATAAATAAATGAAAATATTAAATATAAAAAAGAATCAAAATAATTCTAGAATAAAAGATATTATTGAATTATATATAAATATATATATATAAATATGTATTTATATTCATTAACATTTAACATTTGATATTAAAGTGTGGTTATATTTTTTGTTTGCAAATTAACTATCTATTAATTAATAGTTAATTGTTGAGAAAAAAATAAATAAATAAAAGAAATTTTAAATTGTAATATTTTTGCAAACAAGTTGAAAACAACTATTAAGCTGTACCTCAGCATTATTTAGCCTATGATATTGACCAAAGTTTGAAATTTCTTTTTGGGATTTTGAAATCATAAAAGTTTTTTTTTTTTTTTTGTAAAAATCGGTGTTTTGAAGTGTTCTATCTAATTCCACACGCTTTGTTATTTAAAATCATTATTTTTTTTCATTCATTTCTTTAGTTTAGTTTAGTTTAGTTTAGTTTAGTTTAGTTTGTTATTATTAGTTGATTAAATTAAAAAAATATAGAAAAAAAAGAGACATGTCTAAACAATTACAAAGATTGATTAGAGTTTCATCGGTTGGCTCTGGTAGTGGTAGTATGATCAGATCTTCGCTATCATTGGTTAGCAGATCATTATCATCATCATCAACTAACAATGTCATGTCTTATGGAAATCAACAACAACAACAACAACAACAACGTATTTCACTCAACAAACTAAATGGTAACAACTTGCAATATTCGGTTCGTCAATACTCCAGTGCTGCACCAATTCAATTCAAATTGGCAGATATCGGTGAAGGTATTGCAGAGTGTGAGATCATCAATTGGCACTTCAAAGTCGGTGATTCCATCAAGGAGTTCGATCACCTCTGTGATGTCCAATCTGACAAAGCTACTGTAGAGGTATGTTTAGTTTGTTTTAATGATCAACAAACAATCAATCTCCGATTCTTTAACAATTGAATATTAATTGTAATGTTAATATATATATATTTTTAGATTACAAGTAGATACGATGGTGTCATTTCAAAGTTATATTATAAAGTAGGAGATATGGCAAAGGTAGGATCACCATTGGTCGATATCATTCCAGAGGGAGGTGCCGCTGCTCCAGTTGCCTCTGCTCCAGTTGCAGCTGCAGCACCAACACCATCAGCATCAGCATCAACTACTACATCATCATCATCATCATCAGATCACGAACATAATATTATTACAGTCGGTGGAAATCCATTGAAAGTATTGGCAACTCCATCGGTTCGTCACTTGGCCAAGTTGAACAGTGTCAAATTGAGTCAGGTCAGAGGTAACGGTAAGGATGGTCGTGTTTTGAAGGAGGATCTCTTGAATTTCCTCAATGGAAATCAAACTGCTGTTGTTGCTGCCGCTCCAGCTGCTGCCACTACTCCAGCACCAACACCAGCTGCTACTGCTTCATCACAAAAAGACAGAGAAACACGTATTCCAATCACTGGTATCAAGAAGGTTATGGTCAAGACCATGAATGCCGCTGCACTCGTACCACACTTTGGTTATTGCGACGAATATCTAATGGATGGATTGATGCTTCTAAGACAACAATTGAAGCCAATGGCCGAGTCACGTGGAATCAAATTAAGTTATCTTCCATTCTTGATCAAGGCAACTTCGCTTGCCCTCTTGAAATATCCAACATTGAACTCAAGCATGTCACCAAATGAAACAGAAATCATTGTCAAGGTAATATTGTTATATATTATAATCACATAGTAATATTATCAAAGAATATAATAGTTTTTTCTAACTAAACACAAACACAAACAAAAACTCAATTCAACTACCCTCCTCTATTCTAGAATTACCATAATATCGGTGTTGCAATGGATACACCACAAGGTTTGTTGGTACCAAATATTAAGGGAGTTGAGAGCAAGTCGATTTTCGAGATCGCTCAAGAGTTGAATAGATTACAAAAGGTTGGATTGGCAGGACAGCTTACACCAAACGATATGTCAGGCGGTACTTTCTCACTTTCAAACATCGGTACTATCGGAGGTACCTATGCATCGCCAGTTCTTCTCTTGCCAGAGGTTGCAATCGGTGCCATCGGTAAGATTCAAAAGCTACCAAGATTCGATAAAAACAATAATGTATATCCAGTTCATTTGATGCAAATCAGTTGGTCCGCAGATCACCGTGTAATCGATGGTGCAACCATGGCTAATTTTTCCAATCTCTTGAAATCCTACATTGAAACACCAAACACAATGTTATTGGATACTAAATAATCAACTTATTATTATTATTACATCTTAAGACAACAACAACAACAACAACAACAACTATTACAAAAAAAGAAATAACAAAACAACAAAGCAACAATATGTTAAATACAAAAAAAGATAATTAACAACCAACTTAACTTGTAATATATATACAATCGATGTATTCTTTTACAAGATTATACTATTTATTAAAAAAAAAAGTAATAATAATAATAATTATAATAATAATGATGATGATTTAGGGAAATTTCCCTAAATCAATCAAATATTAATAAAGATTAAAAATAATAATAATAATAATAAAGTCTTGAATTATTTCTTGTTTTTGTTATTGTTGATTCACACAACTAGGATCTTAAGAAAGTTTCTCGACTATTTTATTAGGTTATATGAATCTGTAAATGGAACGAGTGGATCTCTAAGTGATACATCTATACCTTTGGGAGTGTGTACTGTTATTTTCATTGGTTGTAAAGAGGTTGACAGTGGTTTGATTGCAATCCATCCAAGCCCAGAAATGACAATATCGGAATGAGTATGTTTAAAGTCGATCTTCTCCGGTGTAATAGTGAATCGCTTGACCTGTGTCAGTTTGATTGATTCGTCATTGTCGAAGCGATCTTGGTCCTCTGTCAGCGGCGGTGAAAGTAGCTTGCCGCGTTGTCGCTCAAAGAGAGCGTCTGCCTTCTCGGTCTTACAGATATGCACTGGCAGATGATTCGATACGTAAACGGTGAAAGTTGCCAAGCCACCTTGATAATCGATTCGAGCGAGACCACCAAGGAATATCGATTTGCCTTTTATCATATGAGAGATCGAGGGTTTGATACGCTTGCCCGGAATCACCATCTTCAGCTCATTCGGACGTAGCAACTTGGTGATTTGATAGGGATTATCGACACCCGGTGTATCAAACAACGTGGAATTACTCCATAGCGGTACAGAGATAATATTCAGAGTTGTTCCAGGGAATATCGATGTAGTTGCACGTTCCAATGCACTTGGTTTAGCTTGGTTGTTGTTGTTGTTACTGCTGCCACTATTTCCTTGTTCATTTTCATTGAATATCACTTTCTCTCTGTATTCATCGACCAACGCATTGAGGAATGTAGATTTTCCAACGTTTGAACATCCAACTACAAAGACATCACGTCCACGACGCAACTTTTCGAGTTCCACAATGAATTTGGCGATACCGTCACGACTGGCACTGGAGAGGAGCGTTACATGCGAGACTACCATTCCTCGGAGTTTGCACTCACGACGCAACCAGTCTTCTATACGATTACGATGAATATCCGCAGGTAGAACATCCATCTTGTTTCCAACTAGAATAACCGGGTTGTTTCCTATGATTTTTCTAAAGTTCTCTACAAAAGTTCCATGGAAATCCATGATATCTACAACTTTAACCACCACACAATTCATGTCCTTGATAGGCGATAGCTTATGTCTGAACTCCTCCACAGGAATCTTAATTGGAACTACCTTTCCATAGTGTTTCAACATATGACATCGCTGACATGTTTCCTTTTCATTCATATTCTTCTTTGAACCATTCTTTACACTGAAATTTTCAAACTTTTAACATAAACAAACATATTTGTCAACCGGTTAGTTTGATTGTAATATATTACATTGCAATACAATATTATTATTATTTGATTTTTTACATACATTTCTCTTTGCTTCTTCTTCAATTGTTAATTTTCTGTATTTTTCATATTCTTCATCGTAGTAATCGTCCTCTGATGTGTCAGAGGTTGTTGTATCTGACGGTTTCTTGTTTTTATTTAGTAGATATCGGATTGCAACGGATTTGGGTATGTAGCCAAGTTGATTGGGATGATCGCACTGCAGAGAACATCCACAACCAGTACACCTACTACTTGATAGCATTGAACGATTCATATCGAGTAGTGTCAAATGTTCTTTATCCGTCAATTCATTGTCAACCTGTAATGATTCGTCAATCTCTAATTGCTTCAAAATCAATTCTTTTTGTTTTCTCTTTTTCTCTTTATTCTTTTCTATTGATGTAAGTTTCTTTGTTGTTTCTGTCGATGTCGTTGTTGTTGTTGCTATTGTCGAGTCATTCTCACTCGATATAGAGCAATAGTAATTTCTATTTATATTGATATTATTATTTCCAGAGTAATTCAAAGAATGATTTGAAGGTAAAGTTAAACTATTATTATTATTATATACATTGGGTTTCAAGGAGAAGATTGATCGATATATATGATGATGTATACCTTTACTACCACCACCACCACTATTTATTAATAATTTTATACTATTGATCATATTAATATTCTTGTAGATTTATTATCATATGATATTGCAATGATGTCAATCAAATTAACGATTCGTTTAATTTATCGTTTTTTTTTATTTTCATTAAATTTTTTTTTTTTTTAATCTTTTTGATCATTTTTAATATTAAATCAATCATTAACCAATAAAATAGCAACCAAACCACTCTTTTGTTAACAAATTATATATATATTTGTGGCGCTAGTTAAAATAAATGTAATCTGGTTGGTCTACAAATAAATAAATATATTTTTTTTTTAAAAAAAAAAAAAACAAAACAATTGTAATAAATATTAAATTAACAATTGTATATCATATCAATAGAGATTAATATAATTAAATATATAAGTTTTGGTTTGGTACCACCTATGACTTTTTATTTTATAATAAAAGCGACAATAACAAAAACACTAATGGGTAGAACCCACATCATCAAAATCAAACATCAACATCAACAATACATTTAATATCTCGTATATGTATTGTGTTGAAGATATTCAATAAATGTAAATAATTATCAAACAAGACTAAATTTAGTTAACAATAAAAACTCAAAAATTGATTGGAACATTATGATAAGGTAGATCTAATGCTCCATACTCATCAACATAAAAATAATTAACATAAAACTTTATATAAACCACCCAAAAATAATATACAATTAATAATGAGTTTTTAATAATATTGGTTTTGTTTTGTTTGTTTTGTTTGTGTGTGTGCTTATATATATTTGTTGTATGTGTGTTGCAATAGCGATAACAACAATATACACCATCAATCATATGATTGATCACGAAAATGAATTATTAATTTAAAATTGAATAATAACACTATCTATCTATCTATCTCTTCCTACAAGTAAGTGATCACTGGTGTGTGTGTGTATGATTTCTCTAACAATGAGTTAAAATGATAGTGAACACCACCACCACCGATAGAGTGTATATTTAAATTAAATATACACTCTATTAGATCTTCACAATTCATCTTTGTTGAGTTGACTGAACCCTATTATTTTGATTTTGATTGTCTAAAACAACAACAGTAGCAGCAACAACAATAACAACTATAGATTGAAGAATTTGATATCAAATTACAAGTGCTATTGACTGATTACTGTCTCTTTTTCTTATTTAATTTTAACTTAGTTTTTTTGTTTCCATTTTCTTCTCCCCAATTATTAACAATTGTTTTATCTACCCAAACTTTTCCACAAATATATATTTATATATTATCTATTATTACCATTACAATACAAATATTTAACTATTCATATACTACTATGAAATATTAAGATATATTTATTTTAGTCTTTATATCTATTTTTAAAAATAATAGCAACATCCGATGGATTTCACAATTGTCGATGAAGTAACAGGTGTACTTCTATATCTGTCTTTGATTGGGGCAGGACTTACAATAATAACATATCTAATATTTCCACAAATTAGAACCTACCCAATTAAATTAATTATATATTTATGTTTATCTTTATTCTTAGGAAATGTATTTCTTTTTATTTCATACAATTACTACGATACAGTAATGTGCATACCAAGTGCAATCTTGGTACACTATTTATTTATATCTCAATTTTTATGGACTTTTTGTGTTTCCTTAAATTTCTATCAAGTAAATATCTATCTAGATCATCATAAATATTTTCAGATATTTAATTAATATATTAAATATTAATATTTAATCTTTTTTTTTTTTTTATCAAATCTAGATGATAGTAAGGAAAAATAGAGGATTGGAGTCATATGAAAAATATTATCATTTAATTTCCTGGGGAATACCATTAATTATAGTAGTAGTCTTGGCTAGTACAAATAATTATGTACAATATGATGGATAGTAAGTATAAAACAAATAAATAAATTAAATTAAAAAGATAGTATGGAATAAATATTAATATTTAATTAGTTGTTATATGGCACCGGATTTACCAATTTTCTATGGATTCTTTGTGCCAGGAATGATTATTCTCATTAGTAATTGTATTATATTCTTTCTCGTGGCAAGAGAGATCAGTGACACTCTCAAAAAGTCACCGAATGAATATAGAAAGAATCGAATGAGAGAGTTTCGTGTTTACTTTTCGATATTTGCGACTTTGGGAGTGTTTTGGATATTTTCATTCTTGGGTATCTTCGTTGATGAGACTAGTACGATCTCTGTGATATTTCAAACTATAGTAGCTGTTACAGCACCGACACAAGGCCTCTTGATTTTCATCACCTATTGTATCAATCGACGTGTGTTCTACAGCTACGTCAAACTATTCTCTCGCATTTTCCCGGCACTCGACAATTTCGTGGAGAATATGACCACCTGTAAACCAACGACATCCACAACCGAAAAGTCAAAGTCGTCCGACGAAGAACTAGGTTCCATTGCAATGTCTGCACTTCGTGAAAGTTCCTATCGAGTCAATAATCTTGGAAGATCAACTGACAATCCAAATATCAACAACTATAACAATTATAACGATAACGTCTATGATGAATCTGAAGATTCTGAACAACATCAACAAAAAACACCCACGACATCAACATCAACAACAACAATAACTATTTTACAACAACCAATATTCGAATCTGAATTGGGTGATAATAATAATGATGATAGTAATCAATTGTTTTGTATAGATATTAATAACAATAGTAACTATAACGATAACAATAACGATAGCGACAATAATAGTAATAATTAAACAACAAGTTGAACGACAACTAAATATTTAATTATTTAAAGTAATATATATTAATAGTGGGTGGAACTTAACTATCTTATTTGATCGATTTCATATTATTAATAAACTCTTTGTACAAACTTTTTAAAAAATTTTTTTTTTTTTTTTTTTGATCAAAAATTCTTTCGTGTTTTTTAATTGATCAGATTCATCAGATAATTTATCATATCAGTTTTTTGTTTTGTAGTTTATAGAATATATACTTTTTATTTAGATTAGATTACTTAATAAACAATGTCGATGATGAATAATGTTATCAATTCGATGTTCACTAGAGCATCAAATAACCCACATAGCGCTAACATCCTGAAGCGTGCACAAAGAGCATTATACGGTGGAAGAACCATTCAATATGGTAATTCTATAAGTTTTTCACATAAAAAGTATGTACTTTCAACAAGACCAGTCATTAAGGAAAGAATAGTTAGTTAGTTAGTTAGTTAGTCAGTCAATTAGTTAGTTAGTTATTAATGAAATATGATGATTACTCTTTAAAACGATAATATAGGACTCGTAGAACATGGAAACCAAATGTACAATCAAAGACATACCATAGCGATATTTTAAATCAAGACATCAAAGTTGATGTTACTACCTACACAATGAGATGTATCGATAAAGCCGGTAACTTTGACAACTACATAATCAACACAAAAGATAAAGATTTAGATTCAAAGCTTGGTTCAGATTTGAAAGTACTGTTGAAATCAACTTTGAGAGAAAAAGCAGAGTTAATTTTGAAAGAAGAAGAAGATTTACTACAATCAACATCAACAGCAACTCAATAAATAAATAAATAAATAAATTAAAAGTATATTAAAATAGTAATAATAATAATAAATAGATGTTAAAATATATTATATATACAAGTAACATACAAAGATAGAAAGATATCAATTATTATCTATCTTTTTTTGTATGATTATTTTTTTATTTTAATTTATATTATATTATTATTATTATTTATACAGACTTGTAGAGAATAATGTACCGATGGTAGATGGTTTATTATTCTTAAATAAAGATGGATCCAATCTTGACTTCTTCCGCAGTATTTCTTTTCTTTTCTCTTCTTTATCTTTAAGTGTTGTTGTTGTAGTTGTAGTTGTTGTTGTTTTTGGTGTGTGTGAAGATGATGTAGAACTTGTTGAAGTAGATGATGTTTTTGTTTTTGTTGGTAAAATGGATGAAGACATAATATCTTCTCTTTTCATTGTACGAAGTTGTTCTGCTTTTAACTTTGTCGATGCCAAGAAGCTTGTTTTCGATGCCTCCTCTATGTCTTGTTTTGAAATTGGTAGGAGATCGATGGTGATACCTCTACTCTCTTGTTCTTTCTTTGCTGCGAGATCCTCTTTCTTTTGTTCACGAAACGATTTCCTCATCATCGACGACAGTTCATAGTCATGCTCTGACCGACTCTTTGCCTGATTGTATAGACGCGTCAGTGTAGATTCCATCTTTCGGCCGACCTCACGATCGGCATTGACATACTCCAACCGATAGATCGGATCATTCTCCATCTTGCTCTCGACATCGCCTTCCCTAACCTTGATAGGTATCGCCGATTCATCATGTTCCCACGATTCATCTTTTCTTCTCAAACCAGATACCATCTTAAATTCCGTATTCTATAGAACGAAACAAACAAATAAACAAACAAAATTATTAGTATCTTTGTTATATATATGAATAAAATGTGATGTTATGTTGTGTTATGTACATACTTCAGGATCAGTTTGTATCTCGAAATAGTTATCACATAAATGACATTTCATTTTGAATGACCATATCTTTGAAGAGAGGTACTTTCCAGCTTGTTTCTTCTCTGCGTTGTATCGTACACCCTTACCAATATGATTGTTACACTTTAAACACCAAACATTGTATGGCATTTCGAATCTAACCGTTAGAATACCTTGATCGATCTTCCTTGCTCTCTTACCATATGGATGTGATCCAACAAACTTATTAATCGATCCATGTTTCGGATCCCAATCTGAAGGATAGTACTTATTTGTTGCTTGACTCATTTATTGTATTTATCAAACAAAAATAAATATATCTATAATATTAACTAGAAACTATACAAATATTAATATCTATTCTATTTATTTTTAAAAATAAAATTGAATAAACAAAAAAATGAAAATAAAAAAAAAATACAAAAATGAGAACACACCCGTTGAGTGTACATTCAAATTAATATATATTATAATGCAACAAAACACTATGTTCTTTGAAAGTTCTACAATATATTAGTATTCATTGATCAAAGATATTTAATTATTTATTTTAAAATTCAATTAAAAAAAAAACTATCGATTTAAATGATCACCAGTTTTGTAAATTTTTTTTTAATTTTATTATTATTATTCTTTTTTTTTGATAATAATAGATATTCTTATTAAAGTGAATATTTACGATAGATGAACATTAATTATTGATATTTAGATTAATCAAAAATCAAAGGAATAAATAATTCTTATTTTATTATTATTATTACAACAAACACTTTTTCACTATTTTTGTGCTTTTAAAATGATCCTATAGGTTTCTAAAGCAATGTATGTTTAGTTTAAATTTTATTGTTTATTTTCAATATATGATATATACATTCTACAGTTTGTTATTTAAAGTAAAGTAAAAAGCAAATCAAACATTCGAAGCATGTGGTTTAAAAGAGGAATTATGTTGTTACAATGAGCTTGGTATTACTGGCATTACACCAGATATCTGGGTTATTGTTACCAAATTAGGAATTCCAATTTGTAATCGCAGTGAAGAATCCTGGAGCCTCTATAATGGAGAGCGAAAAGCTTCATGGCCAAATATATGACTACATGATTAGACTAAAAAACCTGTACGGACCAGAGAATGTTTGGTATTGTTTCCACCTACGCTGAATGGAGAGTACTGGCTCCATGGTAGCAGTGGATATGCATCGGCTTCCTCTATCGACATGAGACACTACTTTGAGAATCAAATTGAAGAACCTTCCATCGATAATACTCAAACACCTTCCACAGCTACATTACAACAAACGCCATCCGAAAAAGTTATTCATGGAAACCATTTAAAGTTTCAAACAAAGGTAAGCAAACTTACTTTCAAATTAAAATTTTCAGAAATCAGTTATTAATACCACTAAAATTTATAAACCATAGACATAATATATACTTAAAAAAGAAAGAAAATGAAAAAAAAAATAAATAAATCTTATTATAAATAATTGATGGTCATCTCATCTTTTACTGATTAAAAAGATGGCTGGTTTGTATTTTATTTTTTTTTTTTTTTTCATTGAAGTTCGAAATAGATATGTGTCACCAAATTATTTAATTAATAGATAAACATCTAATGTTTTACAATTGCTATTTAAAGAGAACTTACGTACATTCAATACAATACCAATACCAATACCAATACAAATACAAATACAAATAAAAATATAAATATATATATAAATACAAATACAAATATATAATTAAATGATAGAAACTAAATATTTAATAGATAAAGGTGACAAGCTAGTATTACCAGAATGTGTTGTTCCTCATCTATATGAACTACATTTGACACCGAATTTTAATGATTTTACATTCAGTGGTTTTGTCGATATCTCTATCAGAGTGCTGCAACCTACCAAAACAATCATACTTCATTCGATCGATTTGGTGTTACAGAGTGCTGACATTGTTTCTGAACAATCTGCCGTTTCAATAGAATACTATACACCAGAACAGGTAGCCATAATCAACTTCAAAGATGAATTGCAACCATCTGATTCCAACAACAAGGTTCTTTCAATCAGGTTCACTGGTATCTTGAATGACAAGCTAAACGGATTCTACAGATCATCCTACCAAGCTGATGGAGAACAACGTTACATTGCAACCACCCAGTTCGCAGCAACAGATGCACGTCGTTCATTCCCATGCTTTGATGAACCTGCACTCAAAGCTATCTTCAGAATCAATCTGACAGTTCAATCCAATCATATTGCTCTTTCAAACATGCAAGAGAAATCAATCACTGAACACTCTGAAAATTCAACTAAAACTTATTTGTATGTTAGTTAATTAGTTATTTTATTATTTTATTATTATAGCCAAAGATAACTAACTTAATGATATTTAATATTATTAGGTTTGAAGATACACCAGTGATGTCTACTTATTTGGTTGCATTCTGTGTTGGTGAATTCGACTATGTTGAATCGAAAACTAAACAAGGAATCAGAGTAAGAGTTTATCAAGTTCCAGGAAAGAAGAAAGATGGAGAGACTGGTGATTTCGCACTTCAGATTGCAGTTGATTCACTTTCATACTTTATCGAGTATTTCGACATTCCTTATCCACTGACCAAGTGTGATCATGTCGGTATTCCTGATTTTGCATTTGGTGCCATGGAGAACTGGGGATTGATCACTTATCGTGAGTCGACTATTTTGGCATTAAAGAACACACCTGTCCGTAGAAAACAACGTATTGCCAATGTCATTGGCCATGAGGTGGCACACCAATGGTTTGGCAATCTTGTTTCACCAGCATGGTGGTCACAACTCTGGTTGAATGAAGGTTTCGCAACATTCATGGGAAACAAAGTCACCGACCCATCTCTTCCCACAATGGAACGTTTGGATCGATTATATCAATAACGAAGCGATGGAGTTGGATTGCTTGGCAAACTCTCATCCCGTTGAAGTTAAAGTTCATTCTTCCTCAGAGATCTTTGAGATATTCGATACCATATCGTACGAGAAAGGTTCATTGATTATTCGTATGTTGGAGAATCGTTTTGGTGAACAATTCAGACTTGGATTATCACAATATCTCAAGAAACATTCCTATGGCAATACTACGACTGAGGATCTATGGCAATCTATTTCAGAGGTCACAGGAAACCAATGTCAACGATTACATGAACAACTTCACCAAGAAATCTGGCTATCCGCTATTGAAATTCAAAAGAAATGCAACTCTTCAAGCCGGTGAAACCTTGTTTGAAGTATCGCAACGTCAATTCAGACTCTCTGGTGAAGAGCAACCAGATGATCCAATTTGGAATTGTTTCGTACAAATCGAAACAAACAATGGATCATTTAACTTTTTGTTGGATCAAAAAGTAAAGACATTCTGTATTCCTGAATTCCAATGGATGAAACCAAACTTTGGACAATCTGGATACTTCAGAATTGAATATGATAGTGAAATGATCAAGTCATTGATTCCATCAATCAAATCACTTTCATTACCAGCAACCGATCGTCTTGGTATTCTATCTGATACATTTGAGATGTGTAGAGCTGGAATCGCACCAATTTCAATGTTTATGGATTTGGTATCTGGTTTTATCAATGAAACAGAATCTGCGATTTGGGATTCGATCGTTTCAAAATTGGGTCAACTCTATGATCTATCACTTGGCAGTAATTACTTTGAGAAATTCAAGACATTCCTATTGCAACTCTACAAACCAATCGCAACAAAAGTTGGATTCCTACCACCAAAAGATTCATCAGAGGAATCATCTGGACAAGCTCTCTTACGTGAGAGAATCCATATCACACTTGGTCAACTCGGTGATCTCCACGTTATGATTCAAAGTCGTACCTATTTCAATGAGTTTAGAGATGCTCTGAACAAACTTCAATCAGATATCAAACATTATGTATTACAAACTACAGTACTGCATGGAAATGAGGTTGACCAACAATGTGTCATTGAAGAATATCGCAAATCCAATGTTTCCGCTGACAAAAATTTGTATCTCCGTTCATTGTCAAGCACAACTAAACCCGATTTGATCAAGAAAGCACTTGACTTCTCATTGTCATCCGATGTCAGATCTCAAGATACCTATATTGGTTGGGCAGCCATTCCAACAAGTGCACAACCACTTGTGTGGGATTACTTTGTATCGAATTTCGATTCAATCAAAAAGGTATTTGGTGAATCAAGACTCATCATTCGATTGATCAGCAGTTCACTCCCGAAAAGAGCGAATGCAACACAAATTCAATTCTATCAAAAGTTCTTTTCAGAACATATCATCCCTGTTGCTGATCGTTCCACCAAGCAATCTCTCGAAGATATGGAAAACAATGAGAGATTCTTCAACTCTTTCAACAATGTATTGGGTAATTGGTTAAACTCAAATGAGAAATAATGAGAAAAAATTAAACAATTTATAATTTTATAAGTATAATGATTGAAATACTATTTTTTTTGAAAATCGTTAAAATTGAACTTTTTTTTTTAAAAAAATAATTTTTAATTTTGGTGGATATTATTAGAGATAAATCTGAATAAATAGGAATAACTCCTTGTTTGTACCTCTTTGAATTAAATAGAATTTAAATTATTTATTAAAATATTTGAAATAAAGTGTATGTTTTTTGGTCGTTCTCTTATCAACTTTCGAATGATGATTCCGAATCAAATAGAACCAATTTAATATTTTATGGATGTAACTGCCCACCAATATCTTTCGAATTTATCATCTTCAAGGATCGGTTCAGATTGGTTGTCTTCAATTGAATATTTGAAGTTTCCATATGATGCACCACCAAATGAATAGATAAAACTTGATGTTGATGATTCTCGATGATACATCAAATAAGCATATCCATTTGGATTTTTGGTGGGAGTAAATTTGAGATTGAATGTTTGTTTTGTCTCAACATTGTATTTGATGAATCGTCGGTTATTTATATCGCATATAAAGAAATTTCCATTGTTATCATGACATGCTGAGTATGGTACAATGTCAATTTGATGATTTTCTATTGTTCTATTGGTCAAATCAAATTGAATCATCTTATTTCCGTTGTATGGTACTGAATACAATGAACCTTTGAAGATCATTGTTGATACCTGGTGACCGTATTCATCAGGTAATCGATGATATCTTTCGAATTGCATTGTCTTGATGTTGAATCGATCAATTCTATTCTTAATTCTGGCACCATTAACCAAATAGATATGATCTTTACCATCGTAACAAACTGATATAAAATAATCACCATATATTCCTTCGATATTACCAATATGTTCAATTGATTTCGATTTAATTGAGAACTTCATCCAATTGTTTTGATTGATATAACCACCGAATATATAGATATATTCATCAATTGAAACAATCGATTGGTGTGTTTGCCTAGAATCATAATCAAGTTTGATTTCCTCGATTGAATTGTTGTTTGTTGTGTTGATAAGTGTTGCTCCTCGAGGGTGATGTGTTGTGAAAATATATGATTGTTTATTATGATCGTTGTTTGTTGTTGTTGTATTTATTTCATTGTTCTTTGATGGTTCAATTTTATCAAGTTTGATTGATTGTTTAATTATTGAATCCAACTGATTAAAATCAGGTTGTTTGATTGATAATTCATATAATGATGATTGTATTGATGATGTATTATTATTATTATCAGTTTTATTGAATTTATTGTTGTATTTGTATATGATATCCAATAATAATGATGAATCGTTATTATGTTGATTTTTAAGTTCATCAATATTGAATGGATCATGATTATCATTGAACAATGTCTGATTATTATCCAAGATGAATGATTGTAATGATGAACTTGATGTAATAGATTTCATTATTGTTGTCGTTGTTGAATATTGTGTTGTTGTATCTTCTATCACTGTTGACTGATTATCATTATTATTACTATCATTTCTATTATTATCTTTACTAGAAACATTTGAAATATATTGTAAATATTTCAAATGATTAATATTATTATCGATTTGATTTATAATTGTATCTTTATCATTAATTATATCTCTCTTTAGTTTTTGCTCTTCAATGATTAGATATTGATGTAGTTGTTCAAAGTATTGTTTGATTTCATTCTCTGTTGCTGATAATGATTGATATCTTGATGTTGATGATTTTAATGATTCCCATATCGATTTAAGTTGTAAATTGATGAATGAAGTATTATTCTCGTCTTTATTAAATGATTGTTTGATATCATCGATATGTTCCCACTGATCATGATCAGGATGATCTTTAGAATGATTTTTTACACATCTCGAACACAACAAGCTGTTACATTGATAACAAATAAACTTATGTGATTTGTTATGTTCTGAACACTCTAAAGCCATTCTATTTTCCTTCCTCCTATTTATTTATTATTAAATAAACTGTACTATAACAAAAATAATGATCAAAAAAAACACAACTTTCATTGAGATCACACTTTTGAAATTAAATTAAAAATTTAAGTTTTTATATCTGTTTTTTTGAAATTAAAGTAAAAATTTAAGTCAAGTGCATGAAAAAAATTAAAAGAAATCTTCACACACTTTTTTTTTTTTTGATAACGTTACATTTTTGAAAAAATGGATGAAAATAAAATTTTACAACTAATTAAATTTTTACTTTAATTTCAAAAAAACAGATATACCACTTAGTAGTTGTAGTAATTGTGATGATGGTATTGTTGTTGTTGGTGTGAATAATGAATTAGAGTTGTATTTGGTGGTTGGTGGTTCAACCATATGTTGTAATCCTTGGGATTCTAATACTTGTAATAAATGTGCTATTTGCTCATCTTTCTTTTGTATTTCTTCTAGGTGTACCAAATTTTGAACACTTATTTCAGTTAGCATTTGAATGTACAATTTACTACACCTAAGCAAGTGATTTGTCTCTTTGAGAGCTTCCATCTTCCGATTACACAAAAAACAATAAGGAAGAGATTTAATCGTCTTTCTTTGAGTAATTGCTTTAATTTCTCATTATCTCAATTGGTGAATATATCTATATATTCGGAGGGAATAGCAGTCCAAACAAATGGATAAAGTTCTCAATTAAATCGAAATCAATTGAACATATTGGTAATATCGAAGATATTGATGGTGATTGTCGTATATCTACTTCTTACGATGGTCAAGATCATATCTATTTGGTTAATGGTATCAGATTTAAGAATAGAATTGATCGATTCAACATCAAGACAATACAATTCGAAAGATATCATAAATTACCTGATGAATACGGTCACCAACTATAAAGAACAAAATTTATCAATAAAGAAGAAATGGAATTCAATTATGATTGAACAACTTTCACCCGAAATAATTAAAAAAACATTACGATATAAGTGTTTCATTTAATTTGATTGTGTTCAATAATTTTAATTGTATTTCATTTTAAAACTAATTTATTATATATATATTCATTATAAATATAAATACATATATATATATAATTAAATGATAGAAACTAAATATTTAATAGATAAAGGTGACAAGCTAGTATTACCAGAATGTGTAGTTCCTCATCTATATGATCTACATTTGACACCGAATTTTAATGACTTTACATTCAGTGGTTTTGTCGATATCTCTATCAGAGTGCTGCAACCTACCAAAACAATCGTAATTCATTCGATCGATCTGGTGTTACAAAGTGCTGGCATTGTTTCTGAACAATCTGCCGTTTCAATAGAATACTATACACCAGAACAGGTAGCCATTATCAACTTCAAAGATGAATTGCAACCATCTGATTCCAACAACAAGGTTCTTTCAATCAGGTTCACTGGTATCTTGAATGACAAGCTTAAAGGATTCTACAGATCATCATACAAAGTTGATGGAGAACAACGTTACATTGCAACCACTCAATTTGAAGCAACAGATGCACGTCGTTCATTCCCATGCTTTGATGAACCTGCACTCAAAGCTATCTTCAGAATCAACCTGACAGTTCAATCCAATCATATAGCACTTTCAAACATGCAAGAGAAATCAATCACTGAACACTCTGAAAATTCAACTAAAACTTATATGTAAGTTATTTATAGAGCTTAAGATCGATTTGATACTAATTACTATGACACTTTTTAGATTTGAAGATACACCAGTGATGTCTACTTATTTGGTTGCATTCTGTGTTGGTGAATTCGACTATGTTGAATCGAAAACGAAACAAGGAATCAGAGTAAGAGTTTATCAAGTTCCAGGAAAGAAGAAAGATGGAGAGACTGGTGATTTCGCACTTCAGATTGCAGTTGATTCACTCTCTTACTTTATCGAGTATTTCGACATTCCTTATCCACTGACCAAGTGTGATCATGTCGGTATTCCTGATTTTGCATTTGGTGCCATGGAGAACTGGGGATTGATCACCTATCGTGAATCTACAATTCTGTCGTCAAAGAACACACCTGTTCGTAGAAAGAAACGTATCGCTTACGTAATCGGCCATGAGGTGGCACACCAATGGTTTGGCAATCTTGTTTCACCAGCATGGTGGTCACAACTCTGGTTGAATGAAGGTTTCGCAACATTCATGGGAAACAAAGTCACCGACCATCTCTTCCCACAATGGAACGTTTGGATCGATTATATCAATAACGAAGCGATGGAGTTGGATTGCTTGGCAAACTCTCATCCCGTTGAAGTTAAAGTTCATTCTTCCTCACAAATCTTTGAAATATTTGATGGTATTTCCTATCAAAAAGGTTCATTGATTATTCGTATGTTGGAGAATCGTTTCGGTGAACAATTCAGACTTGGATTATCACAATATCTCAAGAAACATTCCTTTGGTAACACCACTACAGAAGATCTTTGGCAATCTATTTCCCAAGCCACAGGAACCAATGTCAACGATTACATGAATAACTTCACCAAGAAATCAGGTTTTCCTGTTTTAAACTTCAAAAGAATGGAATCATCCAAAGCTGGAGAAAAAATCTTTGAGGTATCGCAACGTCAATTCAGACTCTCAGGTGAAGAGCAACCAGATGATCCAATTTGGAATTGTTTCGTACAAATCGAAACGAACAATGGATCATTTAACTTTTTGTTGGATCAAAAAGTAAAGACATTCTGTATTCCTGAATTCCAATGGATGAAACCAAATTTTGGACAATCTGGATACTTCAGAATTGAATATGACAGTGAGATGATCAAGTCATTGATTCCATCAATCAAATCACTTTCATTACCAGCAACCGATCGTCTTGGTATTCTATCTGATACATTTGGGATGTGCAGAGCTGGAATCGCACCAATTTCAATGTTTATGGATTTGGTATCTGGTTTTATCAATGAAACAGAATCTGCGATTTGGGATTCGATAGTTTCAAAGTTGGGTCAACTCTATGATCTATCACTTGGCAGTAGCTACTCTGAGAAATTCAAAGCATTCCTATTGAAACTCTACAAACCAATCGCAACAAAAGTTGGATTCCTACCACCAAAGGATTCATTGGAGGAATCATCTGGACAAGCTCTCTTACGTGAGAGAATCCATATCACACTTGGTCAACTCGGTGATAACCACGTTGTAATTCAATGCCGCACTTATTTCAATGAGTTTAGAGATAATCTGAACAAACTTCAATCAGATATCAAACCTTATGTATTACCAACTACGATTCGACATGGAAATGAGGTTGACCAACAATGTGTCATTGAAGAATATCGCAAATCCAATGTGTCTGCAGACAGAAATCTATATCTCCGCTCTTTATCAAGCACAACTAAACCTGATATGGTCAAGAAAGCACTTGATTTCTCATTGTCATCCGATGTCAGATCTCAAGATACCTATATTGGATGGATTGCCATTCCAACAAGTGCACAACCACTTGTATGGGATTACTTTGTATCGAATTTCGATTCAATCAAAAAGGTATTTGGTGAATCAAGACTCATCATTCGATTGATCAGCAGTTCACTCCCGAAAAGAGCGAATGCAACACAAATTCAATTCTATCAAAAGTTCTTTTCAGAACATATCATTCCTGTTGCTGATCGTTCCACCAAGCAATCTCTCGAAGATATGGAAAACAATGAGAGATTCTTCAACTCTTTCAACAATGTATTGGGTAATTGGTTAAACTCAAATGAGAAATAATAAAATAAAACAAGTTATAATTTATATGTATAATGATTGAAATAATAATTATTTATAAATTTCAAAAACAAAAGTATATTCACAAGAGCAAACTTGTGGGAAGCTTTACCAAACTTTTTTAAAAATTTTTTGTCCTTTTTTTTATTTACATTTTTAATTTTTTTTGATATATAATTTGCTTCTATTTTCAAGATTAATAATGTCTATAATTCTTATGTTTGTAAGTATCTATTTTTTTTGAAAATCGATAAAATTGAACTTTTTTTTTTTAAAACATAATTTTTAATTTTTTTGAATTAAAACTAGAATTTAAATTATTTATTAAAATGTTTGAAATAATAATAAAGTGTATTTTTTTTCGGTCGTTCTCTTATCAACTTTCTAATGATGATTCCGAATCAAATAGAACCAATTTAATATTTTATGGATGTAGCTGCACACCAATATCTTTCGAATTTATCATCTTCAAGGATCGGTTCAGATTGGTCGTCTTCAATTGAATACTTAAAGTTTCCAAATGTTTTACCAGCAAATGAATAGATAAAACTTGATGTTGATGATTCTCGATGATACATCAAATAAGCATATCCATATTGATTTTTGGGAGTAAATTTGAGATTGACTGTTTGTTTTGTCTCAACATTGTATTTGATGAATCTCTTGTTAATACAATTGCATATGAAGAAATTTCCATTGTTATCATGACATGCTGTGAATGCAGAAATGTCAATTTGATGATTTTCTATTGTTCTATTGGTCAAATCGAATTGAATCATCTTATTTCCGTCGCATGTTACTGAATACAATGAACCTTTGAAGATCATTGTTGATGCTTGTTGACCGTATTCATCAGGTAATCGATGATATCTTTCGAATTGCATTGTCTTGATGTTGAATCGATCAATTCTATTCTTAATTTTGTTACCATT
Organism: Heterostelium album PN500; assembly: GCF_000004825.1. Lineage (NCBI taxonomy): Eukaryota > Evosea > Eumycetozoa > Acytosteliales > Acytosteliaceae > Heterostelium > Heterostelium album. Next base: position 441,258 of record NW_008805072.1, on the reverse strand, counting down.
AACCAAATAGATATGATCTTGACCATCGTAACAAACTGATATATGATAATCACCATCTATTCCTTCGATATTACCAATATGTTCAATTGATTTCGATTTAATTGAGAACTTCATCCATTTGTTTGGATTGTTAAAACCACCGAATATATAGATATATTCACCAATTGAAACAATCGATTGGATTGTATGACTAACATCATAATCAAAATTGATTTGCTCGATTGAATTGTTGTTTGTTGTGTTGATAAGTGTTGCTCCTCTTAAGTGATGTGTTGTGAAAATATATGATTGTTTATTATGATCGTTGTTTGTTGTTGTTGTATTTATTTCATTGTTCTCTGATGGTTCAATTTTATCAAGTTTGATTGATTGTTTAATTATTGAATCCAACTGATTAAGATCAGGTTGTTTGATTGATAATTCATATAATGATGATTGTATTGATGATGTATTATTATTATTATTATCAGTTTTATTGAATTTATTGTTGTATTTATAAATTATATCCAATAATAATGATGAATCATTATTATGTTGATTTTTAAGTTCATCAATATTGAATGGATCATGATTATCATTGAACAATGTCTGATTATTATCCAAGATGAATGATTGTAATGATGAACTTGATGTAATAGATTTCATTATTGTTGTCGTTGTTGAATATTGTGTTGTTGTATCCTCTATCACTGTTGACTGATTATCATTACTATTACTATCATTTCTATTATTATCTTTACTGTTATTTATTTTAATAATATTTACAATATATTTCAAATGATTAATATTATTATCGATTTGATTTATGATTGTATCTTTATCATTAATTATATCTCTCTTTAGTTTTTGCTCTTCAATGATTAGATATTGATGTAGTTGTTCAAAGTATTGTTTGATTTCATTCTCTGTTGCTGATAATGATTGATATCTTGATGTTGATGATTTTAATGATTCCCATATCGATTTAAGTTGTAAATTGATGAATGAAGTATTATTCTCATCTTTATTAAATGATTGTTTGATATCATCGATATGTTCCCATTGATCATGATCAAGATGATCTTTAGAATGATTTTTTACACATCTCGAACACAACAAGCTGTTACATTGATAACAAATAAACTTATGTGATTTGTTATGTTCTGAACACTCTAAAGCCATTCTATTTTCTTTCTTCCTATTTATTTATTATTAAATAAACTGTACTATAACAAAAATAATGATCAAAAAAACACAACTTTCATTGAGACCACACTTTTGAAATTATAATATTTTACAACAAGTTTTTAAATTTTGGCTTTTTTGAATTATTTTTTCGTTTTGTTGTTTTGTGTATCTTTTTATTTTAAGATTTTGATTCCATTGTTACCATGACATGTTGTGAATGCAAAAATGTCAATTTGTTGATATCCTATCGTTCTATTGGTCAAATCAAATTGAATTAACTATCCATTGCGTGGTAATGAATATAATGAACCTTTGAAGATCATTTTTGATGCCTGTTGACCGTATTCATCAGGTAATTTATCATCTTTCGAATTGTATTGTCTTGATGTTGAATCGATCAATTCTATTCCTTATTTGGCTACCATTAACCAAATAGATATGATCTTGACCATCGTAAGAAGCAGATATACGACATCAATACCTTCGATATTACCAATATGTTCAATTGATTTCGATTTAATTGAGAACTTCTTCCATTTGTTTGGAATGTTATTCCCTCCGAATATATAGATATATTCACCAATTGATATAATGAGAAATTAAAGCAATTACTTAAAGAAAGGAAGATTAAATCTCTTCCTTATTGTTTTTTGTGAAATCGGAAGATGGAAGCTCTCAAAGAGACAAATCACTTGCTTAGGTGTAGTAAATTGTACATTCAAATGCTAACTGAAATAAAAATTCAAAATTTGGTACACATATTCAATGTATTGGGTAATTGGTTAAACTCGAAATGTTAAGAAGATTGTAATAATAAGTTTGTTATTAAATAAATAATCAATTTTATTTCTATATTATTTGATTATTTATTTCTTGAAAGGTAATAAATGATCGTTTTCAAGTTTATATTCCTTTGTTTCGAGATAGGCAATCAAATTCTCTCTGTTGTCGAAAGAGAGTTGTTTCTCTAAAAAGTTAAAGTGTATTGATGGTTTGTACGTTTTGACCATTGCTGCAAGTGCATAATCTCTGACTCTGGCTGTGAGTAGTTTCTCAAGGAAGTATTTTTGATGATTGTAAGAGTTGCAATACAATCGGTGAAATTGGTAGTAGTTTCCATTGGCCACCGCACAAGCCACTTTGAACGAGTGATTGACAATCTCATTCTCGAGCACACCGGCATCGATCGTCGACAACAACGTTCCTAGATCCTCTTGGTTAAACAATAGAGTAAACAAAATATCATATGAAATGAATTCAAATTTGAATTTACTTGTTAAACTAGGTTGTTGCTGTGAATATAGTTCTTTGATTTGAGTAATACATTGACCAAACTCTTGGAAATCATTCTAAAAAAATAAATAAATAAATAATAGTATCTAATTAATATGAGTTATAATAATATAAATTGATTTAAACATACATTTTCAAGAGAGATAATAGCATTACTTTCATATACTTCTAAACAGAATTGATTTCTAATATGTTGTACAACTAGATCTTGACGAATCGATTTCAATTGATCTAAAGTATAGTCATAGTTTTTAGTTGTCTTGTATTTTCTTATTAACATTGGTAACCAAGTCTCAAGAATTGATTGTGGTCTAACTTTCGATGGATCTGCTCTCTTTTTTTTAACCAAAATAAAAAAAGTTATAATTAAAATAATTATAAATTATTATTAATTTAAATTATACATACAGTTGTTAATCTTAAATATTTCTTTTCGTATTCTTTACAGGTACCAACAATTGGTTCATTATCATTATTGGGAGTATTGTTATTGTTATTATTATTTTCTTTCTTTGATGGCGAAGGTGAAGGTGACGGTTGTTGATGTTGTTGATGTTGTTGATGTTGTCTGTTCTTAGGTGAGTTGTTATTCGATAGGTGATCAAATATTAATCTTTGTGGTGTGTTATGTTGCTGATGTTGATGTTGATAGTTTGGTCTATTTGAATGTGGTGATGAAGTGATTGGTGAAGTATATGGACTGAGCTCTTGAATCGGTCTGTGTCTCAGAGGTGGTGGAGTTGATAGATCTCTAGAATTATCGAGCTTTACAACTCTGGTAACAGGTGAGTGAAGTACACTTTCTTCTTTCTCTTTCTTCAATCTATCCTTTAGTTTCTCTTGCTGTAAATATCTCTCCCTCTCTTTTATTTTCGATCCACTATCTTTAAACATTCCAACTACTTTCTTCTGTTCCTCTACTTTTACTTCTTCCTCTTCTTCTTCTCCTTCACCCTCTTCTTCCTCCTCGTCATATTCCTCTTCTTCATCGTACTCCTCTTCATCATATTCCTCTTCTTCATCATACTCTTCATCTTCATCATCATACTCCTCTCCTTCTTCATCATATTCCTCCTCCTCTTGTTCTTCTTCTTCCTCTTCTTCTTCATCCTGATCTCTTGCATTGATAATGATTCTAGTACCACTACCAAGACTAACTACTTTTCTTGCGGATTGACTGGGTGATTGTTTTGCTGGTGACTGTCTTGTTGGTGATTGTCTTGTTGGTGACTGTCTTGCCGGTGATTGTCTTCCTGGTGACTGTCTTGCTGGTGATTGTCTATGATTTGGAGATGATACAGATCTTCTTTGAGGCGATTGTATTGGTGAATGTTGATTTCTACTATTATTGTCCTCATTAATTAGATCTCTTAGATTTCCTTTGAACAATGGCTCAGAACCATCTTTATTGTCATTATTTCTTCTACTATTACTATTATTACTTGGAGATGATACAGATCTTCTTTGAGGTGATTGCTTTGATAGACTACTATTATGATCCTCATTGATCAAATCTCTAAGATTACCTTTGAATGTTGGATTATTTCCTGATCGATTGTCAACATCACCATCATCAATATAATCATTCTCATCATAATCATTACTAATACTATCACTGTCTCTATCATATCTATGTCTTTGATTATGTGGTGCACCTCTATTATTTGGTGAGTTTCTATATGGTGATTGATGCCTGCTACCACTATTATTACTATTATTATTATTATCTTCATTTATTAGTTCTCTAAGATTACCCTTGAATCCAGGAGTAGAATCATCATAATCCTCTTGATTATCAACATGTTGATTCCTTCCCCCTCCTCTTTGATTTGGTGAATTATATCTATATTGTTGTTGTTGTTGTTGTCTACCATGTTTTGGAGATTGACTTTCTCTTTCAGCTTCTCTGTTGATCAAATCTCTTAGATCACCTTGATATTTAGGAGATGATACCGCCGGTTGATTATGTTGATCGAAATCTCTATTATCCCTACTACTATAATCTCTGCCATCTCTATCTCTTTCTCTACTATCTCTATTATTATGTTGATCTTTATATTCTCTATCTCTAGTATCTCTATTATCTCTATTATCTCTGTTATCTCTATAGTCTCTATTATCTCTACCTCTCTGGTTTGGTGAGAATGATTCATTTCTATTTGGTGAATTGAATCTTCTATCTCTACTATTTCTATTGTTATTATTGTTATCTCTATGTTTATTATGATGTTGTCTACTCGATGGAGACCTACCATCTGAATTATTATAATCATCATTACTATTATTGTTATTGTTAAAAGTTGGAGAATGTTGAGGTCTATCTAGATCTTCATATCTTTGTTGTCCGCCACCACCTCCTCTTTTATTAATAGGTGATTGTATTCTATTTTCAACATTGTTATTATTATTATTACTTTTGTTGTTATTACTACCACCACCAAATATATTATTTATCTTTGTACTATTGTATTCATTTAGATATCTAGAGTATTCATCTTGTTGTTGTTCGTTTGTTGAACTACTACTAGTTGAAGGCGGAGGAGTTGTTGGTACTGCAGCAGTAGCTTGTGGAGAAACAGTGATATTCTTGAAACGCTCTTCCAATTGATCGGCAAGAGCAACCTCTTCGTCCTCCTCTGTTATTTCACCCCATGATTTTGATCCAAGATCAATTGATGATGAATTGAACATTCTTTTAATTTAATTTATTTTAATTTTACAAGCTAAAACTACAAAGAGTATTTTTATATACACAAAGACTAAAATAGTAGTACAAAAAGTTTTTCTCTCTCTTTTTTTCTTTCTCTCTTTATTTAATACTGATGATTAATTAAATGTGGTTTATTAATGTATGTGTGGGGTGTTAGTTTGCAGGAATGTGTCGTGTCGATAATGGTTTAAAATAGGATTGCAAAAATAAAAAAAAAGATAATAATTAATTTATAAAAAACCTCTTTTTTTTTTTTTTTTTTTTTTTGATGTTGTGTGTTTTTATTATTTGTTGGGTTGTGTGTGTTTTTTGTTTTAATTATATGTGTTTGTGTGTGGGTGATTTGATTTTCTCATTGATATGTTCATAACATCTATATCTTCATCATTTCATATGATTGCAAACACTTCACAATCAATGATCATTCTAATATTCTAATACAAAAAAAAAAAACAAAATGAAATATCATTATTGTATTTGATGTTACTCTCATTATTTATTGTTATGTTTGGGTGTTCTAATGAAGAGCAATATTACCATCTTTTTTTTGCGTATAAAAATCATTAACAATATTATTATTATTAAAATATAATTTATTAATTTGTTATCTATACCAATAATACAACAAACAATAAATTATATTGATTAATGCAAAAACATTTCTTTCTTTTTAGTAAAAAATAAATAACTTGGAATAATAAATAATAATAATTAAAAATCTTTTTCCTATTGTAATAACAATTAAAAAATAAAAATTTATTTTAAAAATGAAAATATTGGCATTGTTAATTTGTTTAATAGTTATTTTAAAGTGTTGTGAAGGTGGATTCATTGGACCATCGGGTGAAATTGGTAGATCCAGTCTTACAAATAGAAAAACTCAGGTGGTAACATCTGCTGTGAGAAGTGCAGCAAACCAAGTGCAATCACAAACCGGCCAACCACCATTTGCAAAGTTCCAAAGTGTTATCTATGCAACCCAACTCTACAATGACATCTTTTATTTCATTAAAGTACAAGTTTCCGATGATGCCAATGGCTATGCTCATATTAGAGCCCGTTTACCATTAATTACTTTCTTTAATGTAAGTTTATAATTAAACAAAACTGTTTGCTATATAGCTATATTAATATTTCCTTAACAAAAAATCTTTTAGTTCAATTCAACTAGAAACGCTGTTTTGGAAGCATTGGAAACTGGACATACCTTACAAGATCCCATTAAATATATGGATCCATCCTTGAATTTGGTTGGTGGTGTTATCAACATTCAAAACGGTGTTCTATCGGACAGCAATGGTAGACAGATCAATTTGAATAATCCAAACATCATCATGCAGGCATCAAAGAACGGTGGTCTCAGAACTAAACCCGAATCAAAACGTACCCAAACAGTTCCTCCCTCCAAATACTCTCTTCATGGAACTGAAACATTCGATTATTAAATGAAAAACAACAACAATAATTAATAATCAACAACATTTCCAAAACATATCCATTTTTTTTCAACTATAAACTAACTAGTTAGAAATATCAAAAATAAATAAATAAAAGAATTAATTAAATAACAAAACTAACTGGCAAACTCTCCTACTTTTATAAATGAATAAATAATACCACCATATATTAAATTTAGTAGTAGTTTTGTTTTGTTTTGTTTTTTTTTTTTTTGGTTTTTCTTTATGTTTGTAATTTTGTCCAACCAGTAATCCTTGTTAGGTATTGCTTGAATCTCTTGTTGTAGGTGGTTGGATCGACTGCAGACATTGAATCCTTGGTGTCGTAGAGTGTTGCTTTGTAGGTGTGTTCTATTTGCTTTTTGATGTTGTATGTCGTCAGCATGTCGATGATGGCAATATAATAAACTCTGTCATAGTGTTCACCGTCGGGCGTTCTCGATATCATACCACCATTTTCACGCTTGAAAATCGATAGTCTCTCATTCTCCACGTCGGTATCAACTTTTTTGCCATGCAAATAAGATATACCCAATAATAAACTATAATCCATTGAGAATACTTTTTCCAAAAACTAAATAATTAAAATGTCATATTAATTAGTTAAACTAATTATAAATCCATATTAATTATTATTTACTTACACTACAATCAATTTCAATTTGTTTAAAAAATAATATTTTCATTTCATCAGAGATGAAAATTCTAGTACAGAAATCCAAGTCCATCAATACGGATTTGCCTGTTTCCGCTTTTCTGTTGAGTGTGCTACCTTTGAGATCATAGGTTTCATCGATGTGTCTATTCTCAAAGATATTCTCCATCACCACAAAGTAGGTGTTCTTCATCTTTGATGGCGATATATGATGTAATCCAAAATATTTAACCAACAATGAATCTTTATATTGTGAAAGATGCTAAGATTAAAAGATCGGTGGTTAGAAATAAATGTGTAATAAAATGGATTATCGTTGTTGTTGTTGGTTTGGCGTTATTTACCTCATAATAATTTTGTAAAATGGAACGAAGATGATCGTATTCAGAGGTTGTGATTGTTTTGATGAGATATTTCTTATCGCTTGTGAAATAGAATAGCGAATTGCTTCTGCCTGGCGTTGGAATTTCAGTGAGAGTGTCACGTGTCAGTGAGATCATGTAGTCGGCTGGATTCACATTGGAGAGTTCACGTATCTTTCTAAATACTTTGGGTGCGTAATCTACAAATTTATAAGAAAGTGACTGTCCTGCGGATTTCGAGTTGCCGCCGGAGGAATTAGAAGAGGAGGAAGAGGAAGTAGTATAGGTCTGCTGTTCATACGCCGAAAAGTCATCGTCGACCAGCGACGAGATGTGAGCTGCCGACGTCTTGCCAAGACTGAATAGCAGCGCGTTCGAGATAGCGTGTACCAACTCGTAGCTCGGGTGATCCTCGGTGACGATTTGCACCTCTTTTGGCGTGGCCACTGCAGCAGCTGTAGCGGCCAGGTTGTCAATGACCTCTTGGATGGCGCCAATCCACTCGTAGGAATCCCGTTCGATATCGGATCCGCTCACGCACGAATACAGGTAGAACGACTTGCGCGTGGCATGCGAAATCTTGAAGCAAAACGATTTCTTTGTCTCGGTGTCGGCCAGCGAGATGGCACACTCTGTCAGCGGAATCTGGTTGAGCAACGGCTGTCCTTTCTCCTTGTAGTACTCCAGCGAGATATCGGTCAGAATGAAATATCGTTGTAACCAATTCTTCCTCAGATGACCTTGCTTATTAAGATAACCTTCTTTTATTATCTTTGAACTCGGTGTCGTATGATATAAAATCTCACCATCATCTTCATCTTTTTCTTTTTCTTTTTCCTTTTCTTTTTCTTTTGCAAGTGTAATTGAATCTTGTTCATTTTTAGTTGAAGTATTTGCAGGTGGTGTATTATTATTGTTGTTGTTGTTGTTTGTCAAACTTCCAATTTTAAATTTGCTTAACCACCAAAACTAAAAAAATAATTAAAAATCATAAAAAAATATTAATATTTATTTTTAGTTTATTAAAACAAACATTCTTTTTCTTTACACTTACACTTCCATTATTACTATTACTATTACTATTTGAGTTACTTTCATTATCTTTACTACTATTATCTTTATTACTGTTATCTTTATTACTATTATCTTTGTTACTGTTATCTTTGATATTGTTACTGTCTTCTGTATTATTACTGTTACTATTTATTGATATGGTTGCAGGAGATGGTGAATTGTTTATATTCTTATCTCTTGGTGTCAATGATATCAAAGGTGAAGTATTATTATCTTTGTTGCTATCTACATTACCATTGGAATTCTGTTGAGAGTTTGTACCACTACAACTCTGTTGCAGTTGATCCAACGATACATTCTGTGGCTTTGAACTCCTCCATACTTGTCCATTTAGATTACCACTACTTTTATTTTCTTTATTTATCTTATTACTATTGCTATTTTGTTGTTGTTCTTGTTGTTCATTCAACTGTAATGAATCCAATGATTTTTCTATTTTCTCTTCATTACTATTATTATTATTGTTAGATGTCAGATTGATTGTATTATTGTCTTCACTTAATTGTACATCCATATTGATTGAAACAACAACAACAATTGGTTAAATATAATTACAAAAAATAAATAAATAAACAAAAATGAGATTCTCTAATTATTGATAATTATATTAACAATGTTGTTTATAATAAAAAAAGAAAATACAGAACTTTTCTTTTAAAATTGAAAAAAAAAAATAGAAAATTAATTTTAGTTTTTTTTAGATTTTTAGATTTTTTTTAATTTTGGTTGTAAAAACAAAGATCTATTTCTTTTTTCTTGTTATTATTAGTTTTTTTTCTTAACAATAATGTTATAAGATTGGTTAAAAAAAAAAAAATTAAAAAATGATAAACTTAACTGGTGTGAATTGTTGATTATTTTTATTTTTTAAATCATATAAAAAAATTTCCTACCCATTTTTTTTTTTTGCAAAGATAATTGTGATTGATGACGAAACAAATCTCTGAGCTGGGAATTAATTCCTATTATTGCAACTATCAAAATAAACAATAAATTTCATTATTATTAATGAACTTCAACAATGTTTATAATTAGATAATAATAATAAAGAAACTAAAAGTAAAGAACAGAACTTTCTATTATTAATGCTAGTGTTTAATTTAAAATATAATCATAAAAACAACAACAAGAACAATATGATTCACATTCCCACTTTTAAAAATGAATTATTTCTAGATATCGTTTAGTTTTCACTCTTTTCTTAAGAAATGGAATGTTCAAAAAAGGTAAATAAATTAAAAAGAATGTTTGTGCTAGTTCTAGCTAGTAAGTCGAGATAGTCGATGATTTTTAATCATTTCATTGACAATTGTGTCTGTGTGATATTATAAGGTTGGGAACCAGCTTTAACCCTTTGATTAACTTTTCATTTATCATCCAACACAATCTTGACATCATCATCATCATTTCAATCCCAACAATAATCATGAAAGTTAGTAATAACAGAGTTGTTATTTTACTTTAAAAGTAAAGTTACATTGCCGATTATTACAACAACACCACACTGCTATATCACACAATTTCTGACACTTACTACGCTGTGGAACCCAAGAAACAATAAAAAACAAATTACAACCATGATATGGTATCGTAGACACATTTCATCTCATAACATTACTAACTAAAAATAAAATTCCAAATTGTTTGTTAATCTATAAGTAATTTTCTTTATTGTTGTTTGATTTTTCTAGCTTTGTATATCTAGATTACACTATGGTTGAACCTCAAACTACTCCGATATTCCGATAATTCTAATTAATTACAAACAGCTCTTTTATTTTTCTTCAATTTTTGGAATCATTTTTTATACAATTTCTCGCCATTTTAAAACCCCCAAAGTTTAAAAGAAAACCAAAAATATCGGAGTGTGCCCAATACAATTCAATGCCACTCACCCCTAAATCAGATATTAATGATCATTTGATTTGGTTTTCGCATTTTTAAACCTCTTTTTCATCAATTTTAATGTTATATTTGTGTGGTGATGTCTTAGATAATTAATTAGATTTTCTTTCTTTTTTTTTTTTTTTTTTTTTTGAAAAAATGTGGATGGTATTTAAGAAAAAACAAAACAACTCTACCACTATAAATTAATAGACCACCACTGCAATGCAGTGTAGCCACCAACCCATTAATACATCAATCCACCCATTGATTCAATATCCAACAAAAACAAGTTCATTCCTATTTATTATGTTTATATCTGTTATCCACCCCACCCATCAAAAAACAACTCATAATCAGCAAATAGTTGAATGTTTTATCTGAAGGATCACTCTATAAGTGTTCCATAGCTATGTCACAATACCATTGATTTTTATTTTTTTAAATAATTTATAATTGGATGGTATTTAAACCAAACAAAATGATATCTGCCCAAAAGGAAATAGAATTACTTTTCTTTTATTGTTATTGTTGTTGTTGTGAGGGTGTGATTGTTTATTCTAAATTCCCAATCAATAATCAATTCAACTTTTTCGTACATCTAAATTTCATATCACTTAAAATTTCATTTAAAAATTCTATATTTCTCACTCTCCCATTCTCTCTTTTTTTTATTTATTCATTCATTGTATTTATTCAATTCATTTTAAAAAATTAATAATTCAAGATTTTACCAACTTTAATAAATTTCCTTTCATTATCTTTAAATTTATTTATTCATTTGTTTCATTTGTTGAAACAACCTTTGTATTATATTTCGATTTTAAAAATGAAGTTAACATTTTTGTTAATTTTATTAACAATTCTGATGTTTTGTAATTATTTTTTTGATTGATTATCGAAAATGATAGTTTTACTGATAAATTTATTTTATTTAGATGTATCTCATTCAAATGGAGTATTTTATAGAGGAATAGCCACACATGAAACCTATGTAAATACAACCGGCTGGTGTTCAATTACAATCTATTGTCAACTAGTTTTTGTCAATGACAACAGTCCATCGTTTGTATTCAATGAAGCCGGTAATGCAGTTGGTCTCATTCCAACAGGATACGAACCTATCTTTAATGATGGATCTAGGTATCTGATGAAACTCTTCTTTGATTTTAAATACTTTCCAACAGCTGATGGAATCCAAACTATAATCATCACAGATCTGAAGAATTCATCAAACTATCAATCAGTAACTTTTTATCCACTATGTGTTTCCGGTAAGAGAACCAACTTAAATTTACATTGTAAATTGATATTTTTGTTATTAACACTCTTGTTTTTTTACTTTAAATTTATTTTATAATTTTAGTACCAAAAACATTATTGGTAAAACCGAGTATGCCTAGGTTCGATGTTATATCATCGAGTGGCTATTCATTCTTTACATTACAACAAATAAAAGAGGGTTTCCAACGTGATCCAAGACAAGCACAACTACAATTAAAATGTTCAATTCCCGGAAATGACGTACCCATAGATTGTAAATCACAACTCTACAATCCATACACTGGTCTTTACAAGTTAACATTTACAATCAATTCGAATCTATCATCAAATAGCTATTTCAATCCATTCAACATTGATTTACAGATACTTATTAACGGTAATTCATTACTTAGCAATTATTTAATCCAACCTTTTATACAAAATCCTAGTAATACTTGTAAGTTTAAAATTATAATTTAAATAATTTTATTTTATTAATTTTCTTTTTCTTTTTTTTCTTATTATTTTTTCTTTCAAAGTAACCTTTAGTCAATTTAAATATTTCCCAACTAATCATAGTAGTCCAATGGGTCAAATTGTATTTTCAAGTTTTGTTGCAAATAATCTGATGCAGGACAGAGGTTTGATTGGCATAAACTATTATCCAAACTCATTGGATCAATTAACACCGTTGGCAACCAACTCTGTTCCATTGATCGGTAACCTCGACACTGCTCTCTTTTTTTCGAAATCACAATTTTCCAAATCCAACTATTTCATCTACCATACCTATATTAATTCAAACGGTGATTTGAATGCTCAATTATTATCAAATGAATCATATATCGATTATGGTAAGTGAAAAGAAACAAATAATTATATATTTATTCAATTTTACTAATTAATTATTTTATTATAAAGATGTATCATACCTTTTAGATCCAATTAAAGTTACTATCTCAACTAGTTCTATTTCCTCATCATTGGCGTCCACAAGTATTGTAATGAACTCTGTGAAAGATCAAACTTTCCATTTAGGTTTCAATGGTTTTGCATATGTTCCACCTATTCCAACCGTTCCCTTTGGTGTTTCCGGTGGATTGTATTCAAATGCAAGCTATTCAGTTAATTATTACCTCTCACCTTTTGTTGGAGCCAAAAATATCAATTCTAGTTTGTACTATGAACAAAATCCAAGTCAAACTAAAATTACTCAATTCCAAACAAATCAACCTGGTAATGGTAAGTTATAATTTTAGAAACTATAATTAGCTTTTTCTAACTCTCTCTTTCTTTTTTTTTTTAAAGATATATTACCACCTATTATTACAAATTTTAGTTATATTAGAATTTCATCATATTCTTATATGGTTCAAATCAGTTTCAAAGATGCTGATAGTGGATTCTATAGAGCTGTTGTATCATCAGACTGTATTCTAGAGAGATCCGATTTGACTATGGGTAGCTTATACAATGGTATGGTTGAAAAGATTTGCTATTTCTTTTCTTTGACACCACAGTCTATTTCGATCTCTGATTTAGTTGGAAACACCAGAAGTTTCAATGTCTATTCTGCCTACTATTTTGATGATGTCACCGAGTGGAATCCACCATTACAAATTGCAGACATTCCATCTCCAATTAATATTACCATCAATGAAATCACCCAATTCCAATTCCTACGTAATCAAGTCGATACTACCAGTGGACCAGTGAATAATACTCTTATATTCAATATTACCAATGCCAATTTCAATTTGAAACCAAGATTCACTTTGATCTTTGATGGTAGTGACTATAATCAGGTGTCGCTGGATAATACTTTTGAAGGTGAATGGGACTATGATCAAGACTTGTATGTTATCAACTTTGTCATTCCATCACGACTCTTTACATCTTCCATCCAATATGCAATTCTCTCCAACTATGGACCAATCACAAGTCAGCATATCTCTAGCAAGTTTGGTGTAGAGTCACTTTTAAATGTTACCTCTACCAATGCCGATATGATGCCACCCTTGATCACCAAAATAGTTCCAGCGGAAATTCAAAATTCAATACAATGGTTAATAACTATCAGTGATACATTGAATGGATTTGCAAGTGGATATATAAATTACACAAGTGATTTGTATGCTGTTCCTATTAGAATTCCACTGACACCATCTCCCAACAGCGGTGTGTATCTTGCTACCATTAGCATATCTACATCCTCTTGTATTACACAAACCTATCAAATATCTGGAATATCATTGGTGGATAACAATGGATATGAATCATCAACCAACAATCCAAATAAATATGATCCACTGATGTTGGTTAGAGATAACACTAATAATTGTGTTCTTTTCAAACAATTCCAATGCTCTACCGTTCCAGAGAGAATTCCACCGGTCATCAATTCACTCACTGTACCATCAAGTGGAATCGATGTAACCAGTACAGATCGTACAGTTCAAATTTCTTTTTCTACAAAAGATCTTGACTCTGGAATATCTAGCAATACCCCAACTGTCTATGTCTCGGCGATGAATGGACACGTCTTTAGCTTCCCTTCCACCGAAACATCGAGATCCAACAAGATTGTCTATTATACCGCCAATTTGAACATACCATATGGCTTTGGAAATGGAATGAAATCGTTGTATCTCTCAATCTATGGTATCATGGATAATCATTTCAATTTAGCTGGTTACTCTAGTTCCGATTTGGCACAATTGACATTCACCGCGACGATACCAATCATCGAGCCAAAGTTTTATCCCTACATAGAAACAGTTTCTCTCTTCCATTCTTATGGAGAGGACTTGACAGTCACTGGAAAGAACTTTGGTGGTGACAACTTTTATGCAATCATTACAACGAATGAACATAGTACACCACTAAACACTACACTCACATCCAAAGTTGAGAGTGGTTTACTTTCAATATTTACATTGCCACCACTGAATAATCAATTCCAAATTCAATTATTCAATCCAAATCCATCAAATATTAAGATAATAATACCATATAGTAAGTTTAAATTTATTTTGTTTTATTAAAAAACTTTTATTAATATTTTTTTTTCGAAAAACAAAGATCCTGCAAAACCAAATACAACATGTACAACTTCAAATTGTATATATGGTACTTGTATATTTAATACTTGTCAATGCTTTACAAACTATACTGGATCAGATTGCTCATTTTTCAATGGTAATTCAACCAGACCAGATGGAAATTCAACTAATCCATCGACCAATCCATCTACTGCAACAACTAAATCACTTATTTCACTTTATTCAATTCGTGAGCTCGATGACATTGGAACAATAGTCGAAGAATACTTTATTGAAAAGTGGAATTTTACCAACTCTACAACCGTTGATGAAAATAACTTTTTATATTCTGGTAATTTGACAACCGGTACAATAGTAAATGTTACTATTCAATATTTCTTGAAAGATAAAACTATTTATTTTGCTGGTCAAAAAATGTAAATATTTAAATATCATTATTTTATTTTAATTTTATATCTAACTTTTTTTTTTATAAATAAAATAGTGAACTACTTGCTGGATCAACTAAACTGTCAGTTGTTATGGATGGTTATCCATTTAAACAAAGAACAAATTCACTTCAAGTATTAATTTCAGCACAATTTACAAACAATGGTAGTAATTGCAATCCAACCAATATGATTTCTGGAGATGAAAATCTTAGTCAAATCAAATTGATTTTAGATGACAAGGTGTTGTATGGAGAATTCAATCCAACTGGAATCATCGATGGCAGAGTAATAAAAGTTAAAAATGATATAATAAGTAACTCGACATCTGATAATTCAGTTGGTACTTTAATTGGTACAACGATTCCATACTACAGAAACTCAATTACATTGGATCCAAATTGGTCAATTCTACTAGATCCAACTAAAGGAAACAGCCAATGCTCAAGTGGAAATGGACTTACAAATATTCAAAAGGCTGGAATCATCATTGCTTCGGTTGGACTTACATTTGTTGTCGGTGCCTCTGTATTTATTTATTACTATAGAAAGAGGCAACAAAAATTGAGAAAGTTGGAAATGGCCAAGAGAGTCAGCTTATCTTCTTTATAAATAAATCAGATTTGTATTTACTGAAACCTAAACTACCAGTGAACTTTCATACTTCTTTTTTAAATTTTCATTAACATGTTACATTTGAATTAGTTCTTTTTAGAAAATTTATTGAATTCATCCCTATCAAATTTATTTGATTGAACCAAAATTCCTATTAATTCGAGTAATTTGGTAATTTTTGATTGTACCAAACACCAATTATTTAATATATTTTATTAATAATTTCAATCTAAAGCTGAAATCAAGACCCATTAGTAATATTCACCAACATAAGACAACAGTAATAGTATTAGTCTATTAATTAATTAAATTAATAAAGTCAACTAAATAAGTAATATCATAAAACAAGAGATCCAAATACAAAGATATTAAATAAAATTCAGAAATAGATTAGATAAATATTTTTAGAAAAGATCCATCTTATTATTAATTAGTCGTAAGATAAAATGACAGATCCAACAGAACATCCATCTGATACAACCACGACAAATATTGAATCAAAAGCGTCTATTAATCCAACCACCATCATTAACGAAATAACAATGAGCGACCTCGACAACAAAAATAATAATAATTCTGCCAATGAAGATCAACAAGCCACCACCCTATTCTCAGAGATCACTCGTCCAGACCCATTACCAACCGACCTTTTCCAATCTAGCCTAGCTCAGTCTAAACTACCGATATCCTCTACCATCGTACGAAACCAGATGGATGGAAAACAGGCTCTCTAATGGGCCAACTTGGCCAAAGAGGCTTGGACATTTTTTTTTTTTCTATACAAAAAAAGATTTGTTGACTCATTATCAGTCAACAAATAGCAAACCTTTTGCATTGGACAACAAATTGCAGGTATTGATATTAACCTGCTAGTTCGTGTTTTATATTATATATTCATTCTCACTCAGTCCTTGAGAAATAGCCACATCCTTTTGGCATAGCGGGAAAACCATTGGTTACAAACTTTTTAACCGCATGCGGACAATGTTCCTTTAAAAGCTTGCTCGATGCAGGGATCGAACCTGCGACCGTGGCGTTATTAGCACCACGCTCTGCCGACTGAGCTAATCGAGCTTTGTTGATGAGGCCAACAAAAATTAAAATTAATTATATTTTAATAACTTTATTTGCACTTGTGTTTTGACTAAAGTGGTCCTTCGGTGCTGGTTTGAAAACACTTTATTTGGGTGAAGTGCATCATGGGAAATAGTGTTGAAATTCACCAGCGAATTGTTTCAAAAGGACTAAAACCTGTGTTGTGTCTGACCAATTAAATCCAACTAACCATCTCAGGCTAAGCAATTAGCCAATCCAAGCCAACCATCTCAAACCATCTCAAGCTATGCAATTAGCCAATCCAAACCAACCATCTCAAACCATCTCATGCTAAGCAATTAACCAATCCAAACCAACCATCTCAAACCATCTCAAGCTAAGCAATTTACAAAAAACTCGAAAAACTAATCCAATCAAACTAATCTCCTCTCAGGAGAGTGATTCACTGAATACCTAAATACTCAAATAGAAATCCATAGGTTACTCCTCAAGATGAGAGGGGTAACTTTAAAAACAAAAACTTTATTTCTATCCAATTGTTAATCTTGTTCTATCGGAGTGCAAGCGCGGGCATGTAGGTCTCCACTCCTCATGGTTAGCGTCTAAGCAGGTTCACAACTCCTGCCAGTAAGAAGCGTCGATGCCAGTTGGCCAGACTGGGTCACGTACACATATCTTGACATAACAGACCTGGGAAGAAAAAGAGGTAGAAAAGGGGAGAAAAAAGATTTAAATTCGAAAATAAAAGAAAGAAAGGAGTGGGTTTAGGTGCGAAAAACCACTTTACTAAAAAAAAGTTATTTAAAAACTTAGTAAGAGAGAAAAGAGTACAAAGATTTAAATAACCACCACCTTTAGACTCCTAATACAAATAAATATTGATAGATAGATGCACGACAGAATTTAGAAGCGTATGCCATATCGCAACATCCCGAGAAATCGCATAAACAAAGCTCGATTAGCTCAGTCGGCAGAGCGTGGTGCTAATAACGCCACGGTCGCAGGTTCGATCCCTGCATCGAGCAAGCTTTTAAAGGAACATTGTCCGCATGCGGTTAAAGAGTTTGTAACTAATGGTTTTCCTGCTATGCCAAAAGGGATTCTTATTGCTATCTTTATGTTGAATGAAAGCATCGCATGATCAGAGAGAGCGTTGGGAACAACCTTGAAGGAGTTGTTTAATAGACTGCATTTTAGCATAAGCTCTATCAATACCTCTAGCAATGCCGGTAATTGGCGAACGGTACGTAGGAATGTCAACAGTCTGACCAAGATCGACCAGATCGTGCTCATCACTAAGAGAGTCAAGCACCACTGAAAGAGGAGAGCCGTCGCCGGGTACAGTTGAGGTCACCGCAGATTAAATCGATCCTGTTAGGACACCAGAGCTCAGGGGTGGAGAGAAGCATCTCTGGGAACGATTTCTTTTCCCAGTAGGACGCAGGAGCAGCAAGCACATTAAGGTTGTGGCAACCGACATAATTGACATTGAATAAAATGAATCTAACACTTTTACCAAGCAGAATGGGTTTAATTTTGATGCGGCTGGTGTGAGATCTATTTGAACCAGGACTCCAGAATAGCTTAGAGTCATTACTTGGTTTCTTCATTTCCAATCTAACGTCATTATCTTCTTCCTTTCTAAGTAATCTCTAGGGTAATTATTACTTCTTTGACTGTTACTATTTTTAATATAATTGCAAAAATTATTTTATTTTATTGCAATTCTTGGTGATATTCTCTCTGAATGAAGATCTTTTTTATTTGTTTGTAATACCTTTAAGTTATATGTTAGAAACCTATATTAATATAGTTGCTTTAATGGTCGACGTTGTTGAGAAGATAAAGTTGCATCAATCTGATTCTTGTTTAGTAATGGTGTAGGTAAAATAGGTTTGAATTTTCAGTTAAAACGTAATTAATTTATTTATTTAAAACTTGCTCCAACAATTGGTTCAAACGTGGTACCATTTCTCTTGAATCTTCGTATAGACCAGCGGTAATTAAAGCATTATCAACAATTTGTTCAGCTGCCAACTTGGCGACTGTTGGGTTGCTTTGACGAGCTTGATTGAGTTTAAGAATGATTGGATGGTTCATGTTGAATTCGACTTGTTGTTTTGGAATATCGTGTTGTTTGCTTGGATCCATCATCTTCATCATACGACGGAAGGTAGCAGATTCATGATCGACGACGATCGCTGGTTGTGAAATAGCACGACTGGTTGTCTTGGCCATTGCAATCTTGTTACCGACGGCATCCGATACCCACTGGAGGAATGCTGAAACCTCCGCTTGATCCAAAGTGTCGGTTTGTTTCTCTTGGTTGGCAGCCAAGAATTCCTCGGCTTCCTTTGATTCGACGGAAACGATCTTCTTGTCACCGAAATGTCCGATGTTTGAGAATACAAAGTCATCGAGAGTGTTGTAGAGCATGAACACCTCGATACCCTTGGCTTTGAATGGTTCATAGTATGGACTGGTGAGAGCGACCGACTTGCTTGGCACGGTGATGTAGTAGATGTGAGTTTGTTCTGGCTTCATACGGCTGACGTACTCTTCGAGAGTGGTGGTGGTACGTGGTTTCAAGTCTTCGGTTGGTGGCAACTCGGCGGTCGATTCGAAACGGAGAAGCTTTGAGATTTCGTCTTTCCACTTGAAGTCAGTGATGACACCCTCCTTGAAGAATCCACCAAACTCGTTCATGAATGTTTCGAAACGCGATGGATCACGTTTCGATTCGTCTTGGAGGTGTTTGAGAATACGCTTGACGAGCACTGCGCTAATACGTTGAATGAGGCCGTTGTCTTGGAGATGCTCACGTGACAAATTCAGTGGAATATCCTCACTGTCGACAACACCACGTACGAATCTCATCCACTCTGGCAGTAATCCCTTTGCCTTTTGTTGAATCATAACTTTTCTCGAGAAGAGAGCGACACCCGGCTCCATTCTTCCCATTCCGTACTTTTCGACGTGT
The DNA here is from genome assembly GCF_000004825.1 of Heterostelium album PN500. Taxonomy (NCBI): domain Eukaryota; phylum Evosea; class Eumycetozoa; order Acytosteliales; family Acytosteliaceae; genus Heterostelium; species Heterostelium album. The sequence goes on along the minus strand of NW_008805072.1, from coordinate 421,252 downwards.
TGCGATGGAATGTAAAAGAGCGAACGAATCGAGAGTGGTGTATCAGTTGAGAAATGGATACGATAGGTTGGAGTATCGTAGGATTTCGAAATGAATTGATAGAATTGCTTGTGCTCCTCTTCGGTGATCGACGATTTCGAGAGAGTCCAGAGTGGACGAATGGTATTGACGGGGGTACCGTTCAAAACAATCGGGAATCCAACGAAATTGCTATACTTTTTGATGACGGTTTCAACTGTTGCTTTCTTGGCGTACTCGTAGGAGTTTGGTTTCAAGTGAATGACAATCTTGGTTCCACGTGAGACACCGTCGGCCTCAGAGATGGTGTACGAACCGGAACCGTCCGACTCCCAGAGATATCCGGTGCTGCCTGGTGCTGCGGATTTCGAGTATACCTTGATGGTGTGTCCAACCATGAAACAAGAGTAGAAACCGACACCGAATTGACCGATGATCGATGCCTTATCGGGATTCTCACCCAACTTTTTGATAAAGTCACCGGAACCAGAGTAACCGATTCTACCGAGGTTACGAATGAGTTCCTCTTTGTTCATACCGACACCAGTGTCTTGAATGATCAATGTTTTCTTGTCCTCGTCGGTACCGATACGAATCTCGAATGGAACGTCGTCGTTCATAATCTGTTGATTGGTGAGTTGCATGTGTCTTGCCTTCTCGATGGCATCGGATGCATTCGAAACCAACTCACGAATGAATACCTCACGCTCGGTATACAATGATTCAGCGACAATGTGTAAAAGCTTTTGTGTCTCTGCTTGGAATTGATGTTTATCGGCAATACCAACTACCTTTTCTGTCTCCTCGATTGGATCCTCTCCCAAAGCCAAATTGGTTTCTGGTGGAATCTCATCATCCAAATTGGTATTCAACTTTGCTGCGCTATTCGATTCAGTTGAATATCTATTTAATTGAAAACTATAATTATTATTGAACTATAATATACAAATGATAGTAACATACTATTAGTATTAAGGTATTGTTTCTATATGTTAATATTAACAATATACATACATTTAAATTTGAAATTGATTTGTTGAAAATCAAATTTGAAAATGGTTGTGAAACCTTGAATCCACCAACTCGGTTGCTGATAGAGTTTAACAATGAACGATTCAATGCCTTTCTTAACATTTTTATTTATCTAATTAATATAAACAAACAATAATGAGAAAAAAAAAAAAATAAAAAAGAAAAAAAAGAATTTTTCTGACATCAAATTTACTGATCAACAAAACTAATTAAAAAAAAAAATTTTAAAAAATTAAAATAAATTAAAAAAAAACGAACGACTTGAAATTAAAATGAAAAATAAATGAAAAATAAATGATATTTAATTAATTAATTAGTTGTTTTGTTTTGTTTTTTTTATACTTTATTCATGAACAGTGAATTCACTCATTTCAATACCTTCTTTACCAAGTCTCTCTAGAATTGGAAGATAGAATTCCGGTGTCATTGGACCTGTTACACCACGAGTGGTGGTTGCATCGTCAATGATAAGCTCGGTGGCGATACCAACTGGAAGACCGACGGTGAGTGAGGTACCAGAACTTCCATTGGGCTTTCCGTAGCAAATCAATTGAGAGTATTCCTTTTCGATCTTCTTTGAGCCGTCGGCGTTGTTCGACTCGATGATGAATTCATGTTGGAGTACGACAATGTCTCTCTCGCCAGCGTTGTAAGAGAGCTTCTTCTCCAAGAGTGCACAGAGTGTATCGATAGGAGTATGCTTGCTCACCACCTGGTCAGTCTCTGAGAGCAATCCGATCCACTTGATTCCGTCGAGTGCAGTCTTCACGTCGGCATCGATGTCACGCGAGATGATGGGGAATTTGTAGTTGAGTGATTCGGCTTCTGCCTTTTGCTTGGTGAAAGCATCTCTAATCGATGACTCCAAGCAATATTCAATGTCAGAGATGTTGTTATTGCAACCGAGGAGTTGTGAGACGTATTGCTGCCAGGTTGGCGCGGGGTTGGCGCTGAGACGCTCGTCCTTCTCGGTCGAGAAGAATCCAACGGCAACCAGCGCACGAATCATCACACTGAATCCTTTCCAACGCAATGTACCACGATACATTGTCTTTACTTGTGCACGATCCAAGCTGTAGGCATCGATGTATGGCAGCGAGTCACGGTTGGCAACACCCTCAAACTCCATGGTGGTGCCGTCGGCCGAGCGAATCGAGACCGGTTGCATCACACCGAATTTGATGTGTGGTGGAATGTTGTCGATCGAACCGTTCCAGAGGAAGGTGGCTGGCAACGACGCCGACGAGAGAACACCACGTGGCGACCACGAGAATTTGTAGCCAAAGGGGTTGTCTGCAAATTCTTGGGCTGGCAGCGCACCGCACCACGAGATGAACGAGCTGACTGTGGCGCCTTTGGCTTTGGCGGCGTCGATGATCTTCATCGATGACATGTGGTCGATTCCTGGATCCAAACCGAGCTCGTTCAACAAGAGAACGCCGGCATCCTTTGCAGCTGCGTCGAGTGAACGCATCTCTGGACTGATGTAACTGGCGGTTACCAAGTGTTTCTTGTGAGCGATACACATCTTGGCGACAGCACAATGCATGGTGGCAGGCAACAAACTGATGACAACCAAACACTTTGGAATATACTCATTCAACGACTCCAAATTATTCATCACATCCAATTGTATGGTTGTGATTTGCTCTGTTGGTAATCCTTTTGAGATATTATCCAATTCATTTTGGAAAAGACTTACTAGTAAAAAAAATAAACAACATAAACATCAATATGAACGCGTTCGATATTCATTCACTTTTTTTCTTTGAATTACAAAATATGATATGATATACATACAAACAGTAAGATGAACATCATTTCTCTTTAATAAGTAATCGACTGCAGGTTTTGCAACAAAACCTGATCCTAATAAAAGAACTTCTTTCATTATTATTTTTTATTATAAATATTATATATTTGCTTTTTATTACTACAACAAGAAAATGAATGAACTTAAAATATATATTAAAATTAAGTTGTCTTAGTTAACCCCCGACAAGAAATTTCAACATCATTAATTTTAAAAAAAAATATTTATTCATCACCATTATTTTTATTCATTTTTATTATGACCAGGTAGTGGGATTGTTCCCAACAATCTTAATATTTTTTAAATTATTTTTATATTATTGTAAAATTACTAAACAAGAATGATTTGACATAATTATAAACATTCTAATTATCTTAAGATTATTTGATTCTTTATTAGTCGTCTCTCAATTAGTTTAAATATAAATCATATTAAAATATATAAATAAAGTTACTAATCATGACAAAAAAAATTATTTATTTTTTTTTAAAACAATGTTTAATGCTACAATATGTAAATTGAATTCTATTTTGTTTAATATAACTTCTTTGTCTATAAATTAATTAATGATGATCATCATATTTGTTTAATTATGTTTTTTGATCAGAGGATTTTTTTTTTTTTTTTTTTTCAATTTTTTTTTTCTGAAGAGAAAAATGATCAAATTATCATTAGATTTGTTTTAGTAAAACTTACTTGTTTTAATATAGATTTTTCTCTTGTATAGATAGTTAGTTAGTTAGTTAGTAGTTTGTTTGTGTAATAGTAGTTAGTTAAGTTTTGATTTCTATCAAATCAAATAATAAAAAAAAAACAAAAAAAAACAAATAATAATATAGTATTATTTATTTTATTTATATAAATCGAATCGAAATTTTAAAGAGATGTCACTAAAACAAATATTAGCAAGAGTATTTCAAGTTAAAGAATCACAGGTCACTGCAAATGTAGCCAAAGAGAGAATGCAGATATTCCTCAGTGAACAAAGAGGTGCTCGTCTATTGAAAGATGAGAATCTAAATCAAATTAAAGGTGAAGTTTTACAAGTTGTTTCTGTAAGTAGTATTAATCAATCAAATCATAATAGAGTCATTCTTATCATAATCATTATAACTAACTAGATATCTTATTTTTTTAAAAAATATAAATCAATTTGACTGAAATGGATGGAATTTGAATGATCATTGATTTATCTAAACAATCAAATCAAATCAAATCAAAACAAAACAAATCGAAACTCTTGCTATTAAAACATGACAAACCAACCATTTAATCATTCAAATCGATGAACTACAACATTCAACAAAAACATAGAAATATTGGAATGTAAATATGAATGACGTTACATTTACATTTAAAAAGAGTGAAGATCAAATGGATTTAGATGTATTCGAAATGCAGGTCACATTACCATCAGAAGCTTTCAAACGACATACATCAACTACACCAAAGCTATCAATTTAATCAATTAAAATAATAATTATAATAGTAGATTCTTTTTTTATATAATATTAATAATAGGTGTATTTGTCTTTATTATTATTATTATTATTATTATTGAGACTTTATATTAAATATATTTATAAACACTTGTGTATATTGATTTTATATTACAGAATTAAATTTATTATATATTAAAGATGAAATGTTTGGTTTGGCTCTATTTTATATGTTTTATAATAACTTATGATGATTGAGTATTTGTTGTTGTTGTCGAAGTTGTTGCTGTTGCATTGGTATCGGTTGTAGTTGTTGTAGATGCTGTATTTGAAGTAGTTGTTGCTGTTGTTGTTGATGCTGGTGGTGGTATTGGGTTATTATTAAAAGTAGGTGGTGTTACTGGAGTAGGTGGTTGTATTTTAATTGGTGAGAGAGCACTCTTATCGATGTTCTTTATCTTTGATTCCAATCTCTTTGTGTATTCGTCGATCAATTGAACTGTCTTTTCAAGATCACCTACATTCTTATCCAAATCATCGATCTTTTCTAAATAAGGTAGAAATTCTTCATCTGTAACATATTTCGAAAAAAAATAAACAAAATATTAATATAAATAACCATTAATCTCTCAATGTTATATAACATAATAATAATAATAATAATAATAATAATAATAATAATAATAGCAAATAACAGTAACATACATTTCAACTTTAAATCATTCATATATAAAGTCAATCCTTTTGTCATATCGGTCATATCTTTATATTTAGAGGCAGTAACACTATTCATTTGAACCAATAGATTATAATCGGCAACAGTTGCTAATATTCAAATAATATTATATAAATCAAACATGTGTGTGTGATTATAATTAGTATCAAAATAGAAGAAATCATAAATTATCTGCAGATAATTTGAAAATAAGCTATTGATTTGATTTTAATAGTTTACCAGATAGTTCAGAACCTAAATATTTTGATACTTTTGTAAACATTTCGGATGTAGATGATTGTAGATCTTGTTGTTGTTGTGGTGCAGGTCTGGCAATGTCATTCATTGCTTTCTGTTGGAAACTATCAAGATTTCCACTTCCACCCTGACTCTTTTCTGTTGGTTGCTGTTGTGCAGCAGCTGCTGGTATTCTACTTTCCATCTTTAAATAGATTAAATATAAATAATGAATAATTAAAGATATAATTAACTATATATATTATGAATCAAAGAAAAATGAAAATGAAAATTCTCAAAAGAAAAAAAAATTAAAAAAAATTACAAAAAAATCTAAGTTTTCTTTTTTTTTTTTTTTTTTTTGTAATTTCTTTTTTTAATTAATGAAAGTCAGCAAACGATTACACCTGAACATTCAAGTCAGTCTTGTTAATTGATTTCAAAACAAATAGTTTATTTATTTATTTATTTTCTGTTTATTTTTATTTGTATTATTATTACCAAAAAAGATATATAAAATGTCAAATTCATCATCGATGATGACAATAAATAATATTCTTAATACATTGGTACCTTCACATTCATTGGTTGGAAAAGCAACTATAGATAATAATCAACCTACTCCTGGTTATTTATTTGTTGATCTTCAAAGTATGTAAACTACTACTTTAAAGTTGATTCTGTTTATTAATTGTTTGAGAATGAATGATAATGATGATTTAGACGAAACATTAATTTCAAATGAAAAGAGCCAGCAAGTATTATCACAACTACTCAATAGATTAAAAAAAGACTCGCCAACGGTGAAACTAAAGTCATTGAAGTGTATGAAACATCTTTTGCTCAAAGGAAGTGTAACATTTCGTCAAGATTTAATTACATGTTCAGACTATATCAATCAATGTACAAGTAAGTTTAGCAAACAACTCAATCAATGATAATACCATATTAATAGTCAATATATATTTACATCTCTGATAGATTTTAGAGGAACATTAGATCCACTACATGGCGATGCACCATTCTCAGCGGTTAGAAAGGAAGCAAATGAAATATTGAATCTACTATTTCAATATACTTCTATCACTCCATTGGATTATCAGCAACAACAACAACAACAGAATATTGGATCGAATTCATATTCAAATCAAAATAATGTAGCACAACAGCAGCAACAACAAGCATCGTGGGTTGGCTTTGGATCGAATGGATCGATTACCAATGCGCCATTACCAGCACCGACAGCTATCGATCAAGTAAAAGAAAAGATAAATACTGTAAAGGATAAATTGGTTTCACATATTGACCCAAACAGCAGCAGCAGCAACAGCGGTAGTAACAAAAAGTCGACACAACTCACCAACTTTGGATCACCGATTCTAGAGTCAACTCATTCATCCACCTCAGTACCAATCATACCTATTAGAGATGGTACTCATTTAATGTCATCAAATAATAATAATAATAATAATAGTGGAAATAATGATATACTATCAGATAACAATAGTAGTAATAATAATAGTACATTCGATTCACAATATAATAATACAGAATGGTATCGATTAACTAATAATACAATTGGTAATCAAACATCAACAACAACTATACCTATATCTAATATAACTATTTTTATTGAATATTATAATCAACTATTACGACAACAACAACAACAAACTATTTTATATATAATACAATTACTTGAGAATAGACTAAAGAGTAAACATTGGCAAATAAGACATAAAACATTAGTATTATTAGAATCAATTATAAAAGAAGAAGAACAACAGCGACAACAACAATATTGCATAAATTATATTAGAAAGAATAATGATATTTTACTTTTACAGGCAAATTCTGTGCAAAAGTCTATAAGAGATAAAAGTAGAGCTATCCTTAAACAACTTGACATACCTCTTGCTACCACAACAACAACAGCAACATTAACAAATCTACACCAATCAAACATTAGCAATGAGAATAATAATAATAATAATACTCGAAACAATTTCAAGGAAACTAGCATGAACAACTTCAACAATAGATCTAATCACCAGGATCAACAACTCGTTGATTTAGGTCCACTCCCTCCAGCAATAGATAAAACCTACCACCACCACCAATCTTTAAACTTCTTTAATGACCACTACCACCACCACTCATTCGATCAAGAAAAACAACAACAACAACAACAACAATTCCACAATAATTTCAAAGAAGACAGTTTTCTGAATCTAAATATAAATGGCAATGAAACATTTTCGAATTCATATTATGCTCCACCTCCGAAGCAGCAAAGTGGTGGTGGTGGTACTTCTACAACACCTATTAATTTATTTGATAGTCTATCAGTGATGAAGAGTCAGGTTGATCAACATCGCTGTGGTGTATCTACAGATCAACAACCACGACACAATCAGAACCGATCGCAAGTGGAGATGCCACTCTCAATAGTGGAACCATCCATGCCTACCAATCGAAGTATTACTGCAGATTCCATAAATGGCAGTGAAATACTATTCCCAATTATATCAACAACCACCATCAACAATACCTCTCAATCTAAGCCCGACAAGCCCTGTGGATATTCACAGCTGCAACAACAATCAGCAACTCGTTAACAACAATTAATAATTACAGGTTTACATTTCAAAGTCATTGTGAAACTACAACAACGAGTGTTGGGTGTGTGCAGCAAAGCAACCAAGCGATCGCCCATCTTGCTAAATCTATAACAAAACCAGACCAGACCAAACCAAACCAAATAGACCCCTATGTTATTATCAGGCAATATCAAACACACCTATATTCCAATATAGTTTAGGGAGGTGGTGTGATGCACGATGGGTGTTAGCCGTTACAGAAAAGCAGAACACAACAACTTAATCAATAATTTGAATTGATTGATTGATTTAAATTGGTATGAAGAAGACCTTTGTTTGAACTCAAACTTGATCAACTATCATCTAATTAACACCAATTATTATTTTTCACTCACACTGCAGATGTCTTTCAATCACACCCTTCGAGACTTGATCATGGAATATCGAGAGCAACCAACCACAAAAAGAATATCCCCAACACCATCAAAATCCAACAATCAAAAAAATGTGAGTTTTTTTTTTTTTTTTTTTTTGGTGATGTGGGTGTTTCAATCCAAAGTTAGTGGTTGTGTGGAACCTCCTCAGATTAAAGAGGTTTTTTTTTTTTTTTTCTTGACCTACATGACCAATGAAAGTGTGGGGAATGGTATTTATTTATGTATTGGTTATGGTCTTCCACACACTCACACACTCACTGAAAAGTCTTTGATCGTGTGTGCCCACAACACCTTTATCAAGAATTTAATTTTAATAACCAAATATATTAAGAAAAAAAAAAAACAAAAGCATCAATAAATAAATTCAATCTCTGTGACAGGTTAATTTTAAAAAAGGGTGTTGCAAAGTTTATAAATCATCCAAAAAATATTCTAAATCTCACAACCTTTAGTACCACACTTTGATCGAAAACTTTTTAACAACAAAATCAAAAAAAAGAAAACAAAAAAAAGTGTTTTTTTGATTTTATTTTGCAAAATTCAAGTTTTCTTGATCTGTCCATTACCCATCACATATGAGCAAGCCCCAATCATATTGAAAATAATTTTTGTTTTTTTTGTCTATTTTTTTTTTTTTTGAATCATGTCACTCACACACACAAAATCCAAGAAGAATATTATTCTATTTTTTTTTGAATCAAAATATCTTGCTGATTGAACTGAACCACCCACACTGAATATCGCAAAAAATACACAAAAATTCACACAAAACTCATCATGTTTGAAAACTGGACTGACAAATCAAACACCTATTTAAACTCATGTCATATGACTAATCAAATCATTTTAAACAACTAATCATTCCAATAAGTAGTAATCTACAAATTAATTCTGTAAATTACTTGTACAACTACACCTCTAGTATTTTTGTATCTATTAAACATACAGCTTTGTATAAACCAAAACTTTACACACTCTCTTTTTATTTATTCTTGTAATTTCAAACCCCTATCACACAAATAAAAATGTCCAAGCCAGAAATCTTACCAACCTGGGATGTCATGACCGACGGACCTACTCTCATGAATTTCCTCAATACCGGTGCTTTTCCAAACCAATGTGTAAGTAAAGCAACAAACAAACTTCTCTTTCTCAATCAACAATAAAAACGTTGTACTAATTGTATTCCTAAATAATTATCAAATTCTTAGGTTGTTCTCTACTTTGCTCAATTGAATTGCGTCGGTTGTGATCAAATCAGAGATTACATGATGGCTCTTCCAAATAATAGACCTGATGTTGCCTGTTTCCAAATCCCACAAAATTCAGCAATCACCAAAAACAACATTTGGTGCAATGACGTTATGATCTACCCAACCGTCAAATTGTTCAAGAACTTCCCTGCTAATAACGATGTCAGACAAATTATCGTTGGTGCAAATTCTAATCTTGTCGAACAATGGTTGGTTCAAAACTTTGAACCATTGCAATAAATCAATATAGTAATAATAATAGTTAATAAAATAAATGTATCTTAAAAATTTTTTAAAAAAAACAAACTTTTTTAATTCTGATCAAAATTCTAATTTTATTGATCTAAAAAATCAATATCAACAACAATTGATATCTTTTCTTATAATATTATCTATAATCTTATCATCATTTGATAGTTGACATACAAATAGTTTTTATTTATAATAAAGTTTATACAAATATTTTCTTATTGTTCGGTTGCATTTTAGAGCAACGAGGAATCTGAAAATTGTAGTTTTATTTTATAATTTAAAACCTTGGTTTGTATTCATTCCACCTCCGAAATTTGGATTTGAAGAAGTTGGTACACCATTTGGGGATGCAGGGTTATTTTTGTATTTAAGATACTCTGGAGTTCCTGGCTTTAAATAAAGAAATCCACCACCTGGTTTATTAATTTTTAGAATCATCATTTCAAACTATTCGAAACAATGGTTATTAATAATGAATTAATTCGAAGCATCATTGCCACATCTTACTTCTTAAATACCTACTTTTTACAATTGCAAAAGTCTTTATTTGTTTTATTTAAAAGAATTCACTCAAAGATGTCTTAGATCTAACTTTATTTATAGTTCATTTTTAAGAAATGATTAACATAGAAAAAGTAGAAATTAAAAAAGAATTAAATAATAGAGTCGATACATGTTAATCAATTTATCAATGTAACTTTATCAAAAAAAAACACTCCCTCTTTTATAATAAAGAAAAGTGTTTAAAATTAAACATATGTAATGCCTATTCCTAAGATAGAGAGTTGAGATCATACTAAATTGGGTTGAATGGTAACAAAAGTTTATTATAGTAATTTCTAAATTAAAACTATATCGTAAATTAAAACATATATTCATCTTTCATTAAGCTAGTAGGTGCAAAATCAACTTCTCAAGTGTATGGTTAATTTGTCGAAGGTTTACAAAAAGTGAAAATTTACTATTCTATTCAACATGGTCAACAGGTCTTAATTTAAGAAGAAACAAGAAATAAGTGGGAATTTTGCATGGTACTCTGTTCGATTTCTCTTTGATGACCAAAATAAAAGGAGAGAGTAGGGGTGGAGATATCTGTTCGAAGGATTGAAATAGATAATTAACAAATAAAAAATTGTGGAGAAATAAAGTTTTTTTTTTTTTTTATAAAGTTTTCTCATATCTTGAAATGGATTTTATGTTATTCTTTTATTGGCTAGTGAGGTGGGATGGCGTTGGGAAGTTCCAGGTTTGGTGGTTCCAGATGAGTTTGAAGTCGTCTAGCTTCTTTGGATTGATATGCTTGAAAGTTTGAGTTGTTTCGACCGAAGTCTTGTTTTGATTTTCTGATTAGTTTATGGTATCTAGTTTAGCTAGTGTGTTATGTGACGATGGTGCGGTATGGCATAAGGTATCTGGTCAATCCTTATGCCGATAAGCATACATACGTCAGTGGTATATACCTCCTCTCAATACATTTGGCGACACCTTGCAGTTATATATTCAATTTTAAAAATACAATTTATTTGTTTGAGTGAAAGACGACTTGTTAAACAGCTAACAACGACGACTTAAATACTGTAGTATGACGAATCTTTAGGACACCAAATTAGCAATATGGGGACAACACCACTGGGGTTAACACCACGTTGTGTTAACACTACATTGAGACGTAGGAGATCTTTATCATAGTTGGATATCTATTCGTATACTTTAACAACGGGAAATAACCTATATCTTCACATTCGCCCCTCCCTTAAGAAGCTTAAGCATACGGGGGAAGAATCTCTTTACATGATCGATATTGACAGTTTGATTAGTGAAAGTTGACGGTAAATCTAACTGTATTTGGACCAAGAACCTTTAACACCTTGATCGGACCATACCACTTAGGTAGAAACTTACGAGCGATTCCAACCTCATCGTAGGTAGGTGGAACTTGAAACTTGACCATAACCATATCTCCAACTTGATAGTGTGCAGCAGCTCTCTTCTCATTGTTAAACTTGATACGCTTGTATAATCCAGCCTGAGATGAATTCATATGTTCGGCTCTGTTTGCGTATCTCAGTTCATGCAAGTACTCAATGTACTCCAACTCATGTTTAACCGTAGACCTGTTACTCCATTGGATTTTCTGTTGCCAAAGGATAAGATTACTGCTCATACTGGAGAGTTGTGGAATACCGCTCTAGCTAACTATGCTCTTGAGATTGCTGACAAGAACATCAAACAAGCCTCTCTCATTACAGGTTATCTAACCTCATTCAAGCTCGATTAGCTCAGTCGGCAGAGCGTGGTGCTAATAACGCCACGGTCGCAGGTTCGATCCCTGCATCGAGCAAGCTTTTAAAGGACCTTTGTCCGCATGCGAATCTTTACTGTTTTTTGATTTTTTTTCTCGATAACAAAAAAATTGGCGATCCGCTTTCGGCCACTCTGTTCGTTCTAGTCATCGACTCCAAGAAATATAAAAACACTATGAAAAGACCAGAGCTGTACAACCATGGTTACGTGGTGGCATCTCGCTATGGGACATCCAACTTCGTAATGATGCGCAACACGTGTGGATATTCAACAGATTCCTACTTTCATCCTCTGATCCTTCCAAAGTTTGTTATTATACCAGTTGGTTATCTCAAATCCAATGCAGATCTATCACCTCACCATATCTCAATCTATGCTACACTCTGTGGCACCAAATGGCAGTTCATCTCAAACATCTGGACAACAAGATCAAATCTGCTAAACCTATTCTGATTGATGGTCTACCACCCACTCTGAAGCAAATCTACGACCACCTATTGATCATCAAACATGGCATTCCACCACTAACTGATTGTCAGTTCCAACTATCTCTACCACTAACCAAATTCGACTACACATCTTATGACAGGGTACTCCTCTCCATGAAAACAACCTACTATCTAACGAATCTATCATAAATGAATATATACAGCACATATCTGTAATGAAATTAATTATTAATAACAGTATCAGTAACTTACAATCCAAACTTAAATAATCAGCTATCACTCAAATGTCAGCTAACTACAATTGTATTATTTCCTCTTCTTCACTTCATTTTCAATTTACCAAATCATTCATCAGTATTCTCATCAACTTAATAATCTATAATATAACAATAACTGAAATAATTATAATAATAATCAAAATAGCAATCAATTTGCAAAAGTAAAAATATTAAAAAAAAAAAAAAAAAAAGAAAAATTTGATGGTTTACACCAGCCCAATATAAAACTTAATAAAATAGATTTAATCTATTTTTATTTCTTTAAAAAAAAATAAATAACATTTAAAAGTTTCTTTAAACTATATAATAAAATAAAAAAAAAAAAAGATTGAAAACATTTTTTCTATTTATATATACTCTTCTTATTGGAATTGTACTTTTAAACTCTTTTATTAATAGAAAATTTTAAATCAAAAAATTAATTTTTTCTTCCAGCGTTTTTTTTTTTAAATTCTATTTCTAAATAATTTAAAGTAAAATATTGATAGGCAATCAATTAGGATAATTAAATAACTATATATCCGATGCAATATCTAGTAATAAAAATAAAAATATGTTTTCATTTCTATTGAAAATAAATCAATTTTTTTTTTTTTTTTTGTGATCATTTATTTTTAATCGATTTATCAATGAAAACAGAGATAAAGCTAAATTATATATTCTATAATATTTTATCATTCGAAATTCAACATTATAAACAATATGTAATCGACAGTTATAACAATGATCAAACAAAGTTTGATTCTAAATTATTGAAGCTTTCTTTGGTTTGCAAACTTTGGTTTAATTATATACAAATGGGTATAGATTCTTTCTATATTGAAAGTATAAATTGTATTCTTCCCTCGGGATATTCCATTCATACATTTGAATGTGAATCACCAGATATTGTATTACCAAATCAACAGACCTCTGATGAAGCTATATTAGAGAGTTCAAAATATGCATTGATACAACAGTCAAACATCAAGATATTATATGTCAATTCAACTACGTCACAACATTATCAGTTTAACTTTTGCCATGTGTTTGCAGATTTAGTGTCGAGTCATTTCAAATACATTGAGATCATTCATATGAAAGGTGATGTAGATAGTATTGATTTACCAGTATGCATGCGAATTAACCGTAGTGCGATTGCACCACAATCATCACTCATATCACAGAATATCAAGATTATATTGGATTTAAGAATAGAAGAAGATGGAGCTGGTGTATTGCTTGCTAAGTATGATCTCTCATCTCGTTCATTTGACATTCAATTCAATCGAATAACATTGACATTTGGTGGATTTTCAAAGTTTAACTTTACACAACATTCGATTCTTAAAGACTTTATCAAACTATCACCAAAGAATCTTACCATCATTAATAATCTTTCAAACAGTACTCATACATTCGATCAAATCAAACATGGTTCCTATGTTCAGTTTGGAGAGTCATCTACTCTAGAATCTCTAAAAATCGAACAAGATTATCTTGACTACTCTGAACTTGCTATCATTCTTCAATCGAAATCATTGCAATCATTGGATATCAACTTACTCTGTCATCCCGAGTACAGAGCATCTCATCCCAAAAGTCAAGATACACACATGGCAAAGCTATTAATGAATGGATATAGACTTGAATTTGACGACTACCATGCTGATAGCGAAGACGATGAAGATGAAGAGTTTGGTAATGAAGAAGCAGATATAATTGTAGAAAATGATAATTATATGATCAGCTATGAAAATATAGAGAATGATTTAGAAGATCTAAAGAAACAATTGGTTATTAATAGTGTTTTGAAGAAATTAGTGATTAGAACAAGATTTGCTCGTTTAAGAGATTACAAACTAGTACCAAATCGTCAATTGGAAAGTGTCTTTACAGATTTATTGCTTTACAATCAAACATTACAATCATTGAAATTCAAAGAATCAATGCCAGACTTTATTAATCAGTCATTCTTTTGATGCACTTGCACAAAGTAATACATTAAAAAAGTTTAGTATCAATCTAAAACAACAAGAATTTCAACTATCTCTCATCAAGAGTCTATTTTTATCACTTTCCCGAAATGGTTCAATTCATTCTCTCTCCATCACATGTAGTTCAATCAAACCGATAACTGAATTATTATCGAATTTATTTTGCAAACAACCACAACAACAACAACAACAACAAACAATTATCAATACAACAATTAAACATTTAAAAATCTTTACATATATATTCGAACCAGAGATGAATGATTTTATACAATCACTTTATGAAAATGAAAATCAATCACTGAAATCGATATCATATAAAGTTCGTATAGATTTGTTTGATACCAAATTAGAAATATCTCAACATCATAAAAACAGATATACACTAACTGAAAAGAATAATAGACATTTATTATTACTCTTGAAATATATATAATAAAGTTAATTAATTTAAATAAGTTTAAAAATGCACGCAGTTTTTTTAAAATTTTTAACAAAAAAAAAAAAATAATCAAAATGTTTATTATGTATTTTTAATTTAAACAAATGTAAAAAGTAAAACCAAAAGGAGAATGAATAGTAATACAATCATCTTTAAATGAATTATCAAACAAACAACCTGATCTTAATCAGTTGGATTCGATAATTAAACAATCAATCAAACTTGATAAAATTGAACCATCACAGAACAATGAAATACAACAACAAGTTGCAAAATTTTATTTTCATCCATTTTTACAAAAATGTAACGTGATCAAAAAAAACAAAAAGAGTGTGTGAAGATTTTGTAATTTAATTTCAAAAAAACAGTTGTGAAACTTAAATTTTTAATTTAATTTCAAATGTGTGGTCTCAATGAAAGTTGTGTTTTTTTGATCATTATTTTTGTTATAGTACAGTTTATTTAATAATAAATAAATAGGAGGAAGGAAAATAGAATGGCTTTAGAGTGTTCAGAACATAACGAATCACATAAGTTTATTTGTTATCAATGTAACAGCTTGTTGTGTTCGAGATGTATAAAAAATCATTCTAAAGATCATCCTGATCATGATCAATGGGAACATATCGATGATATCAAACAATCATTTAATAAAGACGAAAATACTTCATTCATCAATTTACAACTTAAATCGATATGGGAATCATTAAAATCATCAACATCAAGATATCAATCATTATCAACAACAGAGAATGAAATCAAACAATACTTTGAACAACTACATCAATATCTAATCATTGAAGAGCAAAAGCTAAAGAGAGATATAATTAATGATAAAGATACAATCATAAATCAAATCGATAATAATATTAATCATTTGAAATATATTGTAAATATTATTAAAATAAATAACAGTAAAGATAATAATAGAAATGATAGTAATAATAATGATAATCAGTCAACAGTGATAGAAGATACAACAACACAATATTCAACAACGACAACAATAATGAAATCTATTACATCAAGTTCATCATTACAATCATTCATCTTGGATAATAATCAGACATTGTTCAATGATAATCATGATCCATTCAATATTGATGAACTTAAAAATCAACATAATAATGATTCATCATTATTATTGGATATCATATACAAATACAACAATAAATTCAATAAAACTGATAATAATAATAATAATACATCATCAATACAATCATCATTATATGAATTATCAATCAAACAACCTGATCTTAATCAGTTGGATTCAATAATTAAACAATCAATCAAACTTGATAAAATTAAACCATCAGAGAACAATGAAATTAATACAACAACAACAAACAAAGATCATAATAAACAATCATATATTTCCACAACACACCAATCAAGAGGAGCAACACTTATCAACACAACAAACAACGATCATAAGAAACAATCATATATTTTCACAACACACGAATTAAGAGGAGCAACACTTATCAGCACAACAAACAACAATTCAATCGAGCAAATCAAACTTGATTTTGATTTTAGGTGTACACACCAATCGATTGTTTCAATTGGTGAATATATCTATGTATTCGGTGGTCTAAACAATCCAAACAAATGGATGAAGTTCTCAATTAAATCGAAATCAATTGAATATATTGGTAATATCGAAGGAATAGATGCTGATTTTAGTATATCAGTTTGTTACGATGGTAAAGATCATATCTATTTGGTTAATGGTCACAATATTAAGAATAGAATTGATCGATTCAACATCAAGACAATGCAATTCGAAAGATATCATCGATTACCTGGTGAATACGATGAACAGGTATCAACAATGATCTTCAAAGGTTCATTGTATTCAGTACCATACAAAGGAAATAAGATAATTCAATTCGATTTGACCAATAGAACAATAGAATATCATCAAATTGACATTTCACTAGACTCAGCATGTCATGATAACAATGGAAATTTCTTTATATGCGATGTTATTAACAAGATATTCATCAAATACAATGTTAAAACAAAACAAACATTCAATATCAAATTAACTCCCACCAAAGATCCATTTGGATATGCTCTTTTGATGTATCATCGAGAATCATCAACATCAAGTTTTATCTATTCATTTCGTGGTAAAACTGGAAACTATAGGTATTCAATTGAAGACCACCAATCCGAACAGATACTTGAAGATGATAAATTCGATAGATATTGGTGTGCAGCTACATCCATAAAATATTGAATTGGTTCTATTTGATTCGGAATCATCATTAGAAAGTTGATAAGAGAACGATCAAAAAAAAATACACATTATTATTATTTCAAATATTTTAATAAATAATTTAAATTCTAGTTTTAATTCAAAGAGGTACAAACAAAGAGTTATTCCTATTTATTCAGATTTATCTCTAGCAATATCCATCAAAATTAAAAAAAAAAAGTTCAATTTTAACGATTTTCAAAAAAATAGATACTTACAAACATAAGAATTATAGACATTTATTAATCTTGAAAATAGAAATTATATATATGCAAAATATATTAAAAATTGAAGACAACCAATCCGACCAGATCCTTGAAGATGATAAATTCGAAAGATTTTGGTGTCCAGGCACATCCATAAAATGTTAAATTGGTTCTTTTGATTCCGAACCATCATTAATCAGTTTATAAAAGACACCAAAAAAAAAACAATACTTTTTTTCAAATATTATAATAAATAATTTAATCTATCTAAATTGAAGAGGTACAAACAATGAGCTAATATATTGTGTAGGTTAGATGTATCACAAAAAATTACAAAAATGAAAAAAATAAAAAAAATTCAGAACTTAAAAATTAAATTTTTGTGTATCTTTATGTTATTTTATTTATAATACTATTTATTTATTTTAGCTATTTATTAGACAATGGATGTTAAGAATCTATTAGCATCGTTTATCTCTGTTGCTTTTGCAGCGGCTGCATCAACTCTAATTATCAATTACTATTTTGAAAGAGAGAACAATGAAAAGAGAAAACTATTATCTGAACGTTTAAGTGGTCATCCAGTGAGTGTTTAATAACAACAACAACAACTTGAAAGAATATTGCATCTAATATATTATGTGTATTGTATTATGTATTTATTATTATTCATTTTAGTTAGGTTCATCATTGTCAAGATTGGATTTGAATCAACATGAAATAGAGGTTCTGGCATGTTTGATCAATCCCAGAGATATTGCATCGACATTCGATGATATCGGTGGCCTCGATGATATCATACAGGATGTAAAGGATACGATATTCCTACCGTTGGAGCAACACGAATCCGTGGATATGTCGCAGTTCACGCTGCCCAAGGGCATACTGCTGTACGGTCCACCGGGCACAGGCAAAACAATGCTCGCCAAAGCCATAGCAAAGGAATCCGGTTACTTCTTTTTGAACATCAACGACTCGCTCATTGAGAGTAAGTTCTACGGTGAGACCGGTAAGCTCTTGACTGCCATCTTCACACTTGCCGAGAAGCTTCAACCCGTTATTGTTTTCTTTGACGAAATCGACGGTATCGTTGGTACACGTAGTGCAACTACAACAGATTATAACATCAGTAAGAAATCTGTATTATTACAGTAAGTTATCATCATCTCGAATATAGATTGATAGATAGATAGAAAGATAGATTACTATTATAATATCTTATTGTTACTAACAAATTACTACTATATTACATAGATTGTGGGATGGTATTAAAGATTCAAAGATTATCATCATTGGAGCAACCAATAGAATAAACGCAATCGATGAAGCATTCTTGAGAAGAATGCCAAAGAGAATTAGAATCAATTTACCAGATGTGACTAGCAGAGAGAATATTTTAAGAAAGGTTTGTATACAAGTTTTATATACAGTTATAGTTTATATATATATAAAACTATAGATATATTATTATAGTTAATTAACAATTTTATTACTACTCTTAGATGTTGAAAGATAGACATGATCCAAACTTTGATTTCAAACTATTAGCACAGAAAACACAAGGTTATTCAGGATCAGATTTACAAAATTTAACAAGTGAAGCTTTAAATCGTAGGTTTTTAATTTGATAACTATCATTTTAGTTTGATTATATTGATATTCATTCTAACAAAATGTTTGTTATTTGTTGTTTAACTCTATAGTTGCATTAAGATCAGCGATTAAATCAAAAGAGAGAATTGAAATAAGGGTTACTCATGAACATATTAATAGAGTGGTTCAGAATCAGATAAAGAACAACAGTCATATTCAAACTGAAACCGTTGTAGCAAATGATTAAATAGCTTGCTACTATGGTTAGACCATAATTAAATATTAATTTAATTTATATACAGAAATTAGAACAACAACAGCATATCATCATCATCATTTTCAATCAATTCACTTAAATAGTACATTCTAGAGTGTGTACTACCATCTCACATATATATTACAAACATTGTTGTTGTCAACCGTTGACACATCATATTAATATATAACAATAAAATTAAAATATGATCTTCATTATGTCAATCAATGCCTATTCAGAGTTAACAAATTCAAAACATGTCAAATGATTTAAATTTCCATCAGAATTCAAATGTTCACATAAAAACGTATCATCTCTCTGACTCTGTATGTTTCATTGTTTCAATGAGCTGATGGTCTTCATTGAATTAAAATAAAAAAAGGAAATATTTGTTGTAAATACATATCTTAACAAGTAAGATTCATTTGAAAAAGTGAGAATGAAAGTTTATGCTGATCAGTCTTGCAAAACGAGAATAATATAATGATCTTTAGAAGTTCGACTCAAATTCTCTGTTTTGCAAGAACAATTTAAAAAAAAATTCAATTTATTTGATTTTTTTTTTTTTTTTTTTAAAAAAAACCCAATTTAGAAAATTTATATTTATTTTGTTTATTTTTTCATCAAATTAATAATAATATTATAATATTTATAAATCATTGTTGTTTGTGTTTATTTTTATTACTTTTTTTAACTTTAATTTGATATTTGTTTTAAAGAGAGAATCAATCATTCAACTTAATTGTATAATAGTTTGTAGTTGTTTTTTTTTTTTAAAAAATCATAAAATTTGAATTTTTTTTTTTTTTTAATCATTTAAAAACAATAACTTTAAAGTCAGATATTAATAATATTAGCTAATTAGTGACAGTAGTATACTAATAGTATAAAAATAATAATTATATAATAATAATAAAATGTTGTCAGTCGAAAGAAAAAGAACTGAAAAGGTTGATTTAATAAAACCTCTCACCAAATACATAAAGGAGCAATTCAGCAAGGAGGAGGCAGCTGCCCACGAGCTTCAAATTGCATCATTACAACAACAGCGTGAAGACGTTCGTAATCTTCAAGATAAAACAGATACATCAAAAGATTTGATATGGAGATACTACTCTGTATTGCAATCATTAGAATTACGTTTCCCAATATCTGAATCAAATGTAAGTGGTTTATACTCAACAACAATCTACTCTAAAATGCATACTAAAGCCACTGAAAAACTAACTATCATCTAATTATTATTTATAGGTTAGAATATATATCCCATGGACAGATACATATAAACAAAGAAAATACTGTTTATATTCTATCTACTATGAGAGAGGATCGGTTCTCTTTAATTATGGATCGTTGCTTTCACAGCAAGCAGCCGGTCAGAATCGTTCGACTGTAGACGGTATCAAGAAGGCGTGTCAATCGTTCCAAGCGGCAGCCGGTGTTTTCAATCATTTGCGTGAGTACATCTCGTTGCACTCTGAGTGCTGCGTATCACCGGACTTCACTGCGGATTCGCTCGATCTGCTCTCGACACTGATGATCGCACAGGCACAGGAGTGTGTCTACGAGAAGGCGGTGGCAGACAACCTCTCGGATTCCATTCAATCGAAGCTCGCCATACAGGTGTCGGACTACTACGATGCCGTCTACCAGCTATCAAACTCGAACGCACTGAAATCCGTTGTGGATCGTTACTGGTCGAGTGTATGCTACACCAAGGTATTCATTTACCGCGCCATCGCCAACTACAAGTGCGCCATCGGACTGGAGGCAACCGCTCAATTCGGTGAACAAGTTGCCCGTCTCACCGCCGCTGTCGACAACATCGGACTCGCTCGTCAAAACATGCCAAAAACAGCAATCGTCGAATTCAGAGAGTTTTTAGAAAAGATTGCAGCAGTAAGTAAATTTAGCGGTAAAGTTAATTAACTTGTTTATTAAGCTTTGTTTATGTTATAGATTATTACAAAGTATTATGAATCATCAAAGAAAGATAATGATACCATCTATCATGATATTGTTCCACAACCACATAAATTGGCACCAATTGAAAAGAAATCGATTGCTAAAGCAGCACCAATTCCAGAGTTGATCCAACACGATCCATTCATCAATTTGATTCCCTACGCTGTAAAAGAAGATGCTGCCATCTACAACGACCAAAAAGAACAACTCTTAAAGAAGGAGACTGACAATATCAAATTCCATGATGATACTGCTAAATCGTAAGTTATTTATAAAACAACAACAACAACAACAGTGTTTGAATATTAACATTTTTGAACAAACTATTTTACTTTTTCTAGTACTTTGGTATCAATGAATTTACCGGGTGCTGTTGAAGCACTGGAAATCGGTGTGCCAAAAGCATTGCAAGAGAAGATGGATCTTGTAAAGTCTGAGCGTGGTGTCGACACGGTTATCGATTTGCTAAAGTCGTTGCAACAGCTGCACGATGAGGACGAATCGATTTGTACTACAGCCAAGAATATCTTGAATCGCGAGGAAGAAGAGGACAACAAGATGAGCCAACAATACGGTTCGTCATGGTACCGTACTCCATCGTATACCTTGACTGCCAACTTGCGTCAGGACTTGGCAAAGTATCAGAGTAACCTCCAACACTCTACCAAATCCGATTCTCACATCAAGAAGAAGTTTGACGATGCCAAGCCATTGATTGCCGCACTCGAGTCACAACACGAAGTGGTCAGTCTACTTCCATCCAACATTATGCCACTCAATCAAGTACCGGAAGTTGCCAACTTGAAGGCACTCATCAAAACACTCGATTCTCTCATTGTCAACCGTGATTCAATCGCTGAGAAATTAAAACAACTTTGTAAAAATGTATGTTACCCTCACCTATAAGTATTGAAAACAATGATTGTACAATATTCTTACTAACTAAATTTCTATATAATTTATAGGACGATATCACAACTAAATTAATCAATCCAAATAAAGATAAGAGCCAGATATATAGAGAGGAAATTGCCAAGTATGAACCATTGCAACAACAGTTGAACGATAACTTTTTGAAGCAGGAACAGTTGCTCGACTCGATTCGTACAGAGAATGAAAAGTTTGTTAGAAGCAACTCAAAGCAGGGCAGTCAGAGAGAGGAAACCTTGCAAAAGTTTGCCAATGCATTCAAGACCTACAACGAACTCAAATCGAATCTTGGCGAGGGTATTCAGTTCTACACCAACTTCCAAGAGATCCTCTTGAAGTTCAAGAACAAGTGTGAGGACTTTGCCAGTGAGCGTGAGAAGGAAAAGACCGAGCTTCTCCGCCAGATCCAGAATGGATCGAACCCATATTCGCCACCCAGTGGATCGGCACAACAATCCTATCCAAACGTACAGCCACCACCCTACTCACCACAAAACAACAACACCTATCAACCATACGTTCCAACACCACAATCTTTTACCGCGCCACCACCCTACCAAGGACCACCACAAACCTTCAACGCGCCACCACCTTACAATCCACAAAATAGATTCCAACAACCACCAAATAATAATGGTAGATATTTTTAAAACAATCCATCAAATACCAAAATATAAATAATTTATAATAAATAACAACAACAATCGATTACTTCAAACTCCAAACTTTTAAAAAAGAAAAATAAAAAAAAAATAGAAACACACTTATTTAAAAAATGAGTGGATATACATTGTAACTTTATTATTATTATTATCTTATATTATGTTATTTTTGTTTTAATTAACTAATCTTTTATACATAACATCACTTCTTATGATATATTTCAATCCATCTTTAACTGTATCACCATCATGCCACATGTCATGTTGGAACACTAATACTGAACCTGTTTTGGTACAACTTCTGAAATGACTTCACCAGTTTTATAATCAAGGAATCTTGTTGAACCACCTTCGATTCCATCACTTAGGTATATCATAAATGTATAGTATGATCTGTTATCGTCGTCTTTGACATAATGATTATCAAAGTGCGGAGCAAACGATCCAAACTGATTGTATTTACATAATCTCCAGAGATCATTGATTGAATCCAATTGCCATTTACCAACTATTTTCAGAGCTCTCATTGCAGGCCCAGCCAACTGAGAACCCATTTTAATATCTATTATCTCTTCAAAGTATGGTCTAATACGATCTAAAACTACTTCACTCAGCGACGGAGTCTTTACTAAAGTTCTAACATTACCTCTATCTTTTGATTTATAATGTTTAAGTTCATCAAAACCCAACTCTTCTCCTTTGTCTATAATATATCTAGAAAAAAAAAGATTTCTTATTAAGAATCAAAACTAAAGTAAAGAAACTATTTTACTTACTGGCATTCTGTTGGTGATAATACATTTTCAATATAAAAGCAGTCTTTGGTTTTAATATATCAATATCATTTTTTACTATTGGTTTTAAATCACTTGGTGTATCATTTTTAAATAACAATGATTTTACTTCTGATCCTTCAATAACCAGTTTTTCCTCCATCTTTTACAGTTTTTATTTATATTATATTACTTTAGAGTAATAATACTGTTGGTTTTATTTATATTATATTACTTTAGAGTAATAATGCTGTTGCTTATTTTATTCTTATCATGTCATTCTTAAAAATTTCCATACAGATTAAAATTTCCATAAAATATTAATACTTTTCACTCAAAATACTTGGAATTTACTTTATTAGAACTTTCCTTACAATTCAATAAATAAGACATGATTGAATCAAGATCATTTGAACTTCATCAAGATGGATAACTAAATAGTTTGATTAATTTACAAAAATTTTATAATTTATTTTATTTTTAATACTCTTCTTCAAGAGGAGGATGCAATTTGAATGCTCTTCTGAATAAGGCAGCGGCTCCTGTTGGATCTGTTTTCTCTAGGAGAATAGCTTCTTGACATAGTTTGCGTGCTGTTTGCTCACTCTCCAATTGTGGTGCTTTCGTTTCAGAGTTTAATCTTCTGTACATAACATCGCTTCTTATGATGTATTTCAAACCGTTCTTTACAACGTCACCGTCATGCCACATGTCGTGTTGGAACACTAATACCGATCCTGCTTTTGGCACTACCTCTGCCAGGATCTTGTTGGATTTGTTATCCAAGAATCTTGTGGAACCACCTTCGATTCCCTCGCTCAGGTAAATCATGAATGTCAAATACGATCGGTTATCGTTGTCCTGAATGTAGTGACCGTCGTAGTGTGCAGCAAACTTGCCAAGATGATTGTATTTACAGAGTCGCCAGAGATCGTTGATCGCGCTCAATTCCCACTGACCATAGTAAGCTCTCATCATAGGACCAGTAAGATTGGATCCTGGCTTTATATCCAATCGCTGTTCTAGATAAGGTCTAATACGTTCGAGAACCACATCGCTCAGAGACTTTGTCTTTACCAATATTCTTACATTTCCTCTGTACTTTGAAGTATAATGTTTCAAATCGTCGAAACCCATTTCCTCTCCTTGGTCAATAATAAATCTACATTCAAATTAATTAACATTTAAATATTTTTAATCAAATTAACTATTTATATACTAATTAATACTTACTGACATTCCGAAGGTGATAATACATTATCTAATACAAAAGCAACGTTTGGTTTCAGTATCTCTATATCGTTTTTTACAATTGGCTTGGCATCGCTTGGTGTTTCGCTTGGGAACAGCATTGGCTTCACAACCTGTCCCTCAATTACTAAAGGTTCTTCCATCATCTTTGATCTTTGCTAAAATATATATTTGGTTTTATTATATTGTTGTATTGTACATTAATATAATAATGAAAAAAAAACAAATGAAAAAATGAATTAAAACTTTTGTTTTTACCAAAAAACAAGAAATTTCATGGAATATTTACCACAAGTGAAAATTTTTTATATGGGGATAGTATGAGGGGTGATATTTTTTAATATGAACACCATATAAAAATTTCGTGAAGTGGAGACTTAGAATTTTTTATTTTTTTGGCAACTCGGATCTGGCGCGACTCTTTTTGGGAGGAGTGGGGTGAGTTCACATAAAAAAAAATTTTAGAAAATTTTTTTAATTTCAATTAAAAATTAATAAATATATATTGTATTATTTAAAAAGCAATAATTATAATTAATGAAAGTATGATTTTTAATTATTTACTGTTATAACAATGACAAAAAGCAAAAGAAAAAGTAGATCAGATTACAACACAAGAAAAAAAGATCTAAAAGTCATGGTACATCAATTGTGAGTGATACTCTGGCAGAGGATGAGATTCAGAGTATCAGTACTGATGATGAAATAGAAACTCAGAGTGAAGTAGATTCAGAAAGTCGAACTCACATTTATGAAGACCAACCAAGTGTTATTTCTCATACACAGGGAGGTTGTATTAATGGGGATGGAGATAGACTTGATCATAAAGATTGTAATAGAGACGGAGGTGGCGATAGTCATAGTCATGGACATGATCATAGGGATAGACATGGAGGTGGACATATTCATAGTCATGGTCATAGAGATGGAGATAGTCATGGAGATGGAGATAGTCATAGTCATGGTCATAGAGATGGAGATAGTCATGGACATAGAGATGGAGATAGTCATGGTCATGGAGATGGAGATAGTCATGGTCATAGAGATGGAGATAGTCATGGAGGTGGACATAGTCATAGAGATAGTCATAGTCATGGACATAGAGATGGAGATAGTCATGGACATGGTCATAGTCATAGAGATAGTCATGGTCATAGAGATGGAGATAGTCATGGTCATAGAGATGGAGATAGTCATAGAGATAGTCATGGTCACAGAGATGGAGATAGTCATGGTCATAGAGATGGAGATAGAGATAGCCGTGGTCATAGTCATAGTCATAGTCATAGGGATGGTGATAGAGATAGACGTGGTCATAGTCATAGTCATAGTCATGGTCATAGAGACCGTCATAGAGATGGAGATGCACATTGGGATAGTGATAGTCAGAGTCATGGAGATGAAGATAGTCATAGTCATAGTCATAGTCATGGTCATAGAGACCGTCATAGAGATGGAGATGCACATTGGGATAGTGATGTAAATGGAGATGGTGATGGAAATGAACATACTCATATCCAAAGTAATTCCGAAAGCCAGACGCCTAAGGAATGTCGTCACACAACATGTAACAAGCTTGGAAAA
The DNA here is from genome assembly GCF_000004825.1 of Heterostelium album PN500. Classification (NCBI taxonomy): domain Eukaryota; phylum Evosea; class Eumycetozoa; order Acytosteliales; family Acytosteliaceae; genus Heterostelium; species Heterostelium album. Next base: position 394,524 of record NW_008805072.1, on the reverse strand, counting down.
AGATACGATGGTATCTATATGGATAGGCATGAGCAAACCAAACACTATTGTGAAAATGAATGTCCACTCAAAGGTTATTTACATGTACAAATAGAGAGTAGAATTCAAAAGCAATGTCTGCACAATAATTGTAACTCGACTGTGTATATAAAGGGTCTCATTCGTCATATGAAATTAGAACATCAATGCAATAGTGGAGCTTGTGAAGGATGCACTAAAGTCCGGCAACTGAACAATAGGAAGAACCCACAAACTCAAACCCAATCACAATTGTCAAGTGAAGAAGCACTAGATATTCAACAATCGCCATCAGCAGATGAAGAAAAAGAGAAGGAAGACGATAGGAATAGTGATATAGATATGGGTGAGGATTATAACAATGAACAATATGAAAGTACAACTAACGGCATAGATATATCTCCTAATGAAAGTGACACAGAGACTGATGATAGAACCCTAACTAACAATTTCATTGGCAGTAAGCATGCAGTTAATTTTAAATCTTCAATTGCCAATACTAATTATTATTATCCCATATAAAACCAAGTTAGAAGATTCAATTGGAGTTCAGTGCTCAGAAGGGTACAATCTTTATTTGCCAGAGGGTATAGTCCCAATGATATTCCAGATATGATTAATGAAGATAATGAAGAAGAAGATGACGAAGACTATGACCCAATGGAAGATTACAATGAAAAAGAAGAAGAAGAAGAAGATGATGATGAGCAAGTCATAGATGATCCATTAGAGTTCAATGATATCAAGTTGCACATCAAAGATATAAATAAGATTAATAGATTAAAAATAGTTTTTGATAATCTATATAATCAAGAAAATCATAGTCTACTTGTACCAGAGCCACAAGAAGTCTCAAATAAGCTATTACTTTCTCAATTGGTTTGTTGTTGGATTATCCTATGTTCACATAACAATATCCAGAGAAGGGAATATCCTATCATGATTAAAGATCAACCTATCACCCATAGAGAGATCAAGAAATCTGTTAGATACATGAAACAGAAAGCCGAAGAATCAAATAGTTTTGCTTTAAGTTTTGTTCAGGACTTTGATTTAGAGTTTAAACTTCTACCAGCAATAGATGGTAAGTACAATATATATATATATACATAACAGTGAATGTTTATTAACTTTTCAGTAACAGATTTCAACGAAAGTGGTGAGGAGAATGAAGATGAGATAGTAGTGACGAGGAGGTATATGAACTTGGTGGAGGAGATGGTGACAGCGAACAGGGGATGAATATTGATGTAGAGGATTCAGAGCAACAAGAGAATCAGCATCCAGATGAGAATTCATCACGAGCATGTAGGCTTTTCAGATTCCCAAGAAATCTTAACAGGTTTATCAAGAGATGTGCAACTACAGATTACCAAAGTAAAAGTCCTGAGGACAAAGAGTTCTACGAATTGGGTTTTAGAAGTAAAGATAAAAAGAAATACCAATTCTTTAAGAGAAAATCAGTGAACATCAAAATATCAACATATGATATTTCAAAGCTGGTAGAAAGACACAACCTCAGCCGTGAGTTGCTGTCCGATATCTTGAGCACATTCCGCATTCCTTTGAAAGTAACCAATGTCCATCAATATCAACTTTACCGAAATTTGAAAAGAAAAAGAGGTGAACAACTAATTAGAACCTATCCGCTAAAGGAGGGATCCTATAGGCATGTGTGTGATGTCATAATGTTTGAGCTTGCCAAGCAAAACATTTTATCTCAACTTGCATCGTCCACTAATGACAATGGTACCAAAGCAATACCAGTTAAGATCACAATGGATACTGCATTGATGACCCATACCAGAAAACACCATTTGCTATCTGGTGTTGTTGAGGCAGGACTCGATAAGCTTTTACCAGATATCAAGTCTTATGGAAACAGCCAACAGTTCTTGGTTAGTCATGGACATGAAGACTATGAGACCATCAAAGAAAACCTTACTCCATTCTTGGATGACATGAAGGCGCTAAGTTTACTTGCCAAAGCAGATCCAAAGGAGACCATCCTATTTCCAGTTAATCATTCGAAAATACCTATCAATTTATGCTTTGGAGGTGACTATGCTTTTTTGACAACTATTACTGGCAACAAAGCACTCTACAGCGTAAAGTCATTTTGGAAATGTATCCATTGCTATGTTACCAAAGATCTTCTATCCAAATTTAAAGAGTATACCAATTGGCCATTTAGAAACCAAGCTGATGAAGAGTGGGAAAAGAGGAGTGTGCAAACACACCTACAATCACCAAATCATAGAAATAATAACAATGCTAACAATAATAATAACAACAACAACAACAATAACAACAATAACAACAATAACAACAATAATAATAATAACAACAATAATAATAATAATAATAATAATAATGACTCTATAGACGTGAGAGATGTACACCCAAAAAATAAAAATTTATTGGGTGCTACAGAGCTTCAACCATTCTGTCCACTCTATGGTGAATTCAGCGTACAACTATACTTTTTGTGCTCATTGCATATGATAATGCGAGTTGTACAAAAAGTATTGAAGCTATCTTTGGGATTGCTGTCACCTGAGCCCTCCATTGAACTTGAGAATATCAATAAGGAAGTAAAAGAGCTAAGGAAGATTATCGATCAATGTCAGAAAGAGAATATTAAAAACGAACAATTAATTACAAAGCACACAAACAATACAACCAAAATCTCAGAACTTGAAGAAAAGATAAAACAAAAAAGAGAACTATTCAAAGAAGCCAACTCTCAATTGGAAAGAGCATTATCCAAACAACTATCTATTCAAAAAATAGAGAAACTCAATTCTAAAAATCACTCAACAAAAACTGCAATTATAGAGATTCTAACTCATTGTAGAATCAAAGTACCCAAATCTGCCCAAGATGAAGATACAATATACGGTATATTTAAATACACAACCATCACATACTCGGATACAATCGAAATTATAAATAATTATCAATATATTTTATCTTCAATCAATAATTATATATTAAATTCTATCAACAACAAATTTAACAACCAATCCAGTTCCTCCTCCTCCTCTACATCTAGGCGTAGAAATACTGGCAAGTCCACCAGTGACAGTCATATTGTTAACATCAATGAGTATATGGATCAACAAGAACAATCACAACAATCACAATCACAACAACCACAATCACAGTCACAACCACTTTCACAATCACAATTAATATCACAACATCAAAATAACATGCAACAATTAAAGACTGTTTGGAATCAAATGCTATTTCTCATAAAGATCATACAAGATGATAAGATCACTATTTCAGAATCAAGATATTTGGATCTAGGTCGAACATTTGGACAAGGATTAGTTAATCTTTTTGGTAAAGAATCGATCACCACATATATACATGAACTTATATATCATACTGCATACTTCTTAAGAGAATCTAATGGATCTCTGGATCGTCGCTCGGGATTTTCAATCGAAAATAAGCATCAACCTTTAAAGAAGTATATTTTAAAGTCTAGTCATCGATTTCAATCTCCATTATTCTTTACTAATATCCTATTAGATACCTGGAATCAAAAACCAAGAAGGTCTTTCTATTCCAACAATCCTGATAAACATCATAAGTCGAAAGACAAAAAACTGACTGCCTCTGTTGCTAAACTCGACGAAATCAGTTCTTTTACTTGGTCTCCACTACTTGACATATATAAAAGTGCTAGTCCATTAGGTGATACAATAGCTTATACCACTGCAACTCGACCATCAGCATCATCATAATAATCATAATAATCATTATAATCATATCATTATAATCATTATAATCATATCATTATAATCATTATAATCATTATAATCATTATAATCATTATAATCATAATAATCATTATAATCATTATAATCATTATAATCATAATAATCATATCATTATAAACATCATAAATTTTAATATGATTTATGACCCATACAGATCGATAGTTATAATTAGATTGCTCATTTAATTCGCTTATTGGGTTATCCTATACTTTAAACAACAACAATACACATACTATATATTAGTATTTAATTTAGTTCCAATACGTCATATTCCTAGTATTTGGATTTTGGTGTGGTTACAGCGCGCCAGTGCGCGCGGCGTCACGGCCACAGCCAATACCTAACTTTTTTAAACTTCAATAAAATTTAATCTAGTTTTAATATGTTATTGATCTACTCATCTATACCTTATTTTTTAATTTCATTAAAAAAATAGATCGTTTGATGGTACATAAATAAGAAAAATGTTGGTACCGTTTACTCCTTTTAAAAAGTTGGTGGCGATATAAAAATTTCAAAAATTTACGCAGAAGTCGAACTGAGTTTTTTAAATGGTAAAAATTTTCACTTGTGGTAGGTTCTTATAATTTTAAAGAAAAAAGCAAAATTGGGAATCTCAATTTTTTATTTTAGATCTTAAAATGATCACAACAAATCAAACAAATAAATTTGTGCAACTTTCACATTATCTGTTGAATATTATTTTGAATAATTTAAAAGAGAATATTGATAAAATATGTTTTAGCTTGGTCTGCAAGAGATGGTACTACGAAAGAGAAAGATACTTGAAATTCAATACAGATTCTATTTATATATGTGGTGAAGATAATCTTACTATTCAAATCAATCATAGTAAACATTTTAAACTACGAACCTATGATTCCATTCTAAAGAAATCGTTACAATCAAAGACAAATTGTAGTCTCTATATTTCATATGCTCCAGCATGTGATGTGTTCATAACCCATCAACATGATTTCAAATTTAGATACAGTAAGAAAGAACAACAAATTCGAAAGAAATAATAAATTTAAACATTAATTAATTCTTTTATCTATAGATAAATTATTAGAAATAAAAAGTATTCCATCTTTTATTTCAACTATTACTCTGTCGGTCGGTTTGCATAAAGAAAGTGAAAGTCAACATTTATATAAATTGTTGGCACAATCCAATACCATTACAGAGTTTATTGGTTGTCATACTTTGAAATATGGATTTTCAAGATCATTGAGAAAATTATCTTTCGATAAACATTTCAACGAACCACTATCAAAAGATTCGCTTCCTCGCGGACTTTCATCGCTTTCTCTGGGTGTGGTTTACGATCGACCATTGAAGGAAGGTGATCTCCCAGATGGTTTGATTTCACTTTCAATTGGTAGCAAGCTATTTCAACATATAATTGAACCGGGAGCATTACCTACGTCACTCAAAGAGCTGTACCTACCCAATTACACAGAGACTTTCAAAGTTGGATCACTTCCGGATCGCCTTGAAATTCTCGATTACGCTGGTAGGAAAAGTCAATTGGATAAAGAAAGCATCGGGTTATTACCAACCACAATTCATACTCTAACGATTGTTGTCGATACATTCATTTTTGAGAGTGATCTACCCAATCTTCGAAGCCTCACTGTTATTCCATCTTCATTTTTCATTCCAATCAATCTTGATTTCCTTCGATTGAATCAGCTGAAAACGCTTCGTATTGACAAACGGCTTGTTAATCTAATAGGAACTATGCCCACATCCATCACGAATTTAAATCTTGGTGAATATGTATTTCAATCTAGTAACGTCGCTCTTTTCAAAAAAGAATGGAAATATCATTTTGAAAAGTTCATAATCAAGAGTCTTGAAGAACCGATACCAGATAATGTCAAAATCGATCGGCTATTTGTAGAGCACCTTTATAGATACCGAGAGAATCCAATCGATTTCATTGGTACTCTTTTACCGAGAGAATTGAAAGTTCCATTCCAAATGTTAAATCACAACCCGAGTGTACCATTACCAAATTCCTTGGAAACTATAGATTTGGGTGATTTCAGGATGACATCGCTAGTAAACTCTCCAGCATCTTTGAAAACCTTGAAATTTTCCAACTACAGAACAATTCGAAAGATTCCAACTTATATTAAAGATCTCAGCTATATCATTTACAAAAACGACTTTGTCCAATCAGAAATAGTAATTAGAAAGTTAGACGATCAGTGTTATTTAATATTCGGTCACTACAAAGAAAATCTTATTTCAAATATATTCCACCAATCAAAGTTATTAAAATATCTAAAATCACCATCTCAATGGTATAAATTTTAAAATAAACAAAGCGTTGAAAATCAAAATAAAACTTTTCAGTGATTATTATTGTTGTTTTGGTTGTATGATTCATAAATTATTTATTTTAATCTAAAGAAAATCAAAGAATAAAAGAGTATTTTTTTGTTTTTATATTTTTCTTTCTTTTTTTCTAAAACTGAAAGGAATCTTTAGATCCTAAACAAATTATGATAAAGTTTCCAATTAAAATTTGTTTAATCTTTTTATAAAGAGGAGTATTGTTTGTTATCCGACTGGCTTGGAGCCGTCAAGCTTCTCAATAATGAATATATTGAGTTTAACGCGACGTTAAAGATTCATTCAATTTTTTATTCAATTCATTCAATCCATTCAAGAATTAATTAGATTATTAGAACAAAGATTAACTAATAAACAAAAGATTAAACAAGAGTTAAATTTAAATTATATAAAGACATTATTAAAAACATTATTTTATATTATTATTAATTATTAATTGAATAAGAAATGACAGCTCCAACCGATCAATCAACAACAACAACAACCACAACAACTAGTAGTGCAACGGCACCTACTGATACAACCACAACAAATGATCTTAGTTGTCTGTCAGTTTACAGTTGATATCTATGTTTGCTGATAAAAACAACACCACTGGTAAAGATATTTGATAATACTGACACTATACACACCAATAATACATACACATTATTTACAACTCTCCAAGTGGTTGGTAAACTCTGAATCGACATCTTTATAAATTACGACACCAGTATTTGAAAGATAGAATCAATCTCAAGATTACCTCAAAGCACAAGGTTCTCTGTAACGCCGACTGTGATCTCCAACAACACCAAGATCACTCTCTTCTAATTTATCTTATTTTCATCTGTAAAGTCTGAACCACTGATAGAATAATAAATAGATTATTATAATAATAAAGTAAAGCAACACAAAAACTAATTAGTTTTGTTTTTAATTACTTTTTATTTTCTAAAAAAAAAAAAAAAAATCATTTGTTGCAAAAGTTATATCGTTATCAATTGTTTTGTATTATTATATATATTAAATAATGAAATCAAAGAAACAATCAGAAATAATCAAATATAAAATATTATATCTATTAAATTTAACACCAGTTACAATTCAATAAAGTTAGAGTTAGTTTCTTTGTTTCATTTTCTATCATCTTTTTTTTTAGTTTCAATATCTATCTAGATAGCTCGATAGTGATGAATGAAATAGGAATGATCATTCACATGATTTGTTGGTTATTATTTTGAGTGTTGAGACCAATACACTCTGTTGTTAAGATTTATTGTGGGCTCCGGAGCACATTTACAAAATTAAACCATAAAAATGAAGATCTGCAGATTGTATTTACTTTTAGTTATACCTCATTCACATACTTATGATGTGGGTTGATGGCAACTCCCATCAAAATATTTAATTGATGTTCAATGATGTGATATTCTCAAATGTTCTCACATCAACAAAATAGATATTATGTAAAAAGAAGATCTTGTAATTACAAAATCTTTATCATGATCCACAAAAAAATCTATTTTGTGTCAAACTATCAAGAACAGATTAGAGCTAATTTAAAATATTGACTTTTCTTTCACATGATCGATCAATAACATCTATTTTTACACATTATTCAATAATCACTTGTTATTTTATTTTACATCCCTTTGATTGTGCTTGAAAAAAATGAAAAAAAGTAAGACAAAATTACTTTTTTTTAATTATTTTAACATACTAGGAGAATTGCATTTCTTCTTATACCCTTCTTTAAACACTGAAGTGTGGGAATAGTTATCAACTCCATTTTTTTTTTTAAATTTAAACTTTTTATAGAAAGATGGATTCAGATGAGGATAAAATAGTAGATAGTGAATTAAATAATCCTCTATGGTTGACATCTTTGGTAAAAATAGCTTCAGACACAAAATACTTAGTCGCACCATCATCGAAGTAGAGAGATGTAATGTAAGGCATACAGCTGCAGCTTTGTGATCATGGTACTTCTAGAAATCCAATACTGTGCTCTCGAAAGAGCACTTGGGTATAGGAACAGTGATTGTTACTCCTTTCCTCTTGCCGGAGCCACTCTCTCTTTCTGAAAGGAAGTTTCTTAAAATCCGAAAGGAAACTCAGCAATTCAACAAAAGAGCTGGCGTCAGTACATGCAGAACCTCTGTAGTGCAGACGAATGTTGGCACAGTCGAGTATGCCAACGCACACCTCCTCTACGACTACTGAGATTCAGCGGTACTGTAAAAGTCTAGAGGATTAAACAGAGAACGAGAATATAACTGGAATATAGATTGAATATCTATTTGACACAGTTGAATTCATATCTTTTAATTTCAATAGAATAAATAATAAATAAGCATTAATTATATCCTGATTTTAATCGAAGTGATCTTTTTTATTTAAAATGATCCTCTAGTTTTAAATGTAGAGAGATGATGTATTCTTCTTTGATTTGATTGTTTTGAGAATCCAAAAAGACTCTGATATTGGATAAATTGTGTTGAATATGAATGTCTAACTATTAAAATCTGCACTCTTGATTAAAATAGAAGATTTAAAGCAAATTTAGAATGAGTCGATATCTATTCTTTGTCCTCGAATAAATAGGTTTTCAATATGTTGTGGTAGATCTTTTCTATCGATGTAGTTCGTCATTGATAATGATTTCAGTGATTCAGGTAAGACATCGACTGATAACTTTTGATTGAACCTATTTCCAAACTTCAATGATTTCAGTGATTCAGGTAACACACCAATTGATAATATTTGATTGAATCTATTTCCAAACTCCAATGATTCCAGTGATTTAGGTAACACACCGACTGATAATATTTGATTGAATCTATTTCCAAACTCCAATGATTTCAGTGATTCAGGTAACACACCAACTGATAATATTTGATCGAATTCATTTCCAAACACCAATGATCCAAGTGATTTAGGTAACACACCAACTGATAATATTTGATTGAATTCATTTCCAAACTCCAATGATTTCAGTGATTTAGGTAACACACCAACTGATAATATTTTATTGAAATCATATCCAAATACCAATGATTTCAGTGATTTAGGTAACACACCAACTGATAATATTTGATTGAATTCATTTCCAAACTTCAATGATTTCAGTGATTTAGGTAACACACCAACTGATAATATTTGATTGAATCTATATCCAAATACCAATGATTTCAGTGATTTAGGTAAAACACCAACTGATAATCTTTGATTGAATTCAAATCCAAACACCAATGATTCAAGTGATTTAGGTAAAACACCAACTGATAATATTTGATTGAATCTATTTCCAAACACCAATGATTGAAGTGATTTAGGTAATACACCAACTGATAATATTTGATTGAATTCATTTCCAAACTCCAGTGATTTCAGTGATTTAGGTAACACACCAACTGATAATATTTGATTGAATCTATTTCCAAACTCCAATGATTTAAGTGATTCAGGTAACACACCAACTGATAATATTTGATTGAAATCATTTCCAAACTCCAATGATTTCAGTGATTTAGGTAACACACCGACTGATAGTATTTGATTGAATCTATATCCAAACTTCAATGATTTCAGTGATTCAGGTAACACACCAACTGATAATATTTGATTGAATTCAAATCCAAATACCAATGATCCAAGTGATTTAGGTAACACACCAACTGATAATATTTGATTGAATCTATATCCAAACTTCAATGATTTCAGTGATTCAGGTAACACACCAACTGATAATATTTGGTTGAATTCATGTCCAAACTTCAATGATTTCAGTGATTCAGGTAACACACCAACTGATAATATTTGATTGAATTCATTTCCAAATACCAAAGATTCAAGTGATTCAGGTAAGACACCGATTGATAATATTTGATTGAATTCATTTCCAAAATTGATCTCAGTGACATTGACGGAGGTATTGTGAAATGGAGTATTTAAATTGAATGTAATTATCTGATTATTGGTGATGGTTTCAATATATTGGTTTAATAATTGATTCAATGATTCTCTATTCTTTGGACTCTGATCCAATAATCGATGAATAAATTCAATCAATTGTTTTGAATATCTGCATTCTGAAATCTTAATTTCACCAGTTGATTGGAATAGTTGATGATTATTTCGATCATCTGGATGACTGATCAATTTAAATATTCAAAAATAACTCGTTAGTATCTGATTGATAATAATATTTTAAAAATGATTTTTCGAGTATTTACCAACATAATAATTTGAGAATTGTTGATCCAATTGAAAAGATGTCACATGATTGTGCATATTGTCTGTTCATTGCTTCCTAATTGTAATTATTTTTTGAATTAGTTTAAAATATATTTAATAATCAATTAATAGAATACATACTGGTGAAATATAACCAATTGTTCCACGAGTTGCATTTATAAGTGTGTTTGAATACATATCAAAAATAGTTGGATCTGATATTTCTTTCGAATTCGAAACACTTGTTATGACAACAGGTGCCTTGAAAAATACTTTTGTATCTTGATATTCAATGATTGTTGATTGATCAATGAATTTACAACATCCAAAATCACCAAGAATCAAAGTACAATAATCATCAGATTCATCAATGAATATGTTTGATGGTTTGATATCACAATGAACAATTCCATGTTTATCAAGATCCAAAAGAATATTGAAAAGTTGTGAAATATAATTACTGATATCTGATTCTGAAAAGATTCTATTTTTATATTCAATATAAAAGTGGTTAATTGCTTGATAAAAATCAAGTTATTTAATATTTGATATATACAGATTTATATCAGTTACTTGTTTATACTTTTGGGAAAGATCACCACCTTTACAAAATTCAGTGATGATATGAAAGATTTGATTGTCTTTATCATGATGATAGTCAACAAGTTGAACAAATTTTCGATTATCTTTGAGTAATTTCATTGCTTTGATTTCATTCTCAGCTCTTTCATAAGATTTCTGATTATCTTTATAGTTTATCTTTTTATAAACATACTTTTGAATTGATTTTGTTAGTTTTATGATTGTCAATTTATTAATTACTTTGAAAAATGATCTTACCAATCTTTTATAAAAAGAATAATAATGATCAGTACCACACACTAAATATACATCATTGATATTATTACTGTTTGTAAATCTTGATATTGAACGATATCGTTTGTTATTAATGATATGAGATTGTTTGAAATAGTCAAGGTTGTTTTTGAATAGATGATTGTTTTCAAAATTGATTGTGTATGATTGTGATTTGTTTAACAACTCGACACATATGGATTTAAAATCTATTGCGAAAGAATCTATTATTATTAATTGATATTGAGTATCGACTGTATCTGGTATTACAATCTCATTATTATTTATATTAGTATTTCCAATTAATGTGATTTTTGTGTGTTGTTCATTTTCTTTATCTTTCAAATGATTATAAACTAAAATTATATATGGTTGCAAGTATTTAAAATTAATAAATGTCAATACATTTTTTCCATTGATTAATTTATCTGTTAGCTCGATATTATTCATTTTGAAGTATTTTTATAATTCATTCATTTCAAAAATAAAAATAGTCAAGTTAAGCTAAAACTTTGATTTTATTTGAGAAATTATTAAAATTAAATAGCAAATTTGTTTTTCATTTTCCAGAATTTGATCTGTCTCTGAACATTATCTTTTTTAAAAACGTTACTCACACCCACACTGAAATAAAAGGGGGTTTATATGTGAACCGTGGACGTAGTGCTGCTATCTTTTGGTGATCTTCATCTCTTCCTCAGCTGTCATCAAATCCATCGAATCGATCAGTGCTCATGCAGCATCGACTTGTTCTGTTGGAATGTATGGTTTTCTTGTTGCCGGGTTGGTAGGTGCGATCGGTGTGAATTGATATTGTTTCAAATCTTCAAGGAATGGAAGTTGACAAACATAGAGACATTCATAGTTGGCTTTGATATGTGGATATAGCAATACAATCGATGCTCTCTAATTAGTTTTTGATCAGTGACGACAGTGCTATATATACTAATCTAACTTCACCTTTTCCATATAACTTCTTTCTTTTCCTTATCTATATGATATAGTTCTTTTGTAATTATCATTTGTAGTGCTCAAGGAGGAGCCCAGCCGGATGTGGCATTGTTTAAACATGAGTCAAAAAAACTAAAACAACTATTTTGTGAAGAGAAGCATGTCATTTTAGGAGACAAAGGATTCAGAGGTGGTCAAAATATATATGCCAAAACGATTTTTCAAAAGATTAAGTCAGTTTCTCTCTCTGATCACAGGGAATTCCCTTGACAAGAAAAGGAAGAAAGATGATGAAAGAAAAGAGAGATATGGAGGAATCAAAATCCTCAAAAGAGTTTTTATCTCTTCAAAAGAATTCTTAAGTGTGAGAAAGATGGGGGATTTGATTTAACTAGAATAATTGAAGATAAAGAAGAGGATAACCAAATTAAAAAAGTACGAATAATAATAGAGAATGTATTCGCAACAATGAAGAAGTGGAAAATACTATCAGATACTATTCAACTCAAGAAGAGTGTTTGTTATCAATTGGCAAGACAAAATCAACAATGGAGAGTGATTGCTTATTTAACTAATCGATATCACTCATTTGGTAGAACTAATGATTTCTTTGAGGATACTGGTTGCACAAATAAAATAGAATAATATTATAAAGCTATAAAATTAAGTTAATTTTACATTTTTTGAGATCATTTTGTATTCAAATAGAGAAAATCATCCTTGGTAATTTCTCCAAATCACTTGGTGTATCAATTTGATCAAGTTTGCTTAATTTTCATTAATTAATATAAAATTAATTATCATGTCTTTATCTCTAGTACTCAGATTGAATTTGATAATGCCTCTTGGTTCAAAGAAATAAATGATATTATTTTAAGAGAGAGAGAAGTGTACTCGGCAACAATAACAATTCTTCGCAACAAATAATCATTATAAATAGAGGAACTTTAAAGTCATTTGAATATCAAAAATCAAAACAAATATAATAAACATTTATTAATATTATCTTTCGAAACAAATACATAAATAATCAAAACAAAAATGGTCGTCCCACTCCAATGTTTCATTAACAATACTCCATTCAATGTTTCTTTTAATAACTTAGAGTATTCTGGTGATAACTTTGAAATGACTGGTAACTCTAAACATGTTAGTAAGTAGAGCACTCATTGTTAATATTAGATACTTGTATTTATGTTTTGTTTGATATAGGTGGATTGTGGGTCCCATATAAAAAATCAGGTAAATCAGTTACAATCTTAGTAGGTTCCACCGTTTTCACAATGTATGACGATGAATGGAAGATTATCATTGAGAACAATGTTACCTTTGACCTTGCGCATGACTGTATGAAGTTTTTCTTAACCGTCAATGGTTATGATGAATCTAATCTTAATTTCCAATTGTAAGTCTCAACTATTGAATAATATATGATATAAATAACATATATAATATATATTAACGCTTTATTTATTAATATTATCATTAAAATAATATATAGAGAACAAATCAAAGCTTTTTAAAAGAAAAAAAATAGATAAAGTTTAAATAATAAATAAAAAAAAATAGTATTATTTTATTAATAATAGTTTTTATATATTATTGTTTCTTTTATATCTTTTAAATGAGATAGGAAAAATACACCAGTATCATTACAAACGAATAAATGTTTTAAAGTATTTGAATCCATTTTAAGTGACTTTAATAAATAGGTGCCTGTCATTTTTATATATCTTGCTTTTACTTTTATAATAGTACTTTTATAATAGTTTTATTTTTTTTAATAATAGTAAAAGTTTGGCTAGTGGTCGTTCGATAAGATCTTCGATGTTGTTATTCTCTTGAAGTGCAGCAAACAACTTGTCACATCTAAAACTTTTAAATATAATCATTTTCTTATTTCTTAATTTATTAAATTTTCAATTTTAAAGAATGATTTTCGAATCTTTAAGCACCCAAAAAAGTAAACCAACATGTTATAAAAAGAGAAAATTGAAAGCAAAGGTGTTTCCTTGAATTTTTTTCAAACATTTGAATTCTTGATTATGATTTATTTTTAGATCCGATCAATATTGATATAATTAAAATTTTTTTTTTAATTCAGCGATATTTTTTTTTTTGATTAATTCAACAAACAGTCATTTCATTCGATAGGATGGATACAAATAAATTTTTATTAGTTTTCAAAAATAGTGTGTTGAATAAATTAATATTCAATCAAGTAACTTCAATATCAAGTATAGCAGGACAAAAACATTATAAATGGAAACAACTTGAAGATTACCCTCATATTCTAGCTTCACACAACTACTTTGAACATTTGAAACTATGTTTGGCAAGCACTAAGAATAGAAAAGATGAATGTAAACAATTAACGATACAAATGGCAATCAGATTTGGTGATCTTGAAATGCTTATATATCTGTTGGACAGGTTCAAAGTCGATCTACACACCATTATTATACCAAGAGAGAACGTCACCTCTGATAAAAGTCCTGTAATCTTTCACGAGAGTTGTTCGTATCTCAATAGTATACTTTGTTTCGCATTGCAACATCGAAGAGTAGATATTATCAAGTATCTCACGAATCGATTCAAGAAGTACAAGTGGAACTACCGTAACGCATTGATCTTGGCTCCACTCTCTGGAAGTCTGGAAATACTGATGTACTTTGTCGAAAACTTTCCCAAAGACAATAGACATGTTAAGTTCGAGAATGGTGGTATTAAGATAACAGTATTCGATTCAGCTGCATACATGGGTAGACTCGACATGATCGAGTATCTTCTCGAGAAAAGATTAGCAAAAGTCTTTAGATATACAGAAGTTTTAGACTTACCATCCAGTAAGATATTTGAATTTGCAATTAGAGGAGGTCATTTACACTTGGTCGAATACCTGTTAAACAATCATAAGAGTTTGGCATTCAAAAACGAATATAGAGTGTTAGATTCTGCTTCCGAATTTAATCGTTTCGATATCGTCAAACTTCTCTTTAATCATGGTATCAAGAACTATTCAATGGAGTTTTTGGATTATGCAGTTAAGAATGGAAATCTAGAGTTGTTGAAATGGTCTCGTGCGAATACAAATGCCAGGTTGTCGAACAACGTCCTTAGTATTGCTGCTCTTAATGGAGATCTTGAATGTTTGAAATGGCTTAACCAAAATGGAGCTGAGGGTTACTCTACTATCCCTATGGATAATGCCGCCAAGAATGGACATCTCGAATGTTTTAAATACCTCCATTTTAACAGAACAGAAGGTTGCTCTCAGAATGCTATTTTATTTGCTCTGGAGAATGGACATTTAGATGTTTTGAAATGGATTTATGACAATCGAACTGAACGATGCAGTGAGGCTGTCTTGAAAGATATTAGAATATCTAGAATCGATGTATTGGAATGGGTTCTTGAAAACCAACCAAAAGTTTTCTCAACAAAAGACTTGGAATTTGCAGTTCAGAAAGGATATTTAGATATCGTCCAGTTACTTTGTCAAAAGAAAATGGTAGAGTGTCGATATGAAGTAATGAATTTGGCAGCAACCTATCAACATTTTCATATTGTGAAATGGCTATTCGAAAGTGGAGTCATATCTAATTTTCAGGAATCAACAGTGAATGTCGCAACATCCTATGGAAATTATGAAATGGTTCAATATATTATGCAAAATTCCAGTGGAATTCCGCTTTCCTATCCAGTCATATTTTGTGTAGTTCACGGTTGTTTGGATATCTTAAAGTATTTAACTCCAATGATCACTCGAGATACACTTTCGCACAGGAACCATTTCGATTTGGCAGTTGATCATCAAAATTTCGATATTTTACAATGGTTGTATGAAAATCTACCAGATTGTGGTTTGATTACGATCACTTCATTCAACCAGGCAGTCAGAAACGGTAACCTTCCACTTGCAAAATGGATCTATGAAAACATTAATGAAAAAAAGATTGAATCAATCAAGAAATACAATGTTTTCGATAGAGATGACTTTGTAGAGCCACTCTTTAAACAGAATCAATATGAAATGATTGAATATTTACTCGAAATTCTCAATGAAATACCCAAAAGCGATTTAGAAGACTATAAGAAGTTGTTGGAATTGAAATATCAAAATTCAGTCGAGTCTTTATCTGTAATCAACAAAGCAATTCTTAAATCGAGTAAATAAAAATAATAATAAACCAAAACAAAAGATATATCTATACTAGATCAATTTAATTATATATACTATATATTATTTTATTACAGATTTTATGTTTATATTTCTTATCAGTTGTACAATTGAGCTTCTCTCTCAATAAGAGTTTTGTTGAGTGCTGTGGCCAGGTATTTGAACCATTTGGTTGCCAAAGATGGGTTGAGATCAAAGAGGATATTTACAAATTGACCTTCGATAGCATAGACCTCGACTTCTTGTGAGTCTGCAATGACATTGGCAGTTACTTCTCCACTAAGAAGATAGGTAATTTCTCCAAAGGTTTCGTCTTGTTTCATTGTACCAAGTACGACTGAATGGAAACGGTTAGGATCGTTTGTGCTAGGTACCAGTTTCTCGATACGACAGACACCCTTGCCGATTTGGAAGATCTTTTGAATACGTTCACCTTGTTTCACGATTGGTTCATCTTTTTTGAAGGTGTGACATCTCGAACCTTCACGACCGATCAACTCCCAATCTTCTTTGGTAAGCTGATCCTTTGAATGATGCTTGGTCTTGAGTGTCATATTCTGTTTCTTACGTTCCTGTTGCATCTTTTGTTTCAGGTCATCGGATGTGTTTGATTGCTTCGATGATTCGTGCAAACTGTTAATGATACCATAGGCATCTTGACGGTCCTTGTTGTTCTGGAAGGTAAATCGGTAGTTGGTAGGAGTGGTCATGTTTTTCAGACGAGACAATTCGATTTGGGTGTTGTTGGCACAGAGCACACCTGTGATCTGCTTGAATGGAATGACCTTCTTGGTCTTGTATCCAAAGAACTTGGAGTAGAAACAAACGTGTCCTTGGGAGATGTAGCAACGACCGGAACGAGTCAGAGAGCAAGCATAGTCCTTGATAACGATTTCATCGTACAATGAGAATCTCTGACAGAATTCCTGGTCGTTCTTCTTCATGATTGGCTCACCAAGCTGAGCAGAGGTTTGTGTACGACTGATACTGTTGCTTCGAATATTATTGTTACCACTGTTGCTTGCACTAAGTAAAGAGGTATCAGCTCTTTCTCTTGGTGAGAAGTTGGCCGATGTGGAAGTACGCTTGCTAAGAGCTGGATGAAGATTGGCAAGATATTGATTTGGTGTACGTGGAGAAGCTGGAGGTGTGTTGATATTAACCAATGGTTGAGTAGCATTGTTGTTTGGTTTAACGATGTTGTTGTTGTTATCGTTGTTGCTGCTGCTGCTGCTGTTACCGTTGCTGCCAGTGCTACCAGTGCTACCAGAGAGTGTGAGAGATGGTGTTGGGATAATGATGGGCGGAACAATTGGTCTTGGTGGACTGGTTGGTGGCGATGCTGTCGAGGTGGAGGAACTGGGTGAACCGAGGTGTGGAGATGACAATGGCGATGAAGCTGGCGATTGTTGAGGTGGTTTCATGGTGGGTAGATTCTTTAGACGCACAGCCAATTGGTTAGCCATAATCTTGTAGAATTTAGCACCAAGTCTTGGATGCGAAACGAATAGACTGTTCAAGAATGGAATGTCCATGACATAGAGATCGGCTTGATCGTCTACCACTACACGAGCAGTTGTTTTGTTTCCAAGGAATGACATCTCACCAAACATCTTTGGTGCGCCCATCGAAGCGACCTTGACAGATTTGCCATCTTTGTTTCGCTTCTCGACACCGAGAGTACCGGACTTTATACGGTAGAGATAGGAATTGATGGTGTTCTCTTCGATGACTACATCACCACGATGGTAGGTAATGACAGTGGCATTGGTAAGCAATACAGACCAATCACGCTCGGTCAGCTCCTCGTTTCCATAGCCAAGCGAGTCAGAGTTACCCATGGATTGTTCACCCTCTTTCTCCTTGTCATCTCCGAGTGTTCCATTCTTTTCCGCTTCGATTTCCAGACGTCGTTCAAACTCTGAGAGACGATCAATCTGATTGTAATCGAATGCCTTTACTTCGTTCATGTATCCACCGTACCAGACATAGGGTGTCGATAACAAAGGAGGACGATACACACTTGGCATTTCCTTGTACTCCTTGAACATCTTCATTTTCTTGGATAATCGTTTCACTCTTAGGATGTTGGTCATCTTCTCACCGCCAGACGATATGAACGTTGGATTTTCAGTACTGGTTTGTGAGAGGTCGGCAACAAGTGCACCAAGGAATGGGATGGTTGGACAAATGACATGAGTCATATAGGGTGTGAGTGCCTGATAGGTTTGAGTGATCGATCCTGGCAAGGAAGAGATAACAGTTCTCAGAGGGAGGTAATTGGATTCTGGAAGCATCAGACGACTTATCTCGTGGAATGCATCGATGTACTTTTGCGAGATACGTGCCCACGATGCTGTGAGACGAGTGATTGGGTCAGAGTGGAGCGCACATAACACCTGCATTACACCATTGAAATTCCACAATGAGAGATACTCCAATGCAATCTTGATATATCGTTCGATCATCTCGGAACGAGATCTGATATCACGCTGCTTGACAATTTCACTTGCAGCCAACAACGACATCTTTTGGAACCACTGGAAGTAGTTACAGATATTAGGGAAATTCAAGTGTTTAGCTGCTGCCTTGTCGGTTTGGACATCGTCACTTGCGGCCAAACCAACGGAATAACCAAGAAGTTCACGTGGATGAATCTGGTGAAGATAATCCAGTTCCAAGAAGGTGTATTGATGAGCGAGAAGCTCGGGATCGTCGTCGTGGAAAGTGTAAAATTGACTATCGTAAAACTCATTACGGTTGCCACCCTTTGAGATAATTGGACTGCCATCTTCACCGAGAATAAAGAAAAAGTGACGAGTGAACAAGTCGATCGCCAGAGTATTGGCGTCGTCACGACTCGATGATGTCATACGACAAATCCAGTCGACGGCATCGGAACCAGAGAAACAACGAGTAACCACCTTGTTTTTGAATTTTCTCTCACGTAAAGGTACACCATACAATGGGTCCTTAATAGCAATTGCCAGATTGATAAACGATTTAGAGATATTCAATTGGAGCGAAGCGGCCGAACTAAGCGAGAAACTACCACTTCTTCCAACGTCGGTTGAGGTTCGGTGCAGCAACTTGGAACCAATGGACAGCTCTAACTTCTCTTCTTCTTTTGCCTTCTTTATCTCGGGATCGTAGTTATCGAGAATCGTTCCGATTGAATTAACAATAGCTTGATCGTTTCCATAGCAAAGATGTACGAATTCATCTACCTTGTGGTAGAGCCAAGCGTCGTCCTGGTGGTATTCAAACTCTGTGATATCGGCACACCAACGTTTCATGAAATTCGATACTCCAACTCTGATCTGTGCTCTTCGCTGTTCGAATTTACGCATGGTGAGCGAGTCGGACTTGTCAGGACGTGGACCAAAGAAACGTTTGACCAACATCTTTAGGACAGCCTGTGGAGTGGTGAATGAACGATACAAATGAATGAAATCCTCAATGAATGACTCGTCCAGTGTTGTAACGTTGCCATTCGGTGACAAAGGCAATGAGTTACGCCACTGTGGAACGGGGAGTCCACTCTTGCCGGCGGTGTCACTACGCTTGCGACCAGAGGCGGCAGTGTTGGTACCACCGGATCCTCCACCGCTACTTCCACTGAGAGCTCCACCCATTTGAATGGCTGGATTTGAAGACATTGATCCACCGTCGTTTCTTGTCATCATTTCAATCATTTTCGCTAGAGTTGCAGCAATAACAATTGACACTGATGAAGTCTGTTCCTCGTCGTAACCAAAGAGAATACCACGCTGGTCGTCGTCTACAAACGGATAAGGTTGTTCAATCTCTTCCTCTGTGAAGATCTCGAGAGAAATCAAGTCATCCAACGTCAAAACATCGTCGGAATCGCCACCGGATGAAATGGAGCTGGAACTGGTTGTGTGGTTGAAGGTCGCCTGTGTTGTGATGCTGGCGGACAACTGCTCACGCGATTGGTTGAGCGAAGAGTTGGTACTATTGATACTAGCACCCAGCCCACTTGCAATACTGGTAGAACTCCACTCTGAGAACGAAGCGGATCTCGACTTTCTCGCTTGGTTACGGATGTGTGGAGGTAGAGTCGATTGGATTGGAACTAGCTTCTTCTTCAAGTTGGCAAGTGATTCTACAATAGAGGTAAAAGTTGGACGTGAATTTGGTTCGTGAGTCCAACACGATTGAATCAACTCTACGTATTCCGGTGGACAGGAAGCAGGGATATTCGGTCGGAGTCCACGAATGATTTCGTCTTCGAGCTTCGACATCCACTGGCCGAATGAATATTCGTCGAATGGATGTGAACGAGTGTAGAGCTCCCAGAGGATGATACCGAATGCGTAGACATCGGATGGTTCGGAATATGCCATCGAAGCCATGACTTCGGGTGCGAGCCAGAGTGGTTGGTCGACGCAACGCGCCAGTGCAGCGCCACCATACAGCTCGGTGGAAGTTCCATAGTCAATGATGGTCGACACCGGATTGACACCTTCGACTACACCGTGCATCAAGATATTCGGTGATTTCAAATCACGGTGAATCATCGGTGGATTCAGTGAATGCATGTGTTGCATACCCTTGGCAATCTCGGTGGCAATCTGCAGACGCAATCCCCAGCCGATTTCAATGAGATTGTTGGCCAGTAGATTGTAGAGACTGCCATATTTAACAAACTCCAAAGCCATGCACAACGGTTGCAAACAGAATCCACTGATTTTCATGGCATTCGGATGGTTGAGACGACTCATCGAGTAGACTTCGTGACGGAACTCACGGAATACACGCAAACGATCCTCTTTCTTCTCGTCGTCCGTCGAAAGGTTGTCCACTCCGATTGCACCGGTCGGTGGAATCAGCTTTTTCAGTGCGACAATCTCACCGTTCCATTCTGCCTCGTAGACGATACCGAATGCACCTTGACCAACTTCCTTTATCAACTTTATATCCTTCAAATCGAATCTAGGTCTTGGAATGTCGACCATTGCAATATCCGGTACCAACACATCCAATGGCAATCTATGAGTAGACTTTTCGTCGTGTTTGTCATGGTTTCTAAAACAATTCAATAGGGTCTTTCCATCCATAACTGCTTCCTCACAATCTTCAATTGGGAACAATGTAGGATTTTCATCATATAAAAATGAACATTCAAAACAACTTACATATCTAAAGATATCAAACAAATAAACAAACAGTTAGTAAACATATTTTGATTCGCGATTTGATAATACTGTTAAACCATGTGTTATTTACCTTTTGATATCTAATTTATACCATTGTGAAAATAAAGATTCAATTGTATCTGTTAGGATACGAAGTAGACCGACTGGCTTTGGAAGTCCACGAACATTGACAACCAGAACTTTGGACTTGGTTCCTTTCAATGTCTTGAGTTCAATGAGTGCATCGTGTCCCTGTTGATTACGAACGACAACCACGTTCTTGAGACACGATTCTACCTTTACAAAGTGAAGTAGACGCAAGATGAGTTTACCAAAGAACTTCTCGGGGATATAGGGAAGGTGATACTGTCGATTCAAACGGATCTTGTCGGGACAATCAAAGTCTTCCCATTGCGATACGAGATTACCATCTCTTGGGAGCAGCGTTGGAATGAGATGCCTGGTCTCTGACTCTTCGGATTTCAAACTGAGTGTCGAGACGGTCGGGTAGATCGAGGTTGGATGCTGCGATGCCTCTTGCTCCTTGATCAACAGTGGCTGTGTGAGAGCGAGTGGGTACGATATTTCGAATGCCTGCATGATGGCCATCAACGAGGTGTGCATATGCTCCGGGTAGTAAGGTGGTTTCCAAATGTTGACGAGGTCGACTTGTCGCACGATTCCGGAGCGCGACGCTATGGTACGCGCGTTTATCAGCGCGGTCATACAGTTGATGATCCACTGGTGGTCGAGAATCACCATCTTGCCGACCGTGGAATTGGGATCGTTGAAATAGATGATCGATCCGATGTTGTGAAGGAACTCGGTTGCTCGTTGCACCTGAACGGTGTCTTTCAGATTGCAGATGTTCACCAGGTTGATATACTCTTGCCACATCATGACGGGCGGTGTTCGCTTCTTTCGCATTTCAATGAGCGCTTCCTCCAGCGTGAAGAACGAAGACGGCACTTTGGTGCGTAGATACGGCTGTGTCTTGATGATGTCCTCTATCAATTGGCGGAGACGATCGACGTCGTAGCCAGTGGTGCAACTCACCGAGATGATCGCCTGGATATTGGAGAATTGCTTCTGGAACGATTGACTGATGGTTTCGAGCGCGACATTGACCTTGGAGAGATCGTCGAATTCATCGATGTGCGTGCCCACCAAGACGATCGGTGAGTTTGGCGCAATGGAGGTGATGCAATGCAACCAATACTCAATGTTGGAATTGTCAATCGGTGTCTTTAGATTGAAAACCACCACATACACCGAACGATCCGATGCAAACAACTGATTGGTAGTGAAATAGACATCTTGGTTAACGATATCCCATGTCGACACAGTGATAGTTTTACGTTTGCGATCGGCATCGTCATCGAACACCACATCAAACTCGTGTTGATCAATCTCAATTCCCTCCATATTACTCGATGAAGATCCTTTCTTTTTCTTTCCACGTATACATTGAATAACCGATGATTTACCTACTTTCTCTGTGTAAATGTGATTGGATTATGATTAGTATTTCTCCAAAACAAAGCATTCGATCGAATTGAATTGAATAATAATAATAATTAACAACAAACTTACCATCACCAACTACAACTAATTTCGATCTTAAACATGGTCTTGCACCAGTTTCCAACTCACGAAGGAATGCAATTATATCTTTGAGACCTTTGCTTATGACGGTGGAGGGTGGTGTGATGATTGGATTCTGTTTGATGTTCAGTGTTTTCAGTGAGGTGAGCGATGCTATCGATGTCGGGAGCAGTGTCAGTTTGTTGTTGTTGAGTGAGAGCACTTCGAGCTTGCTGAGACGCTCGAGCGAGCACAGCGAAACCAGATGATTGTTGTCGGCTTCCAATCGCTTCAGATTGACGAGATCACCGACCGACGATGGCAATCCCACGAGACGGTTATTATCGAGAACCAACACCTGCAGCTGCTGCAACTTGCCAATGTCCTCTGACAACGTCCTTATATTGTGATGTGTGATGACCAGCTTCTGCAGCCAGATCAAACCGTAGATCGATGGTGGTAGAGTCACAAGTTGTGTGAAACTAATCTGAAACTCGAAATCAACGGTTGTAGTCGTTGAATTCGTTGAACTATTTAAACTATTACCAACACCATTACTACTATTATTTAAATTGGAGGCGCCTCCGCCACTATTATTAGTATTACTATTATTATCTTTATTTTCTTTATCTTTATTGTTTATATAATTATTATTATGACCATGACCATGACTATTCAATGCTAAATGTGTTCCACTTGATCTGTTACTGTTACTGCTGTTGCTGTTACTGCTAGTTCCAAGATGACTGTTGTGAGTGTTGCTACCACTGATATTCCCACTGTTGATGTTGGCAACGATGTGTGAAACGGTACCGTCACGAATGACATATCCACTGCCAGAGTCACGGTTACTACCACCGATAGCACCGAAAGAGATGGTCGACATTGTGTGTTGAATGGGATTGCGCTCGGGTATCTGTGAGAGTGTGCTGATCAGATGAACCAACTCTTCGGGAGTGGTTTGTGTGCCATCTTTCTTGCGAGGCAGATTCTTGTTTTGAAAATTCTGAATGGCTCGTTCCGTCCTCTGATAAGCTTCCTCCTTGGTCGAAGTGAATTGATACTCTTGAAATTTGAGCTTGGTTGATTTTTGCATTTTTTTGTCAAATCAAAACCCTTTTTTTTTTTTGTCAACTCTGTGTGTTTTTTTTTTTTAAAAAATGTTTATATATTTAGGAGGTAGTGGTGGTTAAAGGGTAGTACACACACAAAAAAACAAGACAACACAATTGATTATTTTAGTATTAGAAACAAAAAACTAACTAACTAATAAATAAATAAAAATAATTACTTTAATTAATTTAATAAAAAAGTAATTTATATTATTACTATTATTATTATTTTTATATTTTAATTAATTTGACTTTTTTTTTCTTTTCTTTTAAAGACTTTCTATTCTATTAATACACTAATGAAAACAACAAATATATATATATATACTATTTAATTTACAAATTTAATCTATTCTAATTTTACTATATAACTACATAAATAAAAATATAAATACTATACTATTCTGTTTGCATTAAGAAAAACAAAAAAAAAACTTTAAATAAAACTAACTTATGATTATTTAAAGTTTTTTGATTTGAATTTGCTATTTATTCTGTTCTGTTGTATCTATATAGTTTCTCTCTAAATTAGTAATCTGTAATAACTTTATTTATTATGATTAACAGTTGTAGAGGGATAGGATAGATACAGCATTAAGAACCAAAAATAATAAAAATAAAAAAAATAGAAAAAACTGTGATCAAATTCTGTCAAAATCTACCAAAAAAAATTGTTTTTTTTTTTTTTTTTGAAAAAAAAACTTGCCAAAAAACCAATTTTTTTTGCTTTTTTGTTTTTAATCTCGTTTATTCCTTCCACCTCCCTTTTCTGATGGTAAAATGAAAAAACAAAAAAAACAAAAAAATAATACCTATTTTTATAATCTATAAAAGTAATATAGGTTTTTTGTTTTGAAAAAATATAATTAAAAAAGTTGGTATTGAATGATGGGTGTGGCATTCCGATTAAATTTGGTTGTCAATAAGAAAAAAAAAACAAAAGAAAGCAAAAAAACAACAAATAAACCACTAAACAGAAGAACAACAAACAACCACTTTTATCTTAAAAGTTTTAATTTGATTCCATCCAACTTAACCTTAATTTGATCAATGATATATTCATCACTATAACATTTATTTTTTGTTTTTGTTTTGTTTTGTTTTGTTCTTTATACTGAGCTCAGTAAAAGATTGTTATTTGATGTGTTGCTCTCGAGAGTGTTTTCAGGTAAATCCGAATATCATTCTCATTGTAATCTCAAAACACACACACACACCCACAACAACCTATTTATATATAATATCATCATATTAGAGATTAGTTTTAAAATAAATAATAAAGTGAAATGAATGAACATCAAACAACAATTGCAAAATATATTAATGATCTTCTTTCTATGATAATTTACATTCTTTCTTATTTTAATTATTTGTTTTTGCTTAATGTTAGTTATGTTATGTTTGTTATGTTTTGAATTATTATTTAAAATGTTGAAATATTATATTATTATTATTTTGTTTTGTTTTGTTTAATTTAATCATCTTCCAACTTTTCAACTAAATTATCAACTAATGTATCACCGTTGATAAGTTTGGTGGTGATAATGATAAAATCACGATTGGCTTGATCTTGTCTTGAGAGGAAACGAAGTGCAGAGATCTCTGCGAATGTTACACCACCGATAAAGTAGACCAATGTAATCGGTTTACGGTCACTCTTTACGTTGGTGGTGGCACCTTGTGGCAGTGGTTGTATCTCCTCGAATGTCGGTCCGGGCAGTAGTCGGAGTGTCTCTTCGATTGCCTTCCAGCCGCCGGGTCTAATCGCTTGTTGAACGAGACGACAGCTGAGTGGCGCGTAACCACTGTAGACATAGGCCATATCGGTTGGGTTGGTCTCATTGATCTCCTCTATCACTAAGTTCATATCGCGTCTGATGTTCTGGAAGACGGGACGCGATTCTTGCTTCTTGAGCAGACCGATGCGCTCCAAGTTGGCGAGTGTCAAGATGAGCTCGGCACCGTACGACTGCACAATCTCACGCTTGAAAAACTCTAGTGTTTTCGGCTTGATACCGTTGTTTGTCAGGCTGTAGAGTGTCAGCAGACGCAGAATCTTGTACCATGGATCCTTCTTGTTGATGCAATCCTCGAGGTATTTGTCGACCGACTCCAAGTTGATGCCGGCGATCAGATTCTGCTCGCATTCAATACGCTTTGAGAATGCAGGCGATCGAGTGATCTCGAGAATCTTCTCGGTGACGTTGGTGTGGATACGCAGTGAGTTGTGCTCCTGTTGGTACTGTCCGAGTTTCTTGACAAAGTCACGAATGGCCGCTGGCGACTGACTCGTCTGCAGACGCTTGTAGTACTCGTCGATGTCCTTTGCTTTCTTGTTGAGAATACCACCGAGCACCGAGAAGTTGATGTCACGAATCTCGCTGTACACCTTGTCGTTCGAGTGCAGAGGGAATGGCACCTTCTTGCCGGACGGTGCCTGTGGAACCTGTTGATTCTGTGCCGGTGGATTGACGAGTTCCTCATCCAGATGAACGGCATTGTTCTTGATCTTAAAGAATTCATCCAACAGACCTTCATAGGTCAATTGTGTACACATCGGAGTGATCAAATCGACGTCTCTATCTATCAATATCAAAGAATCAATCTCTGGTGGTACAGTTGACTCTTCTCCCATTTCCTTTCTCATTCTTGTAATTAAATCCATAACCAACTAGATATTGTTATATATATATATATGAATGATATATTTTGGTGATTAGTTTATGTGTATATTATTGTTATTACTACTACCTTTAAAAGTTATATACATACTCTTGAACATTGACCTTTTCCTTTTACAAGTGGAATTGTACCAAACATTGATTGTAACTTCATTAGTGATTTGGCGACGTAAAAGAGAGAGGTACGATCACCTTCCAATAGGAATTCTTTATATGCAGATGGTAGCTCTAGTGATAATACATCTTCGTCGAACGGTACTATATCCAGTGGTAATTCGTAGGTTGCTTCGATGTTACCAGCAACACCTTCCTCTTCCAACACTCTCTGTGCTAAAATAGTACTTCTAGGTATATATACAATTGCATATGTCTTTTTCAATCCTTCATCTAAATGTCTTTGAATATGTTCCTTTATAATATGCATATATTTAATTCTTTGAACAACAATATTCAATGTAAATATAATTAATAAAAGATGATACAATAATAAAAATAATAACAACAATAACTAACAACTTACTTTGGTCTAATAATATATATAATATTTGATGAATTTGTTTCAAGTTTACCTGTTTTTAATTCATAGTTTCTTTCAGCTCCATGACTCTATTTTTAATAGGTTAAAAGTAAGTGTTAGAAATTGATAGATCGATTGATTGATTGATTGGTAGATTTGATATATTTACATTAAGGAATTGTGGATCAACAATAAGATTAAGTAGACCAATAACCTTTGGATCCATAACCAATGCTTTACCACCTTTCAGTATATCTAATGCTTCACCTAGTTCTCTCTTTGATTGCTCTCTTATAGATGTAAGGTTCAGTACTTTACTAGAGATGTTGGGAATCTGTGAGAGTACGATAGCTGCTGGTTTCTTTGCTTGTGCAGGTGCTGGTTGTGGTGGTCTTTGCTGCTGTTGCTGTTGTTGAGGTGGCAATGGTTGACCACCAGCTCCTTGTTTCTTCATCATTTTTTAAATTAAATTGATAAATAATATTCAATCAATCAATTAATATAAATATTGATTTATCTATATATAATATTATTATATCTTATTCTTTAAAATTTAAAATTTTTTTTTTTTTTTTCATAAAAACTATAAAAATCTGATCATGAGCTTGATTTTTACTCTATTTGTATTTTAGAAAATTCTTAACACTTTTTTTTTTTTAATATTTATTTCGAGCATTGTTAACTGTATTCACATTGGACATATATTTTTATTGTTTACTAGTTTTGTTTGACCTTCTTAATCAGTCGAAAGAAGAACCAGCTGGCTTTTAGAGTCTATCGATTGACATCAATGTGCAAACTTGGTCATAGGCATGAAGATTGTCTATACATTTCTTACCTACACCAGTAGTATATATGAATTGTATAAAATTATTACTTAGTAAAACAATTAGTATATTGGCTACTTTTGATGTCAAGTATTGCCAATATATATACTTGACATCAAAAGTAGCCACATGACCTCAGTCGTTTGGTTGGCATTGTCACGTGTTGATGATAGACTTTGTTGGTTATTGTGCACACATTTACTTGACTGCAAAATCTCTCAAAGTTCCTGTCCAATGTGAATAAATAGATTAATCAAACTCTTTACATTATTTGAATAACTAAAACTAATAAAATCTAACATTTTACAAATATTTTAAATCAGTTCATATTTAATATTATTAATAAATGTTATTAAATAAGTATCTATATAGAGATTAATATTTATTTAAATGATGATTCATCCGGTGAAAACATTTGGTTGTTATTCAATATGTCCATCAAAAATGTTGATTGATACAGGTTAGTGTCCACTGTGAATGTTGGCGATGTTGGTGTCTGACCATAACCATTATTATTATTGGTAGTGTTTTGTTGATTCACAAATTGTTGGTTATATATATTATTATTATTATTGTTATTGTTATTGTTATTATTATTTGATAAATATTGAGATTGGTCTATATAGTTATTATTCAATTGATCTTGGTTTGTATTAATAAAGTTGAATTGTTGTTGTTGTTGTGGTTGTTGCGCATTCATTGTGTTGTTATCGTTACTTATGTTGATATTTACAAAGGAGAGTTGTTGTTGTTGTTGCTGTAATTGTTGTTGTTGTAGCTGCTGTTGTTGTTGTAGCTGCTGTTGAAGTTGTTGTTGCTGAAGTTGTAATTGTTGTAAGTGTTGAATTTGTTGTTGTAACTGTAGTTGCTGTTGTGTTGTATTTACAAGTGATGGGAAAAATGAATTTTGTTGTTGCTGTTGAATATTCGATTGTTGTTGCTGTTGTTGTAATTGTTGTTGCAACTGTTGTTGTTGCAGAGCATTATTATTCTTTCCTTGCTCTAAATTCTTAAGTATAGATGTCAATACATTGGTATTGATATGAGTTCCTGGTGTTTGTTGTTGTTGTTGCTGTTGTTGAAGTTGATTAGTTGCGGATTGATTAACAATATTATTATTACTATTATTAAAAGTATTATTAAAGTTAACAATATTGTTATTATTGTTACTTGATACCAAACTATTATTATTATTATTGCTATTATTATTATTGTTGTTATTCTTTAAATTATTATTAAAGTTGTTTAAACTATTTAAACCATTTAGAAGAGTACTGAGCAAGGCAGATGGCGATTGACTCTGAAGATTACCCAACAAGGTATTCAAGAGTGAAGACGCTGTCGTATCAAAGTAATTATTGGTAGTATTATTATTATTGGTATTTACACCACCAGTTATTGTGCTGTTATTAAAGTTGATAATACTATTGTTGTTGTTGTTGTTGCTATTATTCATCATCATCATATTGTTATTAATTAGATTATTATTATTGTTGTTGATGTTATTGATGGTGTTGTTGTTGTTGTTAGAGATAAATGGTATTTCTATCTTTTGTTTCTTATTAGCTTTGATTACACCTGCTGTAACTATCTTGTTATCATTAACACTGTTGTTGCTACCACCAACACCACCACCGCCAAAGTAACTACCAATAGGATTCAACATCAGGTTGTAACCAGACAAGCTGTTCAAAAGGTTCGATGGCACCATAGAGTAGATCCTTTGATAGCGGTCACTGGTGTAACGCTTCTCATTGTTGAAACCAAGCTTCGATGCGTAGGTATACGATTTGTTCATAAACTCAAAACACTGCTTCAACATGTTGTATGCCATGAGAGTGTTTGATTTATAGTAATTGTATTTCTCCCTCATCAAATCGGACCAAGTAAATAAAAGATGTATTTGTGTTCTCTGTGTAAATGGATATGATTGAATTGTATGTGGTATTCTAATAATAACATTTTCAAAAAGTGTTAGTTAACATCAATCTTGAATAGCTGACAAATAATCAATAATAATAATAATAATAATAATAGTTACTTTGATAAGAAAGTTTCAGCTCTTTCTAAATCGGATTGAGATGGACTCTCTGAGCATAACAGGGTCTGAGCAATTCTGATGTTTGATCTGTAGGTACCGTTGATACTTCTAGCGTTGGTAGTTGAGTTTGGTGAGATACTTTCATAGTCTTTGGCATAGTGGTCTGCTGCCAACTTTAACTTTTCAACGATTTGCTCTCTAACTTGAGTATAGTTATTCTGTTTAGTTTTTTGTAGAATTAAACAATCTAATAATAATAATAATAATAATAATATTAGTAAATATATCAAACCAACTAATAATAACAATTGTTTTAGTTAAATAATAAACTTACCATAATCATGAGCAGCTTTATTAAAATAATACTGCGCCCTCTGTAAGGATGTCAAGTCAATCTTTGAAGACAAGAAATCACATGTATCTAAATGTAACTTTGATGCAGTATAATTCTTTTGTATTCTATAGATCGCTGATTTCAAATAACTAACTTTAAATCTATAATTTTATCATAATAATAACAAATAATAATAGTAAATAGTAATAATAATTAGATTTAAACTCTTTTTTTTTTTTGTTTTAAAAATAATAATAAGTTAATTGTTAACATACAGATTCTCTGGTGAATAGAATACATCTAAACCTTTATCCATTTGTTTATGAGCTGTAGATAGCTCACCAATAAAAGTAGATCCAATACTCTGTTCTATCATTAGATCAGATAGAATCTCTGGATTCTTTTCATACTTTCTCAAGTAAAGATCGAATACATTATCCAACTCTACCCATTTAGCACCTGTCTCTTGAAGATGTGAAATATAATTCAACAAATTCTCATTTGGTCTAATATTTATAGATTCTATAGTTATGGTAGTTTTGAGTTAATATATATATATGAAGAAAATGGTTAAGATATGTTAACTTACTCTTTGTTGTTTTAGTTGAATCAGATGCTTCGTTAGCATCTTGTTGGTTCGATGATGATGATGTTGTTGTTGTTTGGTTGATGTCGGTGGTTGCAGACGATGCAGTTGCAGGTAGTTGTCCGTCTTGTTTCGATTGCGATGCCAACTTCTTCTTTGATGGACTACCGTAAAAGTAGATTCTAATGGTGAAGTGGAAATCTTTGAATTTCAGCTCTTCGTCGTTCGGTGCCGGTGGAAGAATGACAGAGCAGCGCAGGTAATAGAATCCGGTCTTTTGGATACGAATCGATCCGAACAGCACCTCACCTTTCTTCATGGTGGATTCGAGTGTTTCAAATTGATTGGGTGCGATCTCCTCGATGTTCTTACGGTTATCTTTACGCGTGAAACTACTTGGTACCCAGTGAGGTGCGACCGATTCCAGCTTCAATCGGAGTGGCGGATGATTCTGACAGACGCGATTCGCTTCGTCGCGGTGATACATAAATATTCCGATCTTTTGATTCTTCTTGGCGGCGTAGTAGGTCGGTGTGCAGTGGAAGATATAGGGCGACGCTTTCAGTGCGTCGGAATTCGAGAGATTGCCACCCGATACAATGGCGTGGTGAGTCTCCACCGATAGCGAATTCTCATTGAGACCCATTGCAATGTTATTATTCAATTGATCTATTTCACTATCATTTAAAGTAGATGTTGTTGTTGCGTTGGTTGTGGTTGTAGTAGTGGTCGTAGTTGTACTACAATCATCGAGTGACGGTAATGTTGGTGAAGGTATAGTTGGTTGTGGTGGTGATGGACTGTTTGTGAATTGATCGGTTAAGCTACCCATACTTTGTTGTTGTTGTTCGATGAAACTGATAAAAGGTGAAGCAGAGACTGAAGAAGATGAAGAAGATAGTGTTTCATTCTTATTGTTAGAATTGTTATTGTTATTGCTATTGTTAATGTTGTTGTTGTTGTTATTGATGTTGTTATTGTTGTCAGATGATGGTGAAGTTGCAGAGTTTAATAGATATTGCATATCTGATTCGTCTAATGCTTGAAAAACATTCGATTGTGTAGAATTACCACTATTCTGTAGTTGTGTTGGTTGTTGTTGTTGTTGTTGTTTATCATCGTAGAATGTGGGTAAAGGTAGACTTGGTGGTGAGGAAGATGATAAAGAATCACCACTACCACTACCACCACTATTTTCAATGCTAAGATTTGTGGTATTATTTCCATTTACAGTATCACCACTACCACCACTATTTTCAACACTAACACCAACAAACAAGTCGAATGGAGATGTCATATTTAAATACTACTATTGCTGTTGCTGATTCTACTACTAACTTTTATTTAGTAAGTTTATATTGCTACTACTACTACAACTTTAGGTAGTAACAACACTATTAATAAACTATTACAAAATATTTATTTATTTTTTTAAGATAATATAGAATGATTTGATTTGACTAAAAAGAGAATATTTAAAGATATATATATAAAATAATATTATAATTACTATAAAACAAAGATTTTTTAAAAAACATAAAAATAGATAAAAGCTAAAAAGTAATAATAACTTTAAGAAATATAAAAAAATAAGAATAACTGAATTGAAATAAATTGAAATAAACTGAAATGAAAACAATATAACTTTAATTGAATAATAACGATTAGCTAAATATGATCTAATTAATTATTTCTGAAATACCAAGATAAGTAATATTGATTGATTGGTTGGTTTGCTTGTTATTGGTGATCAAAACTTTTTTACTTTTTTAAAAAAATGGCTGTTAAAATTTAACCGATTTTTTTTTTTTAATTTATTATTTTTTATTTTCTTTTTGCGAGCTTGAAACCAAATAGTTGGTCTTCAAATCTTTGCCATTAATTAGATATTTACACAAAATTAAAGTCGAAAATTTTGTGATTTTTTGGGAAGTGTGAAAAGGTAAAAGAATTTGAAAAAATTAATATTGAACCACATATGGAATTTGAGTCCCGCCCATTAAACTTTCCAAAAAAATTTTAAACAAACACACATCCATTCAGTGATTGTTTTTGAGAATCGATTGTTTTATTCTTATTTTTTGTATACTGCAAGGTGCAAAGGTCGGTATTTTTAAATCTCTTAAAATATCTTATCTTGAATCTTAACTCTACAATATTATTATTTTGTTTGCATAGCAAAAAGAAAATTAGTTTTAAGATTGATGATCACCAATCTTAAGTCTGTTCATTTTTGTTGTTGCGTTTCGTTTGAATTGCGAAATCCGTTGTCAATGAATTTTCTTAGGAAATGTTAAGAAAAAGTTTGTTTGTTCAACATTATTTAAATTCAAAAAAAAATTAATTTCTTTAAAAAAGAATGGATAATGATTAATTTTGTTTGTGATCAAACATAGAAAAATTAAGGTCTTAAAGATATTATTTGGTTGATAAGTTTTTTTTTTGTCAATTGTTGACCATGAGAATACTGTACAAAAATATAATACTAATAAAAAATAATTAATAAAAATGATGGAGAATTAAAATTAAGTTTATTGTTGATTATATAAAGGAAAATCTGTTTTAGTCTTTAGCTCTAAAGAATTTAAATATTCAAGTTGAGCTTTAAGAGTTAAAGATTGTTGGCGTTGTTCTAGTGACATAAATTTCGTTGATGGTAGCTGATCTAGTTGATCTCTGATAAAGCTGGAGTTTACAGATAATGAAAGAAGATAGTATAACGGTGATACATGATGCACTTTGGTTGCTATGGCCTGAGTTTGGCTATGATTAATTTTTTGTTTTTTTACAATTTCATTCCCATTTTCATCAATTTCTCTAATTCTAACACTCTTGGATTGGCTAAAGGAAAGACTCTTCATGTCTTCTACCAACTCGCCATATCCAGTCAATGTTCCAAGTAATGTCTTCAAATCTAAATCTGGGTTTTTACTATTGTTGGCCTGGTTATCCAAATCATAGAAACGATCGGTATTATAACGCATTTCATTTCTAAATCCATTACGATAAGCACTATCATATGATTGTTTAATTGACTTGAGAAAGTCAGAAAGACAATCCCTTTTGAAATCATAAGATTGATTGTTGGTAATTTGGAATTTCTTTCTATGTAGATCTGCCAATGTAAAATGGAAATGAATTTGAGTTCTAGTGGCGTTCAGATCATATAGAAAATTCTTTTTAAGAATTCTAATTATTGAAACTATTAATTTTAAAATTTTACAACTATTTTAATGTTTTTACTTACGCTTTTAGAAATTGTAAATAAGCATTATTCAAATCTTGTTCTTTTGTATTATTTGATCCAATAATAGTTTGAACAATTCGAATATTGCTTCTATAGTATCCATTTATACTTCTGGCATTCACCTCAGATCCATTTGCTTTACTATTTTCACAATCTCTATTGTAATAATCCATTGATTTTTTAAACAAATCTTTTACTTCCTCCTCCTTTTTCAAATTGTTTTTAAAATTCATTTGGAATAGATCTAAAATATATAATTTAATTTTTAGTAACTTTTAATACATAAAAATATACTTTTGTTTGACTTATATTTACCAGAATGATGTGCTGCATAGTTGAAATAATATTGACCCATAAGTAGATTGGTGAATTGACATATCTTTTTTGGATATTTATCTTTCAGATCAAGATATAAACTAGTTGCAAAAGTCAATAGTAATTCTGAAGCTTTGAAATTCTTTTGTATTCTATGAGAAACAGATCTCATAGTACTAGCTTCGAATCTATTATCATTATTTTTTTTAAAATAAAGAATGTAAAAAAATAAATAACTTTTTGTTTAATTAAAATAAAGAAACACTTACAGGTTTTCAAGAGAAGAATCTTTTTCTAATGCTTTATCAAATAGTCTATGTGATTCTCCATAGTTTCCAAGATAAGTTGATCCAATTCCTTGACTAATCAAGAGCTTTGAATAGAGAAATGGTATTTTTCTAAATTCACTAGTATACTGAACAGAAAGTTGATCATATTTATCCCATTCAGCTTTTTCCTGAACTCTTGCCATATCAACTTCCATTTTGACTTTTCTTTCGTGATTAAAATCTGTAGTAAACTTTTCCTCTATATAAACATCTTTTTCTATTATTAAAATAAGTCAGTAATCAGTTAATTAAAAATAAATTTAGAACTATTAAATTAATAATTACTTTTTTTTGATTTAGAATTATCTTTAGATGCTATTATTTCAAAAAATAAATAAATTAATATTTAAAATAATTTTAGTAAATTAATTAAAACATACTTTTAGAAGGTGATCTCTCACCAATTGCATTAATAGTAAACTTAAAACTAAAATCGGTGTGAATGTCTTGATCCAAAATAACACCGTAGCATTTAATTGTGTAGGTACCGGCATTGTCAAAGATGAGTTCTTCCATGAGGGCTTCACCATCTTCCAATGTAGTAGGGCCCTTTGAAAATACATTCTGAAGCTTGCTAACAACTGTAGCTTCGTCTATCACTGACGGGGATTTGGAGTGTGGTTGCCATTTCGAAACTTTAAAATTCAATTGAAATGGTGAATGTTTTTTGTACACTCTATTCACTTCATTTACATTGAATAAATTGACACACATATGTTGATTTGGAACTTTACTCCAAAAATAATTTGGCGTAACCAAAAAATAATAATTTGATTGTTGTAAAGAAGTTGACATTTTTTGATATTCAAATATTTGTTTCTTTTTACCGAGTTTAATTGGATTGGCAAATAGATTTAAATCTAAAGGAGATTCCGGATTAAGATTCATTAAGGA
Organism: Heterostelium album PN500; assembly: GCF_000004825.1. NCBI lineage: Eukaryota > Evosea > Eumycetozoa > Acytosteliales > Acytosteliaceae > Heterostelium > Heterostelium album. The sequence goes on along the minus strand of NW_008805072.1, from coordinate 358,518 downwards.
CTCCTCATCCTCCTCCTCCTCTATATAGTTATCTAAAGATTCCATTTTTAAAAAAATATAAAATAATATATAAAAAGTAATAAATCTTTTTTTTTTTTTTTATAATCCTATTTGATAGAAAATGATTTGAATATATTTTTATTGTTTTATTTCCTTTATATACATATTTGCTCATTTTAATATCATTGGATTTGACATTGTTGGTCTAATAACCAATAGTATGATTATTTTAACAATATCAAAGTTTTTTTTAAAAACACACACTTGCTTCACCTTCAAAAAAAAACAAATCTGATTGTGTATAGTATGGTCCGCCAATTAAATATATAAAAATTTCGTTAGTGGTGAGATTATTATAATAGATAAAAGTTAAAGTTTGTGTTAACACAATGAACTTTATCACTATTATTACTATTTGTAACAAACCATATTACAAACCCTGAACTTGTTTTTGGTTGAACATACTAAAACTTAAATATTAAAGTTGGTAGTGCATTTAAGTTTTTCTAAAGACACTCTATATATATTATGTATAATTATACTCAACCGAAACAGCACATCAAAAAAATATTTATGTATCTCGCTACAAGCATTGATGAAGAGAAATGTATGTCGGTTGTAGAGCTATATATATCAACCTAAATGCACTACCAACTTTAATATTTAAGTTTATATCATATAGATGTGTTACAATAATTGTATCCTTAGTTTGTTTAATATCAACTATATTGTCAAAGTTGTTTCAAACTATTAAATATTTTTTATTCTTTATGATTAAATTCCTTTTCTCTTTTATAATTATTTCTTTACTAATTATTCCTAGTAACAAATCGATTGTTCGCGCTAAAACAAATAATCATCCGATCTTAAAACTTTCAGAAAAAAACTAGTGGTAAAATGAATAAAAAGAATAAAATTGAAATAAAATTAGGGGAAATTTGTATGAAATATATATTGTGTGATATTCACACTTTTACAACCTTTATTGAATTAATTTTAGAGTATTTTTAATTTATTTTAGTAATACTATTACTATTTTTAACTATTAGAAATAAACAAACTTATTGTTTGATTTTTATTTTTTATTTTTTTTTTTCAAAAAAAACATAAATGGATAGTCCTATTATTGTTGATATCCAACCACCACCAATAGTCAATGAACTTCAAGACAATCACCATCATGACAATAACAATAGAGAATCAAATTCAAATGTATCATTGCTTACATTGATGTTGGAGAAGAAAGAGATTGGTCAGAGCAATGTCAACGAATCGTTCTTCAAGGTGTTTCGATTTCAAGTGCTAAGAAAAAAGATATTTTCAATGATCAATCCGATCACTTTGAAACTTGCAAAGCTTTTATATCATTATGGAAAAACTCCAGCCCCGAATATTGTTAAATTCGAAACCAAGATCGCAGCATCGTATCTTCTTGACAATGGAATGACCGGTCTGTTCATCGACAAATTCCGTTACGCTTTCAATACACTCAGTTTCCGTTGTCCCAAAGGATCGATGACGACAATGATCTTTGAGAAGATCGGTGATTGTCGCCGATTCGACATGCTAGATATCATCTTTCGAAAGTGGAGGACATCGCTGATGCCGGTGGCGTTCGACGCCGCCTGTGGATCAGGTCACTTTGAGATCATCGAGTATGTCAGTGCACTCGGATGCAAACCATCATCGAAAGCAGCACTGTGTGCAGCCAAATACAATAGAATCAATGTACTCAAGTATCTCTATCGTAATCTAGAGTATCGACCGCTGTTCAATGATCAAGTCAGTCTATTCGCAATGCAAAATATGAGCCACGACGTCATGATGTGGTTGATCGAGCAGAGTGATATACCAATCAACATTTCAGTGATCTCTTCACTTCCTTACCCAACCACTGATGAAAAGTACAAATTTGCATTGAAAATAAGAGATACTTACAAAGCAGCTCGCTCTACTTATCCAGAGAAATGGGATGTAGATTTACTCTTCATGAAGAATGTAAGTGTAGATAATATTATCTTATTTTATTTTCTTAAACTAACAATTTAAATGTATTTAAAATCTATAGAGATTAAGTGACCGTATTATTAATGGATTACACCATTAGGGCAATATCTATCAATCTATCTATCTATCTGTCTATCTTTCAATCAATCTTTTTCATAATCATTATTATCAATCATTATAACATTCATTATTATTTTCTCTATAAATATCATTATAATGTTTTAGAGAATATCAACATACGATGTATATAAATAACTATCTCTTATTAATATAAAAATTTAATAATAAGAGATCATCTTTAAAAATCATAATTGTCAATTGATAAAGTATTAATGTAGTCTTAAAGTTTTATAGTTTTTGTTTATACTTTTTTTTTTTTTTTTGAATAATTTATTAATAATTTAAATACAAAGAGTTATTATTGTTATTGTTGTTGTTGTTGTTATGTTCAAGTTTGTTATTGATAGGATACACCTTTAGAATCAACAGATAAAACTTCAACCCATGATTTCAAATCTTCATGGGTGTCGCATGCAAAGAAATATAATCGATACTTGGTGATTAGTGTGAAAGAGTGTTGTTGCTTTGGCTTTGGTTCGACTTTCAGTGAGTAAAAGTCTTTGAGGTCAATGGAACCTCTGGGTTTCTTCATCTTCTTGTCGTCGAGTTTGAAATAGTTGAGCAGACCGTCCTTGAAGAAGAAATGGTACTTCTTCCAGTTACTTGATTTCGATGGACTGCTCGTCTTGTAGAGTACACCGTCGATCTCCTTTCTTATTTCTTTTCGTGGTTTGTCGAGGAATACCGACTTCTTACGTTCGATCGCTGGCAACTGACTGTGTCCTTTCCATGGTGACATCGATGAAGCTGTAGAGTTGGCAGATGAACTCGATGCCATCATTGTTGGTGATGATTCATTACTGTTGTTATTGTTATCATTACCATTAGTGTTGTTTGTGGTAGATGAAGATTCACCCGGTGTTGAACTATGGCTATCGGAAGTTGACATTGAATCATTGTTGGCGTTGGCGTTGTTGTTGGCAAGGAGAACTGGTGAACTACTTGGATGGTTAAATTCATTTCCATTTAAACCATCTACATCTGCTGAATTTAGACTGTTCGGTGTACTTATTACACTGGTGCTGGCACTGTTGTTACATGAGAGACCTAATGATTCAGAGGAAGTTGGATCGGACAATAACTCTGCATTGCTGACATTGCTATTGTTTGTCTCACCATTGATATTCTTCACACCGTCATGTTGTTCATTTTTGTTAGTATTGGTTTGATTTGATGTTGTTGTTACATTAGCATTAGAAGTAGAGGTAGGAGAAGTAGAAGTAGTAGTTGATTGTTCTTCTGGTATAGTTTTCATTGTTGATGTTGATGTTGCTGATTGATTCTTCAATTCTATAAAATGATCGAGTTTACCTACACTTCCGACGAGTGAACCAGATAGTTGGGTTAATGGCGATGGTGGACTGCTTCCACCGGTCATCTTCACACTTGCTCTACGGACTTCCGATGGCGAACTTGGAATGGGAGTGCCCGGCAGATACTTGGCGTAGATCCATGGCAGACGAATATCAACGGAATCCTTGGGAGACGGTCTGTTTATATGAGATGGGACGTTCTTTTCGTATTTCTGATTGGCTCTGGCATTGCCATCGAGATTCTTGAGATGATCGACATCCAAGTTCGACGAGGATAGTCCACGAAGTGACTTTACATGTGATGCACCGTTTGGAAGATGACGATGCACACCCGAACATTCTACACACAGCACTACACCAAATGATGTTGAGATCCACGATGGGTCTGATGCACCACAATCCGCACAACTTTGATTGGCTGGTTCAGAGAGGAAATCATTCTAAAAGTTAATAATATAAAAATTAAATAGAATTAATTAGGTTAGTATTTAATGTTTGATGTTGTTCAAATATTTAAAGTTAATATTAGAATCAATAAAGATTATCAAATTTACAATGTATATATATATATGTTTAGATAGAATATTAGGTAGGTAGTAGATAAGAAAAGTAGGTAGTAGGGTAGGTAGGTAGAATATTGAGAGGTAAAGTTTGGAATTGGAATAAAGAAAGAGTAACAAGCTACTACAAATAAAATAGAGAAGTAGAAAGTGTTCTTCGTTTCCTTGTTGATTTCTTCTTTTTGATGAGTTGGAAACTATTGTTGGTAGGAGAGAGACAAGTAGATGAAGCAGATACACTGTTAATGTTGTAATTAGTAATACTGCTAATGCTACTGTTCAACGTAGAATTGTTGTTGGTCATACTACCGACACTGCTACTCAAACTGTTGTAACAACTACCACTGCTACTACTACTGAGACTGTTACAACTACTACTCAAACTGCTACAATTGTTATTGTAACTTTGACTCAATCCTGTCGATGATAGATCACTTGGCAACGATGCCGATGTGATCGTAAAGTATACCGATGGATTATGATGATGATGATGGTTACGATGAGGATTGTTGTAAGCAGACGGTGTAGGTGTAGAGACAGAGTGTATCAGTGGCGTGTTATTGACAGTCGAGGCATTCGATGTATTGCTAGAGGAGTGCTTAGAGGAGACATTAGAGAGAAGAGAGCTAAAGAGTGGAAAAGAGGAAAGTTTCATAGGTAGAGAGTGTCGTTTCTTTTCAGGTCGATTACAATTATAGTTGTTCAATGATTGAGAGTGATACAATTGTTGTGTTTGTGAATACTGTTTTAAAGACATTACCTCGTCGGATTCAGTCAGAGAATCAAGCTTCTTGGCAATTGAAGAACGAATCAACGAGATCCAAAGGAATAAAGTTTGACCATCGGGGCACGAGAAGAAGTAGATTCTCAACGGTGTAATCAATTGGAAACAATGTGGGTGATCTACAACCTGTACTAACTTTACAGATGATAATATTAAATTGATACATTTCATTTTCTTTGGCTGGTGGACAACAACAACAATAACAACAAATGTTAATATATATATATATAAGTTAATTTCTTCAATGATCATTGTTATCATTATCTACTTACTTTTTCATTTGTATCTTCAAAGATTGTATTATAGAAGAGATTTCCATTTTTAAGATAGAATTGCTTTTGTTTCCATAGGATTTCGGTGTGTTGTTTGATGAGGATACCAGACATTTCGGCATCTTTGATCGGTGCTTCATAGGTTGCAGTTGTCAACTCGTCGTAGTCGGTGATAAGTGATCGTTTCTTACTTCTTGTTTTCTCGAGTAGTTGTGAGATACACTCATCGATATCGTTGATCCAAATCATCTTTTCACCGAGTGACGATGCCGTCAGAGTGATTGCGGTTGTACCAATCGATGCACCCAATTCATTACCCATTCCTGTGTTTGTGGTGATACCGATCAACTGGAATGAGAACGGATTGTTTGGATCTGCCAAATCAATCAGAGAAGCACCATCCAAATGATACGATACAATAAACTTGAATTTACCTTCATCTACACCTGTCAGAGTATTTCTTGAATTCTTTGATTGACTTAGTTGTCTATTATTATGACAATAAACATAATGTTAATATTAAGTTATGTTAATCTATATATATATATATAGATGTTTTTTATGATACTTTACTTTGCAAGATTCTTATTCTCTGTTTTCAAAAGGATATCGTTGAAGAGGAAGAAGAAGTAGATCTTTGATTTCTCTTCTAGACATGCAAGTGGACCTTTACGAACGTATCTACGATGTGGCTCGGCGAGATTGTCGAATTTACCGACAAGACTGTGTTGGATGTTGAGTACTTGGTTGAGATTCTCGGCTTCTCTCTTCTTTTCGTTGACGTACTCTGCGACGTCTTTCATCTTTTTCAAGGCGACAGAGAGATTGTCGTAGTCTGGGTGGTCGTCACTGGTAAACTTGACGAGATCTTGCAGCAGAAGAACGTATCGCGGTAGTCTTTGAATTGGCATGATCAGGAAAGCCGACAGATCCAAACCCATACACTTCTCGGCGATACGATTCTGCTCGAGCAGCTTGGCAAACTTCTCGTTCTCTTTGCACTCGTTGATCGCTGCAATCGATGCGTTGTAGTTGTTGACGTAGTTTGTGTAGACTTTGAGGTAGTCGGTGGTTCGCTTGAATATCTCACCGAGCTGCTGTTTCGATCCCTCCTTGAAACGATTCTCCATCTGTGTCAGCAAGTTGTAGTTTACATTCTTGATGACCTCGATCTGCGAGAAGATACTCTTTACTTGATTGGGTTGCAGTATCTTTTCACACTCTCGCAGGTAACATTCAATGAGAATCTCCAAGCACTTGACATATTTACGCTCAGTCGCCAAGATCTCCTTGACGATATCGTTACGACGGAACAACGGATACTGACGCCAGAGACGTCTTCTCTCTATCTTTGCTTTGGTACGAGCTTGAACTTTGGTGAGACCACGATATGCTTTTGGATTGCTGGCAAAGTGTTCTTCGTAGCTACGCATTCTCTGACGGTGTTTCTCCATGGCAACACGCACGCGACGACGAGCGATCCATCCACGCACATGTGCCTGTACAACCACAAGCTTGCGTAAACTATGTTGTTTTCCACCGAAATCGAAAGTTCCACACATAATCGCACCGCTCTTTGTTTTTCTAATCATTCCACGTTCAAGCTTGGTGTCGGAAGACGACAGAACCGAGTGTGAAGATGCAGCGGCTGTACCGCTTGCGGGTAGCGAAGTCGACAGTGAACCAAGATCGGTTGGTCTTGTTGTTGGTGCACTGGCGAATCGATTTCTCAGTGTGCTAACACCGACTCCACTTGTAATTTCGATGGTCGATGGTGTTGTTGTGGCGCGACTGTCGACCGGCCTAATTCCGCTACTCGATCCGGAACTGCTTGTTTCCGAGTCGGATGCGCCGCTGTGAATGTTATTGCTGTTGCTATTGTCTTGGTTGAGTGATTTATGTGCGAATCTAGATACTGGTGTACCGATGATGGTGGCGCGTTTACCGCCCAGGCTGTTACTGGACATTGCGCTGAGCAGTGTCGGATCGATTTCCAACTGCATGCTCGACTTTACTTTTTGGATCAACAAAAAACTGACACCCATAATCTGTTTCAGATTGCCATCGACGATGTCCTTGGCGTTGCAACCAACCACTTTAATATCCAATACCTTCTCCATAAAGAGAAGCGCCACCATTATATTATCGATTTTGTGTTGTAGGAATTTCGGGTTGCGAACATAACGCGACACCTTCTTGCCAGAGATGACCTCTAACAAATTGATCAGCATGACACCATCGGAGAAATCAGTTGCCAAATCCTTGACGACCAGACTTCTCTCTTGTAGATGTTGGTTAATCCATCCTGTAAATGAATCCAATTGAATGTTCTCCCAATTGGCATGTGAACCAGATACATAGGATTTCGATGTCATTTTGTTATGTTAAAAAATATATTATAATTATTACTTTTTTGTTTCTATTATTATTATTTTTTTCTACTTCAGGTTATCAATAAAAACTTTTAAATTTGGTGTTGATAATTTCTAATATTATTATGATTATTATTAACTAACTAAAGTTAAATATCTAAGATTTAAATTAAAAAAAGACTAACTGTTAATATATTGATATTTATTTCAGAATTCTATGTAATATTGTTAATAATATTAATTATTAGGTGAATGGAATGGAATGAATGAGTGTTCCAGGTTTTTCCAGAGTTTATAAAATTGTAAAATTAAACAGTTATTTGTTTTTGTCAAATTTAGGGTATGAATGAATGATGATAATATATGATATGTCGATTGAATTGGAATTTAATTGAGTGAATGAATTTATATAACAATCAATCACAAGCTAAACCAAAATAAAACAAAACAAATTCAACCATTATTATTATTAATCAACAAATCAACAATCTATAATCTCTAAAAAGTAGTTTTCTGTTTGGATTCAAAAGAAATCCTCCTTTTTTATTCTTTTCATACCTTTCTATTCTCTATTGATTGATTGATTCTATTATGATTCTGTTGTTAGCTTTATTATTAAATAACAATACTGTCAATATTCTATCACATATTTTAACATTGATTTGGTATGAATATTGATTCATTAAATAAAAACACTAAACCATTTACTTTGCTTGCTTAGTTGTTTGTTAATATTAAATCTAACAAATCAACCACACACACACTCACACGCAACAGAGAGTTAAAATAAACAACACAACCAACACAACACATTGTTGGAATATTAAAACGACACACACACAACTAACTCACATTTTTTTGTTTTTTTTTTTTAATATTTTAAATGTGTAGGTAAAAAAATTGGGTGTGTTTTTGAATGTGAATGATTGACTGATTGATTGATTGATTGACTGATGTATGTCTGACTTGACTTGTTGTGTTGATATCATCTTAATTGCAATCATATGATTTTATCAATGACATTTCTTTGACTTTATAACCTAAGATAGTAATGTTATAAAAATCTGATGAAGATTTTGAAAAAGTGTAAAATATAACCTTTGAACAAAAAAAAAAAAAAAGTAGATTCTAAAATAATCGATATAATTCTACAACTACTACTACTACTACAACTAAGGAGAATGTTAGATAATTATATATCTCGTACTATTCTCTAAACTTTTCATTCCAAATTAATTAAAACAGATACACCAAAAACTTGCTATTTGAAATGGTAACTGCTTTCTTTTGATAGGATTGTGATGATAATGGCACATGTGTGATTAATCAATTGACGACAATAAGCAAGCGAAGATCAATCTTTTACTAAAAATTATCGTCGTAGGTGTTGTTTATCTTAAAGTGTTGGCGAACTCTTTGTGATCTTTACCTTTTTTTATTTATCTGTTTTTGTTTTGTTTTGACTATGATTACAATTAAAAATATAGAGGTTGAAATATTTCTATGTATTTGTTAATGAAATGTAATTAATGTACTGTGCTATACTCTATTCCTCTACTCTTTTTTTACTACAAGTTTACACTAAAATACTAAACTAACTAACTAACAAACTAATATCTACAAATTTTTATATATCTGAAAATATATAAATATATATATCTTTCTTCCTCTCTCTTCTATAAGAAACAATTAAAAAAAAAATAAAAATAAAAAAACTTTTTTTTTTTTTTTTTACAAAAAATTATAATTACATTGATGTATGAAAAAAAAAATTTCAATTTATTTTCTTTTAAAAGAATATAAATTATGATGATGATTGGTGCAACACAACTCTTGATCAACCAAAAACCCCCATTGTTTGAAAAATATAGAAAAAAAATGAAAAATGGGTCAGTCAGTTTATAATAATTTAACCACAAATTTTTTCATTTAAATCTTTAGCGATTTAATTTTATTTTGTTTTATTTTTGGTGTTAATCGACAAATTTGCCTTTAGTTTTGATAAAACAATGGTTATTAAAATTTAAAATGAAAGATGAAAATAAGAAATAAGAAAATGATTATATTTAAAAGTTTTAGATATTTATTATTTATCTTCTAGCTTTTTTGGTTAAATATACAAAGGCAAGGATAAAGAGAATCGATGAAGCCCAATAAGCAGCGAGAATACCAAGGTTTCTCCAACGATTTTCGTAATGCCAATCCAATGTTTGATAGTATTCTTCACCATCTTTATATATGCAATATCCACATTCAGTTTGATTGTTATTGATTGAAACTACGTATCCTGGTGCATTTTGTGTGAATTGTTCGGTGTATTGCTCACATGTTTGTCCGTCTGGTGATGTGAATTTAATGAGATCCTCTGGTTTACAGATAACTTCCACTGGCTTTAAGATAGTAGTTACAATACCTTCCAACAAGTACTTGGCAGGGTTGAGACTGTACATGAAACGGAAGAACTTTGGCAACAATGAATATGGAATTTGGACACCACAGAACAAGAAGATATAGAATAAAAGAATTGGAAGTGCTGCAATCGAGATGGCAATGTCAAAACAAGCTGCTCCCAATGCTTGACTGAATGATACAATGTAGAGTCCAAACATCGAGTGAATCAACCAGTAATAGAATCCGGTGATCGCATCGAATTGGAGACCTGCGGTCCAGTAGGATGCAAAGAAGAAAAGCGTTGTTGAGATGATGACATATGGTATTTCAACGGCAACGATTGCCAATGAGAAACTATGCCATGAATAATATTTACTTGCGTAATCACGCTTAAAGAAATTCTTTTGAATAAAGAATTGTGGCAATACCAAGTAAATCAATAGGACACCAAGAACCATACCTTCCCACAAGAAGAATATTCTTTGGTTCATATCGGATGATGAGTTTTCCAATTGATAGAATGTGAATCCAATAATCAATCCGGAAACCAACGATTGTGCAAACGATCCAATGGTATATTGTGGATCTCTCCACCAGATTAAATTGAAACGTTTGTAGACTTCGATGAATTGTGTGAGGAATCCAGTTGCGAATTCTCTTGGTGCCTTGGAATTGTTTGATTCTTCGTCGACATGACTAATATATTTGACAAGTTCTTCTCTGGTTTTGAGAAGTTGAAGTTCCAATTTCACTTGGTTGTACTCGGTGGAACTCTTCCAGATTGCACTCCAATCAAAATCAGTCTTTCCATGTACACCGGCACCAATTACATCGAGAATATATTCAGCTGGATTCTCAGTTGAATCATAAGCACGTCCACCATTCTTTGTGAAATAATTGACAAGAGTTTGTGAGTTTTCACCAATATCACCGAAATAAACGGTTTTTCCACCTTTGGCCAACAAGAGAATACGATCGAAATGCTCGAATAATACTGGTGATGGTTGATGAATTGTGCAGACCAATGGCATTCCAGCGTCGGCAAGTTTACGAATGAATTTAATAATGTTGTATGATGATTGTGCATCGAGACCTGAAGTTGGTTCGTCCAAGAAAAGAATATGTGGTTTGGCAACAAGTTCCAATCCAATGGTGAGACGTTTTCTCTCTTCAACAGAGATACCAACTCCATTTTCCAAACTTCCAACAAGTGCATCACCCAAATGTTTCATTTCCATCATTTCAAGAACACGTTCGACATATTCGTATTTCTCTGAGAGTGGTACCTCTGGTTCTTGTCTGAGTTTTGCAGAGAATTGCAAAGCTTCACGAACAGTCAATCCTGGATTATGAACATCCATTTGCTCGACATATCCAGTGATACGCTCAAAGTCAATGGCGAGTGCTTTACCATTTAATGCAGAGTCACCTTTGACTATTCCAATGGTTTTACGCTTGGCCAAAACATCCAACAGTGTTGTCTTACCGGCACCTGAAGATCCCATTAAAGCAGTCATTTGTCCAGGTTTAATCCAACCGAGAACATCATCGAGGAGTAACTTTTCACCGGCACCTGGAATTGGGACTGTATAGTTAATATTCTCCCAAGTGAAGATTCCACCTTGAATCTTGAGATTATCTTTCATGTTGGTGGTGGCTTGTTCAACGATTTTATTTTGATTACGTTCCTCTTCGACATCGTTCAACTTTGGTGCCTTTCCTTTTTTGTAGACTTTCTGAGTGTATCCACCGGCAGTCCAATCAAAGAATTCGACTGCGAAAACATTCAACAAGATATAGAACAACCAGAGAAGATAGACAACCACGACATAGAGAGCTCTTTGTTCAACTTTGAAATCGAATGAGTCGAGAATATAAGATCCACCTTTAACACTCAAATTTCCTTCAACAGCACCTGGAACTGGACAAATACGATGTGCAGAGTCAGTGTAGCTTAGACCGGAAGGAATTGCAGATTGTTCGCATGAGAAATCGATCGATTTGAATTCATTTGTCATTAGAGCACGGAATGCATAGGACAATGGTGAGACGTGGTAAAACCATTTGAACCATGGATGCATTTTAGAAACTGATTGGGTATAACCAAAATAGTTCACCATGAAGATGAATACGAAATTCATTACATTCTGACCGGCAAATAAAGTTGGTGTGAAATTTCCAAAGGCACGGTACAACGAACCACAAGCCAGAGTGACACCGACCAGAGTGAATGCAAAGATAAAGAACTTTCCAGCATTGTAATCAAGTCCATACATAAAATAGGCAATGATTGCATGAAGAAAAGATTGAGCGAAAGCGAATGGAATATCAACGATCACCTGAGAAATAAGGAATGCCGATGGTCTGTAGAGAGCATAGGATTTGTGTTTCTGAAGGATACGACGTCCGTTGAATGTTGCATGAAGATTACCACTCGTCAAAATACACATAAATATGATCGAGGAGAAAATAGCACCTCCTCTTGTGAAAAGTCCATCGGTTGTTCTGTCCATTTGGAAGTAGACACCACCGAGAATAAATGAATTAATGAAAACAGTGAGGAAGAGTGAGACGATTGTGAATTTATCACCATAACTCAATTGCATCTGACGTTTGGTGAGTGCAATACATTGAGTGATGAAACTGGCACTGTAGACAGAACGCTTGCCGGCAGTCTTACTCTTTTCATTACGAATCTGTTGGATAAAGTCAGCGGATGGTTGCTCCTTCTCAACGGTAGCTTCGTAGATCTGTTGCGATTCCATCTGTTGTTTGAAGAGATAAGAGTTTTTCCATGCGGTTTCCAAGTCTCCTGATGTCTCTGGAACACGACCTTCGAATCCTGGACGAACAATTCGTTCCTGTGGGTTGGAGATTCCGGTGAGGAAATCGGCGATCGATTTTCTTGGTTCACAATCGAATCCGAGATCCAAGAAATATTGTTTGGCAAGTTCGATTGGTCCAAAATAAATACAACGACCTTTGTCTAAAACCATTACCTTGTCGAAAAGATTGTAAATCGAGTCAGATGCTTGATAGAATGATGCAATCGTTGTCTTGTGAAGAGTATCAGACATGATACGCAATGACTTGGCATAATCCAAAGCGGATGCAGCATCCAATCCACGAGTTGAACTATCCCAACATGTAATACTTGAACCTGAAACCATTGCCTCGGTAATTGTCATTCTCTTTCTTTCACCACCAGATAAACCTCTAACAAATTCATTTCCAACAATCTAAAAATAAAACATTATTAGTTAAATTTGATATCATTTTTAAAATATTATAATTTTTTTACTTACAGTATTTCTTTGATTTACTAAACCATACATTCCAACTAAAAGATCATATATTTTCGATCTGAAATTTGCTTTTGTTTCTTCAGGTAGACGTTGACTTGGTGTTTTAAGTTTCAATGTGAAATCGAGTGTTTCGAAAACTGTGAGTGTTGGAAAATGGATATCTTCTTCTGGTGTATAGATGGCTTCACCTCTATATTTTCCAAATTCATCGGCTGGAATATTTCCATATTTAAGTTCACCAGTTACATCGATATATGATTCCGTTTGATTGGATATAACTCTCAACAGAGTAGAACAACCAGACCCTGGACGACCTAAAACCAATAACATTTTTCCATCTTCTATATATCCATTTACACTATTTAAAATATTAAATGTATTTATTTCTCTACTTTTAAAACTATTTGATCATTTTGTTAGAATTTTTTATAATTAGAGTTTAGTTAATAAAATACATACAAATTAAATGGATTTAATGCAGATAATAAAAATTTAAATGGTGTAAAGTTGTCGGCAATAACAGAAGTATCGGCACCTTGACCAACAACAGTTAGATTCTTGAAAGAGACACCCATTTTCTTTGGCTTTCCTCCTATTTCCAAGTTCATTCTCTGTGAGTTTTCAAAGTATTTACGGAGTTTGAAGTCGTCTTCATTCTCCTTATATTTTTCACCAAGTTCAATATCAACTTCACCACCAAAATCAGTTACAATCTCTCTAAATAATTTTGATCTGCTAAGTTCTCTGACTTGATTTTCCAACTCTTGAAACAATTTATTTCCATCTTCCACAGATGGTGATTCATCGATCGCTATATTAATTTCTTGGTTAGACATTATTAAAAAAAAAATTATATTTTAAAAAAAATAAATATATTTATATATGGATAATTAAATATTTATAAATATATACAGAAAAAATTAATAGAAATTTACAAAAAAGGTTATTGTTATAATTAAAATGATATAATATATATTTATATATTTGTATAATAGTTTGTACAAATGATCTATGATAATTAGATTGTATTTATAGTTGATCTAAAATAAAGTAGGTGCAAATCTGACAGGTTACATATTTACAGGAAATAGGTGATCACTTTGATTAGAATGGTAAACATTCATCGTTCATTAGTGGTTTGCGGGGTAATTCATTGCTTCTTATCTTTAAGTTTCTTTAAAGAGTGATCGTTTTTTTAGCATCATAAGCTTGTAGAAGCAATCAAAACACTTTTGAAAAAGCGCTCGTGTGATCATCAAAAAAACTGTTCTTTTTTTTAAAAACAAACTTCTATTTTTTTCATTCTGGAAGCAGTGCAAATAAATTTAATTAAATTAAATTTAGAAAAAAAAACAGAATCACTTTTATTTTTATATAAATATCTGTTATATAAATACTAGTAATTATTGTTAATTTTATTTTTTTAAATTGTAGTATTTGTTTTATTGCTTGTGATTGTTGAAGTTGTAGTTGTTGTGTGTACAGTTTAAGGTTATTTTCCTTAATGAAACTAAATTAAAAAAATAAATAGATTTGTTGTCACTATTGTTTTTGAGGGTGTCATCGTGCTTTGTTTGTTTTGTTTGATACAGTGAAATGCTTGGATATCTGATCTGGGTGCAGTGATATGATACCGAAAGATCTTCTACCTTAGTAATCCCAAACTTTGCATGATCATATCGGATAATGTTAAGGGCTACTCTGAGTCGAAGACCATTACCAGCGAAAGGCCTCAATTAGAAGCATATGTATTGGTCGTTTATTTAAATAGGAAACCACATATATATATATATATCTAAACAAATTTTTGTTTTTTGCAAAATTATTTTAATAAATTAAGAAAAAAAAACTAAGATCTTATTTTTATCAATATATTTGCATTGTTTTGTTGTAATGTCAAGTCATACAAATAATGGTATTCAAACTCGACTACAATGGATCGATGAACTTACTGAACTAAAAGATCAGGCCACTCTATCTTTGAAATTAGATAGTGTCTTACAGTCCATTAATAATCATCTTTATATATCGGATAATAACCAAACAGCAACGATATCAACAATAACAACAACAACAACTGATAATTCATTGACAATAGAAGATAAAGATGCATTAAATAACAATAATGATAATGATAATAAATTTATATCACCAAATGATTTAGATATGTTGGATTTTAATGAGAATGAAGATAATAATAGTAATAATGGTGATAGTAATAATATCAATATAAATGTTAAACAATTAATAGATAGTATAACAAATAGATATAATGATTTAATATCAAGAATAAAAATCAATGATAATAGTAATAATAATAATAACAGTAGTTGTTTAATTCAAATTCATTATATTATTACGATATTAGAGATAATAAATTCATTAAATAAACTATTAATACAATATAATGAAATACTTTCATTTAATGTAATTATCAAAAATAAATGATTATTTGTACATATTTATTTATTCTTTCTTTCTTTCTTTCATTTATAATGTCTACTTTTGTTACTTTCTTTATAGAATCAAAAACTTGTAAAGTTGGCATTGGACATTGTCATATGTTGGGGTGTATCTCCAATGTTGGTACCTGGTATTGGTATTCCCATAAGTAAAAGAGTTGGTTTAGTCAATGGTAAGTGTTTAAACATTAATGTTAACAAAGATATATATGTAATTACAATTAACTAATATTTATCTCTATGAAATAATAGAGCAACTATTTGTTATGAATGAAGAACAAACTAGATTCTATAGTTGGAATAATCATTCAATGTTTATATCTTACTATTTGTTGGATGTGGTGAGGAATATCATTGCTCTAAGGGATAATCTCGATTTGAATTCCATCATTATCTCTAGGTATCTTTCGGATCTGTTTGCTTCACTTCTCCAATTGATAAATCTCTCGAATCGACCTGGCAATTCATCACTTACCGATGCCGACAAGCAGTATTGTGGACAGCAGATAGATAAGATGTTGTTCGGTATCTATCCAGAGTTGATATTTGAATCGTTAACGATGTTGTTGTCACCTGTACAATCAACAGGAATGACACCGACACCAACATGGTTTACCAAGTGTGTTAGTTTGATGTTGTCAAAGTGTTTGACTCGTCCACAGTCGTTGAAGATCGTTCTCGACACGGTGTTGACACCGCAGCCAGGAAAGGATATGACCAACTCGATCAACTCGATCGTCAGACTGGTCAGTTTGATTCCTTCGAATATGTCGGTCGACGACTACCTCCAAAAGATAGCACCGCAACTTCTCGATATCTTGCATCTCAAAGACCGTCACGACAAAGAGAGAATCATCGAG
This sequence comes from Heterostelium album PN500, assembly GCF_000004825.1. Classification (NCBI taxonomy): domain Eukaryota; phylum Evosea; class Eumycetozoa; order Acytosteliales; family Acytosteliaceae; genus Heterostelium; species Heterostelium album. The sequence continues at coordinate 342,072 of NW_008805072.1, read as the reverse complement.
GCAACCGTAATGATAATCGATCGTCTCATTCAACTATATCCACAACCAACATCTAAATACATATTACAATCAATCATTCACCCACTCATACAATTCAAATCTACAACAAACAAACAACAACAAGAAGAAGAAGAATCAAATAATAATATTATAATCAAAGAAATAGATATATTCTATTGTATAGAAGACATTCACAAGTTATTAACAAAACTATCTTTAAATCAATTTCTATTATCATTTTTAACACCATGTAAGATAAACTTTCTTTTTTAACAATTGGGTCAATTCACAAACTAACAACATATCTTTTCTTTATATAGATATACCTATTTTATTTCAATTACATTGTTTCCTTTCAAAATCGATATCATCATTGAAGGTATCTTGTAAAGAGATATTGTCAACTTACTTTAAATTCTACAGTCATTCAGTTTTAGAGTTGAAGCGTTTGATATTGCCTGTTGTTGTTAGTAATAAAGATGAAAGTAGTACTGGAAGTTCGAAAGTGGATGAAGGAAAAGATGGAAATAGAAAAGCAGATCGTTCATTGTTGGATTTAGAGGATAAACTTGCAGATAGTAGTTTGGATGATGACAATGAGACAACGATTTGTTTGTCATTTGCAATGGGAGAGAATGGAGGTGTCGTTGCTAAATACATTGCTTACTACGACAGAGATTTCAATTGGGAAGCAGAGTGTCTTGTAGGTATACTGCAACTGATGAAAAGCGATCGGTTAGCTGGAGATCTCTTTGTTGACTTGCTCAACGAGTATTCATTGGTGGAGCTAAACGTTAAGAAGCGACACTCCAAACAGTACTTTGTGTTGATGCAATTCCTTGTTATTGTTAGTGAGTCGTTGGGTGCCGCTGCCATAAAGAACGTAGTGCAAGTAACAACTCTGATTCGTGTGATGTTGCAACGTTCACTTGACAAGTTTGCAAAGACTGTTAGTAGTGGCAATGGTAGTGGTAGCGATCAAGTAGACGATGAAGATGTTGAATCTATCACTCTTTCACTTGGAATATTGTCATCTCTCCTCACTGGCGATATCAAAGTGAAGAAGGAAGAGGAGATCTTAGTGTTTGACCTGTTGACTCCACTCGAACAACTAATGTCCTATCCAAACGAGATAATCTCGACGATGGCATCACAATTGAAAACAATAATCACAGCAAAACAACCTATTTGGCTTGATAACAATAACAATAACAATAACAATGATAATGGTAATAATGTTGAAGATGTCAAATCAAAACTTAAAGAAATTTTAGAAGATCTTTCCCATCCTCTTTTACCAATAAGAGCACATGGTTTAATAGAACTTAGAAAGTTGGTTCTCCAATCCAAACAATCTGAACTCATTCACAAGAATCTGGAGAATATCATTGAGATTTTCAAGACTCAAATCAATGATGATGATACGTAAGTATAAGAGTTTGAACTCAAAACTAAACAATCATGTTAACTAACTTATCTATTTCTACTACTGTTTTTTAGATTTATATATTCTTGTGCTATCAACGGTTTAACTGCACTCGGTGATATCTACCCAGTGAAGATCATTCCAATTCTAACCGCTCAATTTAACAATCAATCGTACAAAGAGGAGAGGAGAATGAAAATCGGTGAATCTTTGGTGCAGATCTCTCAGCGATGTGGTGATGTATTGCCACACTATGCAGGCCAGCTTTTCCATTGTTTCTTTTTGGGGTGTAACGACCATAGTGTTGGCGTGCGTGCTAGTAGTCTTTCTAATCTGGCGACACTCTCAGAGCTATTGAAATACTCGATCGATAGCTATCTGGTGGAGTTGCTACACTGCATCGAGAGTCTGCTAGTGAGTGAACGCGAACCAGAGGTACGACGTGGTGCCATCTTTGTCATACAGCTACTACTCAAAGGTGTCGGTCTAGATGCTTTCCAACTGATACCGACCGAGCTGAGAACACTCTACAACCGACTCAAAACATTGGAATCTACAGATACCGATACCATCTGCAAGTATCACGCAAGAAATGCATTAGCAGAATTAGATACAATAACAAGACAATTTATATTTCCAAATAATTAATTGATTGATTGATTGATTAAAAAAAATAATAAATCTTTCATTAATACAACAAAAACTACTACTATTACTATTTGGATTATACATTCATTTTTATATTAAAATAATATATTCTATGTATGTTGAAGTTCAAATTTGTGGATGATGATGATGAATCTAATTGATAAGATCTCATATAAGAATCATTTGGTGATTACCTACAATGACTCGAATAACATTCCAACTCTGACTAGCTGTGATTATACTGATGAGACTGTTGTTGACCAACCGAATTTTCTTACCCTGAGCGTTACTCAATGCCAAATCGGTTCTGGGGTTTACAGTTTCTACTTGGTGAGCTACCATGCTAAACAAAAAGGATATGTTCTCCATACACTTTTGATAACCATAGCCGTTCTTGGTACTGCTCAGATCCTATTGATGGTTCACCTGCTGTGCACAGACAGGGTACCTACTTCATGTCTCTTGTTTTTCTGGTTAGCAACACTCTCACTTGAAGTTACTGTCACTGTCTATTCTCAACTTCAATTTAAACAATCATTGGATATGTGTTGGAATCGTAGTTCCAAGATACCAATCAACCGATACTGCCAACCGACAAATCAACAATATATAAGCCCAAACAAAAATCAATAAACAATTAATTATTTTACAATCATCTTTAAAACATATAACTATTATTTATTATAACATTATTTTATACCACTACATTATGTCATTACTATCACAATTCAACGACATCTCTAACAATATGACATATAGTAAGATATTTGATATTTGTATTTCAATATTTATATTTTAAAAATTCTAATTTCTATTTTATTTTTATTAGAATTATTCTTCAAATCTGTTGATGTGGATTTTTTCACAAAAGGTTTTATCTATGAAATATTCTTGGCTGCACATGAAATAATACCATTATTGTGTATCTTTACATTATTTTGGTCATATGATAACAGATTAAGAGAAAATTGATTGTCATCAGAGAAAAACATGAGTACTTTGAAATAATGTAATTTGTTCTTATCTGTTACGTGTGATAACAAATTTATAACTTCTAATAAAATCCAATACCAATATAATTGCATATTGCTACTTTTAGAACTCAGAGTGAGAAATTAGAATTGATAATAAAAAGAATAACAATAAAAAAAAAATTAATTTTAATATCAACAACATCAGGTAACACGTTAATCAAAATACATTTACAAAAAAATATATTTATAGAAATTTTCTCTGTCTGATAAACAAAAATGGCCGTCAGAACAAAAACATATTTTGTTTTGAATTTTATTTATTTATTTTATTTATTTTATTTCAAAATATTTATTTAGAATAATTCAAAACATTATTTATGTTATATTTAAAATTTATTTATTTTTATAAAATAAAATAATAGAAAAAAGAAAAATAAATAATAGAAAAATTAATTGATTTAAATATGAATGAAAATATAGAAAATATTCTTCTAGATATTAGAAGAGATAACCAAAATTTTGAAGACCATAGAAGATCAGATAAGGTTAGTGATTTTAAAACTTATTATTAAACTTCTTTTCAATGAAGATATATATAGTAACATTTTTTTTAACTTTGTATTTAGAGCAAAGAAAATATTTGCACAATTATTTTTCTTATTATTGCCTTAGGTTCATTGATTAGTGTAATCTACCAAGCAGTAAAAGGTGGTACCAATATAAATTATAATACTAATACAAAGATTGATCAATATTTTTTTACATCAGAAAAGGAAACCCCATGAACTTGGATATGTAAATAAAAATAAAACTGTTAGATCAATCAATTCTTTATTATTAAAAACTATTTGAGATCCTTTTTATTAAATTTTTATAACAAATTAATATCTTTGTTTGTATTTTCTTCTTCATATTTTAGTAAAATATATGAATGTTTGATTGAAAGTGAGCTCTTTTTTATTAGTATTGGTCGCTTATAGGAAGTAACCGGTGTTATTTTAACTATAAACATTCAACCCTAAGCTAAGAGCTTTGGTTAAAATCCACCATTACATTAGTTTTATTTGTTTGACATTTATTGAAAAATTACCCAATTTGGTACGAGGGTGTTTTGATTGAAATTTATTTGTAAATGAATATATTTTTATTATTTTCTATAACAAATTAATAAAATTTATTTAAATTTATAAATTAATATTTTTATGTATAAATGAATATATTTTTATGGTTTTCTTTAACAAATTAATTTATTTTTTTATTTTCTAGAATATTATTTTTAATACATTCTGCTTTTAAAATAAAATGAGTGAAGCTAGAATTTTAGAGATTCTTGAGGGCATCAGACAAGACAATCGAGATTTTGAAAATCAAAGAAGATTAGATAATGTAAGTTTAAATAAATAAAAAACTTTTAAATTATTAACATAAAAATCTTTGTTAAATAAAGACTTTAAAAGGAAGGATATACTTGGTAGGCTTTTTTTTTAAAAGATATTTTCTCAAAGTAAAAAGATGTTTTTCTCCTTAAAATTGTTTATTATCTATAAATCAATAAAATTAAATAAGTAGGATTTGGCTCCATTAAAATTTTATTATTGTTCAATAAATATTAATTATATAGAATATGGATTTTTCTTGATTTTAATGAACATCTTTTATGAAACTTTATCATTGTTTTATTGTTAAAATGAACTTTCCTGTGTTACTATTATTAAATTATATTCAATTTTTCAACTATATTAGTTTTATTTCATCAAATTAACAGACATAAACAAAACTGAAGTTTTTAAGTTAAGATTTAAAAAAATAAATTCTGATTGTATTCTATTTACCAATGATAGAATGTATTCTTTAATAAACAGTGTTTAACAGTATTAGTTTTCTTTTAAATTTTTTTTAAAATTTTCAAGTATTTAAAATATGTATGAACCAATTGGAGATAGTCATTCAAGAAATGAAAAAGAATATCTTGATCAAGATTTAAGTGTTATTACGAATGTAATATACTTTTTTGGAGGATTAATTTATAAGTACACCTGCTTTCTCCTTAGTTTCAATCTTTAGTATGAATTACCTATTTCATCCCTAAATTGAATTTATTAATAATTTTAAATCTTCATTATATTTAATTTTATATAGGTCCAATTATAAGTGTATACCAACCAGTTGCATATTTCAATTCATTCGATAATTTCAACAATTCTGAACCATCTGGAAGTATTCTCAGTCAAATTGATTACTATATTGGTCATATGGTTGTAACACACAACGACTCAAAGAAAACAATGACAAAGACCTATTGTCAGTACACCGATAAATCCGATAACCAAACTCGGTATATAGACATTGATCTCTCACAGTGTCAAACCAACTATGGATTAAAAAGTACATCTACCTGGTGGACTACAATGCCAAACACACTAGTATCACACTTAAATCAATACTTATAGTATTATGTATCTTTAGTATCGTTTTGATAAAGATGATAATCGATTAAGTAACCAGAGATAGAATGCCTATTCTCATTCTATTGTTACTTTGGTCGATTACATTCTCTCTTGAGATTACAGCCATTACCTATTCACAAAGTAACTTCAAACAATCACTTGGAATAACAGATCGTATGTATCAATCAATAATTCAAGAATAACTTTATTAAAATTATTAATATTTACTACTATCTATATAGAATTAATTCAAAAAAGAGAAATTACCGATTCTAAAACCAACGGATTTTTCTTGATATTGATGACAATCATATTAATAACATGTTTTAATATTAATATTATAGTTTTCATTTTTTTTCAATTGAGATAATATGATTGACATGTTTTAAAGAATAATATTAATTTGACTGTTCACTATCTATTAATAATACCACTAATTAATTGTTTAAAAATTAAATTTAAAAGTATAAAAAAACACTTAATTGTAGAAAAAGTATTTTTTTGTGCTTATCAACCAAGTGTGTGGTTTTAAATGAAAAAAAACCCACACCCCAAAAAAAAAAACAATCACAGCTTATTCAAATAATTAATATTTTTAAAATAAAATAATGTTTGCAAATTTTAAAGAGGTCGATAATATTATTATTGAAACAAAAAACATTCAACCAACAACAACTGTAGTATTATATAATTAAATTTAATTAATAGATTAATATATCATCAATACTTTAGAAGAAAATCTTTTTTTATTTATAACCTTTTATATTTATATATTTTTGTTTTTGTTAAACCATCATCATCAATAATATAATAATCAAATTTAAAACCATTCATTCATTTGATTTATTTTAAGTTTAGTTTTTTTTTGTTTTAGTTCTTTTTTCTATTTTTTGTTTTTTAAGTTTGTTGTTTGTTATTAATATAATACTCCAAATTATCAAAGAAAAAACAACAAAATCAACTGACAAACAAACTTGCTTATTTTTATTTTAATCACTTTTTTGTAATATATCTTCAACATACTACTACGTACACCTTACATTACACCTCTACGCGCGTAACATCCAAAAACAAAAGTTGTATTTTTTTATTAATAATAGACTTTTCGATTGTTTGTTTTATTATTATTGGGATTTCTTGAAAAAACACAACCAACCAACCAACTGACTTTAATACTACTAAACACCTTTTCCCTTAAAAGACAGAAATCCACACTCACTCCAAAACCAACAGTATACACCACCCCAATCTCTCTCACACCCTTACATCCTTCGTTTAGTTTTGTTTTTGTTACTATTATTTTAATTGTTTTTTTTTTTGTAATTAATTGGAAAGAGTGCGGAGTTGACACACATTGGTGGTAGGGTCATAGAACAAGAGGAGAGCAATCAACAACAATGATGGAAGAAACCATTATAAAAGAGGACATCGATTACTCGGATGAAGAAGATGATGAAATAATTGAAGGTGATAACAACTTGACAGATCCACCAAGTAGACCAACCATGGACAAATCACTAGCTGCCAAAATGTACATAGAACAATACTATATGAATCAACAGAAATCTGCAAAACAAAGATTATCAAGGTAAATACTACTAATTAGTTTATTAAAACTATGTGATTGATCCGTTATTTATTAACCATTTTATTTATATTTGTAGACGAAAAGACTTGGAACAGAAAATGGAAAATATGAAATTGACATCGAAAGAACAGAACGATCTATTGAAAGAATTGGATAAGAAGGAATCAGAGTATATGAGATTGAAACGTGTAAAATTAAAACGATCGGATTTCGAAGTACTCAAAGTAATTGGACGTGGTGCATTCGGTGAAGTAAGTCTCGTTCGTCAAAAGGAAAATGGTGAACTATTCGCCATGAAAAGATTATTAAAATCTGAAATGTTAAAGAAAGAACAAGTATGTATATATACTTAAAAAATAATATTATTTTTAAAAATACATCATTTATTTATTTACTAAACTAATAATTATGTTTGTTTTGTTTAATCATAAATAAAGGTTGCTCATGTTAGAGCGGAAAGAGATGTTCTTGCCAATGCAAATAATGAATGGGTGGTTCGTTTGTTCTATTCGTTCCAAGATGAAAACTATTTGTATTTGATTATGGAGTATTTACCGGGTGGCGACATGATGTCGTTGCTGATAAAATACGATATTTTCTCGGAGGATCAGGCGCGATTCTACATTGCAGAGACGCTGCTGGCCATTGAGCTGGTGCACAGTCTCGATTATATTCACCGTGACATCAAGCCGGACAATCTGCTACTGGACAAGAGCGGACACGTCAAACTGACCGATTTCGGTTTGTGCACGGGATTCCATCGTTTGCACTCGTCAGAGTTCTACAACAAGCTGGTCGGCGACGCCATGACCCTGAAGATGCGATTGGTGGCGGAAACACAGATCACTCAGACCGAGCGCATTCAATCGTGGAAGAAGACCAGACGTGAACTGGCATATTCCGCGGTCGGTACACCCGATTACACCGCTCCAGAAGTGTTCCTCCAGACTGGCTATGGAAAGGAGGTCGATTGGTGGTCACTCGGTGTCATCCTCTACGAGATGGTCATCGGACATCCGCCATTCCTCTCCGAGGACACCACCCAAACCTGTCTGAAAATCTTGAATTGCAAGGAAACACTGGTGTTTCCATCCGATCATGGTGTATCAAAAGAATGTATAGATTTAATTAAAAAGTAAGTGAAAATGTAACTAAAAATTGAATGTTGGCAATCCAATTAGTTTACTAATCTTTGAATTAATAATAATAATAATTATGATTATATAGGTTGGTATGCGAAAAAGATAGATTGAAAAACGCTGAACAAATAAAGAAACATCCATTCTTTAGAGGTGTCAATTGGGATAAGATTCGTCAGCAGAAAGCACCGTTCATTCCAGAGTTGAAGAGTCCAACCGATACTTCAAACTTTGATGAATATGAACCAAACGACGACAGAAAGCTGGAGAAACAACAGATAAAATCAACTCCACCACGTTATGGAAAGTTGGTCAAAGAGAAGGATTTGGCATTCATTGGTTATACATACAAGGGTTTTGATGCTGTCGATAAATCACCATCACCAAACAGAAGAAATGTAGAAACTATTTTCAATAACAAAGATAATAATAACAATAGCAATAATAACAGTAATAATAATACTAATAATAATACTAAATCTTAAGAATGAGTGATATCTCATTTACTCCCAAATAATTATAATAATAATAATTTTGTATATTCAATTTAAACCTTTAAATAATCTAATCTAATCAAATCAAATCAATACCAACAAATCAAATCATAATCTTAAACCAACAAATGAATAATATCGGAATAATAATCAAAAAAAAATAAAAATGTTTAATTCATTTTAGATGTTCCCTACACAATCATATTATACATTACCAATTTTGAAGTTAATTATAAGTATTGTTATCAATACTATAAAATTCAGATGTTTATTCCTTCAAAAAAAATATATTATTTTAAAAAAAAGAAATATTTATCATTTTTAATATCTAAATATATATCTCTTAGTGAGTGTCCATCAAAATAAAAACTTTTGTGATTAGGATTCAACTTAATATATTTATAAATAACTTATGATTGATTGCTCAATCAACTTCACACACTACAATAATTGTTCATTCGCAGTGTTCAAGTGGTGTCAAAAAAAAATTTTAAAAAAAAAACTAAAAAGGTCCGTTATTTTAAATTAATCATTAATAACAATAAACTAATATATATTACTATAATATTATTATAGTTCTATTATTTATAATAATCAATATTTATTATTCTTTATATGATATTTATAGTTATTGTAATATAGTTTAGTTTATCTGGTTAAACAAGAAGATCTAAATCAACAACAACAACAACAATGTCATCATATATTTACATCCCTATCAAAAACTCTGATAAGCATGTAAAAGTGTCAACAGAGAATCTACCTCACGTTCAAGATGTATTACAAATATTAAAAGGTGAAATTGCACCTTTAGATATTTGGTTAAAGATATCTGTAAGTAGTATAACTAATATATTTTAATAGTCTATTTTTTTTTTTTGAGAGTAAACTAATATTGATTAACTTGACTTTAATCAATTGAAAACAAAAACCAAAAGGTTGAATATTATAAACAAGATATGATCAATGAATTCATAGAGATTTTAAATCAGGTGTTGGAACCAGAGGTAGAGAAGTTGTACAGCGATTCGAAATTAGGACGTATCGCTATGTTGAATTCGTTGGCGTCGTACTACACACAGGCAGGTTCACAAGAGCGTGACAAGATACGTCGTGACGACTACTTCAACAAAGCGACATTCCACTTTAACAAAGCACAAAAGATCGATTCACACATCTCTCTTACCTGGGTAGGAATTGCAGTTCTACTTCTCTCGCGTGGTGACATGGAACATGCCGAAACTCATTTTCTCAACGTACTGAACCTAGCTTCTAAAGATCCACAATCCATCTTCCTTCCTGTATTACCTGCACAACTAGGTCAAGTAAGTAACTAACTAACTAACTAATAATCAGATTAGACAGTTATAGATAGATCACTACTAACAATCGATAACTAGGCATGTATTCAATTCAATAAAGCAAACTACTCAAAGGCATTGGATAACTATCAAAAGGTGATAAAACAGAATGCTAATTGCTCGCCTACTGTGAGATTGGGATTGGGTTATTGTTACTATAGACTCGGCAGGATGGAGCGTGCGAAGGAGTCGTTCAAGCGTGTGTTGCAGTTGGATCCAGACAATGTGGAAGCGTTGATCGGGTTGTCGTTGGTCTATATGAATAACCAGCAGTTTGACGCTGCGATGGAGTTGATGGTGCAGGCCTACCAGTTGGCGCCAACCAACTCGCTCGTGCTCAACCACCTCGCCAATCACTACTTCTACCGTGGCGACTACCAAAAGGTGCACGTTCTCGCTTCGGCAGCGCTGCAAAACACAGAGAGCAACCAGATCAAAGCGGAGACTTGCTACTTGATTGCGCGTGCACACCACGCCACCGAGAAGTGGAGCGAGGCACTCAATTTCTATCATCAGGCCGTGCTGAAGCAGCCCGACTTCTTCTTGGCGCAGTTTGGACTTGGACAGACACATCTGAAGAATGGCGATCTCGAGAAGGCAATCTCATGCTTTGAGGCGGTGCTTGAGAAGCAGCCGGACAACTACGAGACGCTCCAGATCCTCGGAAGCATCTACCGTCACTCGTCGCAAGCCAAGAATATCGCCAAGATCAAAAATGTACTAGTAAAAACAACGGAAATCAACCCGAACGACCACGTCAACTGGTTCGAGCTGGCACAGCTCCTCGAGAATACCGACGCTTCGTACGCACTCGATGCATACCACAAGGGAATTGCCATATTAAAGAAAGAGGGAATCGCAGTCACCACTGAGATACTGAACAACGTTGGTGTGTTGTCTCACAAACAGGGATTGCTGGCTGAAGCCGAACAGATCTATTTGGAGGTGATTCAAGACTCTGGATTCACACTGGAAGACTACAAGTCTGTGAATATCACAACGACCTACAACCTCGGAAGATTGTACGAGTCGATGAATAACTTTAGTCGCGCACGTGACTTGTACGTTGGAATATTGGGTGAGCATCCAAACTACTTGGATTGCTACATGCGTATCGCTTCGGTGTGTCGTGCCGAGGGCAACGACTTTGAGGCGATCGAGTGGATCAAGGAGGCACTGAACGTCGACCCGAACAACGCCGAGGCGTGGTCGCTCTACGGAAGTTTGCATCTCTCGAAGGAACAGTGGAATTTCGCACAACGAAAATTCGAGCAGATCATCGATCTCAGCAAGACCGACCCATACGCCAGTTTGGCACTCGGTAACCTCTACTTCCAAGCAAAGAACCAGAATCCCGAACGTTACGACAAATACCTCACTCTCGCCGAGACATACTACACCAAAACACTCAGAAACAATCCAAACAATATATATGCAGCCAACGGACTTGGTATGGTTGCATTCGAGAAGGGTAACCTCCATTTGGCAACAGAGATATTCGTCCAACTCCGAGAGGCTGCAATCGATGTACAATCTGTATCACTAAATCTCGCACACGTCTACATGGAAAAGAAACTGTTTGATTTTGCAATTAGATTAGTAAGTATAATAACATAATAGATAGAGCAAACTAACAAGTTAACTAATTCTAATTGAATTCTAAAGTATGAAGGATGTCTAAAGAAATGTAGTGATGCAAAGGAATTAGAGTTGATCTATCTATATCTTTCAAAGGCGTTGTTTGAAGCTCAGAGATACTCGGAATGTAAACAGATTTTGAAGAAAGCCATTCATATTTCACCAGCCAATATGGTGTTGTGGTTCAACTTGGCGCTGACCATCGAGAAGTACGCTGCTATGTTTATTCACACTGCAAAGAAGACACTGTTTGACTATAGCAACTTGCAAAAGGAGACTGCATATGCACGTCATCTGCTGATGAGTATCAGTAACTCAAAGAATACAAAGCTAGGTTTTGATGTGAAAAAGTGTAAGACTCACTTGCAATCGCTTGACGAATTGCAAAAGAAGATCGGTGACGAAGTCAAGAATCTCGAGATCATCGAACTGGAGAATAGCAAGAAGCGTGAGATCGCTCTACAGGAATCAATCAAGAAGGCAGAGGAACGTGAACGTGAAGAACACGAAAGAAAGGCTGCTCTACAAGCCAAACTCGAGGAGGAAGAGAGATTGGCAGCCAAGCAAGCCAAAGAATTCTCTGATCTTCTCAAGAGTAAAGAAGAAGAGAAATCAGATGATGAACAACCTGTTTCATCAAGAAAGAATGTATGTATAAACTAGTACTCGACAAAAGTTTAATAATATTTCATTGTAAAATTAATCGTTATATCTTACTTTCTAGAAAAAGAATAAAGATCGTAATGCCTCAGATGAAGAAGATGAACCAAGAGAGAAAAGAAAAGATAAGAAACGAAAGGATAAAGATAGAAAAGAGAAAAAGAAAGATAAGGAAAGAAAGAAGAAGAAGAGAAAGGGTAAAGATGGTGACGAGGAACAACAAGAAGAAGATCAAGAACAACAAGAACAAGAGGAACAAGATCAAGAACAAGAAAAAGAAAAAGAAAAAGAACCACAACCAGAAGCTGAAGACGAAGAATATAACAACTTATTTGGCAGTGATGAAGATGAAAATTAAATTAATAAAAGAATAGAAAACAAAAACTTGCACCATTAATTTATTTTTTTGTTTTGTGTGGATAGAAGATCATAATAAACTGATAATCTATAGATAATATATGATAAATTAAATCAACAAAATAACATCTCTATTTGATTATTTTTTTATTATTATTTTTTTTTTTTTGTATAGAATGGTATGTCTGATAATAACCTTAATTTATTTCATTTAATAACTAAACACTCATTATTCAACAAAACTAGGGTTTGAAAGACAAACCAAAGCAATGAATGATTTAAACAACAAGATTAAATCAGGTATGTTTGATAGTATCCTTAGTTTATTTCATTTAAAATCTAAGAAGTATTACAAGCTTTCTCCATCACAGAAACAGTAGCTTCATCTCATTTTGATGATATCGAATCCTTGGTCAAAACCTATTCTGTTGACAGACCCTCAAATGGAAAGAAATCCGAACCTACACTTGCGCTGGTGACAAGAGAGAATCATTATGAGGGAGAACAACAAGAAGAAGATCAAGAACAACAAGAACAAAAAGTTCAAGAACAAGAGCAACGACCAGAAGCTAACATACAATCAAAGAATTATCATCAACACAAAATAAGTTGTTTATTCTTTAAAACGGACCACAAAAATAAATTATAATTTTGGGTTGTTTTTGAAAAACCAAGAGAAAATAAAATCTTTCTTATCATTTTTCAAGAATGTATTCTTATTATTTTAACAATTCTTTTGTTTTATTTCTACATATTAAAGAATAATAACATATAAATAGGTTCATGAATCAAGTTATTTTCAATATCAAATTAAAAACTAAAGCAAAACATTAAATTAATCAAATTATTATTATTATTTGGGGTAAATTATAAATAAATAACTATTAAACAAAACAATGGTATACCAAAGAGAAGAAACCGACCAAATCGAATCAGCCAGACGTATCGAGAGGGACGAAAGAAAGAAACAAAGGGCTGAAAAGAGGGCTGAAAAGAGGGCTGAGAAATCAGAAAGGGCTGAGAAGGTTGAACAACCTGAAGGGGGAAACAATCGTTATCGTTACCGTTATCGTAATCGTCGTTCTGAGAGGGATAATAATAATACAATTATTCAAGGGGTTCAAAATATTGATTTGGGTAATCAATCTAACAACAACAACAATGCAACCACCACTGCTGAACCAACAACTCCAACTCCAAATCCAACTTTGGATCAACAACAACAACTAACCAACAATCAATCAAACAACACTGATGACAAAGTAGAACAACCAAAGGAAAAGGTATGGGAGAAGTATGCAAAGAGATCAAAAGATAGATATGAAAAGAATTCGATTAGAAAGCTAATCAATGAAGCATTAAAGGGATATGAAAAGGGTTCCAATGTGACAGTTGAGGAGATCCTTAACAAATCTATTGCTCTTCAAACCCCAAAAGATTCAAAATTATTTTGCAAATGATTTTCAAAATCAAGTATGTATTGATAATATTATCACTATTTAATAACTAAAATAACTAATAATTTGCCTTCTTCTTTTTTACACTTTATCAATTATTCAATCTATCTAGTTCCTACATGAGAAATCAAGATATCGTTTGTACATCAACATCAATCAACTCAGCAACAAACAACCAAAATCTGAAAATATTCAATCCAAATATTAATTTCAGAATATTTGCTGCCTACCACTGTCACAAAAATCATTATTCGGAATGGTTCATTGTAAATAATAACAACAACAACAACATTTTAATTTTTTAAATCAATCAACTAATTTTTAAGAGTCAAATAAATATATATATATATTAAAAAATATAAATATTATAAAAGTTTTTTTTTTGTTTTAATTTTTTACGATTTCTTTTTTTTCTTTTTTAAATCTAGTAACTAACAAGAATACTACTCTATAATAATAATTCATTGGAATAATCAATCTAGTCGATCGAATGAAGTGAATTATACACTTATCACTGATTAATTTTATAACAATTATTAAAATTCGTGTTTTTATATTTTTTGAATAACTTTATCGAAAATTTTGATATTCATATCAAAAAGCGTTCAAACTATTTTTTTCAACTCATCACTCTTTTTTTGATAATTTTTTTTTGATAATTTTTTTTTCAGTTTTTTTTTTTTTTTTTAATTTTTTGATCCAGAAACTAAATACTACAATATGGTGTGAGGTCATTTCTTTTGTACAAAAATTTTGAATTGCTTTTTAGTGCGATTCAAAAAAAAAAAACAAACAACCACCGACTCAGTATCACAGAAACCAAAACAATAATATAAAATCAAAAAAAAAAAAAGTAGTTGTATAGATAAAAATAAACAATAATATAAATTTGTTTATATAATACAGTTTTTAGTAGTAATATATATATAGTATTTATTTATTTTAGATAGTTAGTTAGTTAGATAGATAGATTGATTATTATTTTTTCGATAAAAAACAAAGACAATTTTTAAAAAGTAGTTCTCAAAAACCAAACATCGTTTTAGCGTAGCAAAAACAGCAACAGCAGCACAGTATATCAATAACACCATCAACAAAAAGTTAGTTTCGATCATCATCAAAACTTTTGGTTCTTCTTATTCTCTTATATAAATTTTGGATAGAATATAGTTTTAAATTAAGATCTATCCATTGATCCTTAACTTCATTGCAATATTTGTTTATCTCATTCATCATCATCATAACCATAACACAGTCCAATCATCATCATCATCATCGTAACAACAACAAAACCATCACTCCACTCACACCAACCAAAAATAATATTTTCGATATCAATCACATCCTGTTTGGTCAAGTTTTAATACTTTTTTCGTTTTTACATTACACTTTGGCAAACACTCACTATATATATATATATTAAATCAATAATATTTATCTTATGATTGATTGATATTTGATTAAAAGGTGTGTGTGTGTTGTGTTTATGCATATATGTTGTGTGTGCTTTTGATTTATTTTATAATTTAGTTTTAGGTATAGCGGTTTTATTGTGTGTTTAATTTTGATTAAAATTGTTATTATTGTTGTCCAATCCAACAATCATCAAAATATTAGAGATAAGTGTTATAGAAAGATAGATAGGTAGACAAACAACAAGCAGGGAACTTTTTATAACACAACAACAATGTTATTTTAATTTATTTGTTAAACATATTGTAATATTATTCTACTCTTTATACTTTTTTTATTTTATTTAATTTTATAATTTTTACTATAAAATTAACAACAACAGAGACAAACAGATATCTGGCCATTCATTATAAATAATAAATTTTATTCTTTTACAATCAAGTTGGAAAATACCAAGACAAATCAAAAATCATATGATTCCATCAATGCATAAGCAATAATTAAATAGTTTTCCTCTGCTTTCCACTCCTAAATATTACATACTTTTTTTCACATTAGTTACCTCTTATTTTAAAATTAACAAACAATAGTTAGTTATTAGTTCGAATTCACTTTGGTAATCAATATATCATATCATATTATATCATCTTATCCCACTAAACTATCAATAATAATCCATCTTAAATAATCCTAAAAATAAATTAATAAAAAATATAATTTGACAATAACAAAACAAATACAAATACAAATCATATATATGTTTTATTAACAATTGTAATCGTAATAAAATATTTTTAAAAAACACTAAAAATAACTAAAAGTAATAAAAATAATGATAATCATCCTCAACTCCCTGCATATCTTTCCCTTTCTCTGTTTTTTGTTGCAAATAAAAAATAAAAAAAAGCAAAAATAAATAAAATAAAATAAAACACCAAACATCTTAAGTTACTCAAATTGAACACTCTTTCTTAACAATAATAATAATAATATCAAAACAAGACTACCATTATTAATAATAATAATAATTATTATTATTAGTTAGAATAAACACCTAATCTTACATTACATTATCTTATTAAAGTTTTTAAATTTTAATATTTTCTACATCATCAAATCAATCAACATCATAAACAACAACGACAGATATTCAATTAAAACAAATCATTATCTTTCATTCATTCATTCATTCAATCAATTTAAATTATTTATTAAAAAAAAAAAAAAAAAAACTAAAGATTAAAAAAAAAAAAAAAAGATTTTTTCTTTTATATCGATTAATTTTACCAACAATTATTTATAATAGAATATTGTTTTACTATTAAAAATATATATTATCTAATCATACATATATATTTATTCATACCTTGTATATATTTATTGCTACAATCATTTTAACAACAATAAAAAAACCAAATAACTTTAACTAACTTTTAAAACAACAATAATAATAATAACCTTTTAGATAACACAACTTTGTAGTAATAGTCTAGTCAATATTATAAAACAACAACTTAAAAATGAATCCAGAATAGTAAGTAGAGATATTAATGATATAGATCTTTTATTGATAGAGTTTTAAGATTACTAATTAAAATTATTATTATTATTATTTGTTATTATTTAAAATAGTGATTATCTTTTCAAATTGCTTCTCATTGGTGACAGTGGTGTAGGAAAATCATGTCTATTATTGAGATTTGCCGATGACACTTACACTGAAAGCTATATCTCTACCATCGGTGTAGATTTTAAGATCAGAACCATCAACCTCGATGGTAAGATTATCAAATTGCAAATCGTAAGTATCAATTGTTTCTTGAGAAACAACTCTATTAAAAACAATTGTTAGATTAGATTACTTATATTGATTGTTATAATAATAATAATAATGATAATTTAGTGGGATACTGCCGGTCAAGAAAGATTCAGAACTATCACTTCATCATATTACAGAGGTGCACATGGTATTATTGTAGTTTACGACGTCACCGACCATGTGTCGTTCAACAATGTCAAGCAGTGGATGCAAGAGATTCAGAGATACGCATGTGACAGCGTCACCCGTTTGCTCGTTGGTAATAAGTGCGATCTCATCGAAAAGAAAGTCGTTGAAACCAACGTCGCTAGAGAATACGCCGACTCTGCTGGTATCCCATTCTTGGAGACCAGTGCTAAATCCTCTGCCAACGTAGAGGACGCTTTCATGATCATGGCCAGCGAGATCAAGAAGTTGCAAGGTGGTATTTCTACAGGCGGTAACACAAACTACAACACCAACGTCGTCAAACCAAGCTCCGGTACACCAGTTGGAAAGAAGAAGAGATGTCTCATTTTATAAACACCTAAATTATTTTCAACCCATCATCGTAAACATCATCATCATCATCACCTAAACAAACCAACAAACAACCAAATCAATATATAAGAAAAAGAAAAAAATAACAAAAAAAAAAACAAAAAAAAAAAAAAAAGTAAATAATAACAAACAAACAAAACATCATCACTTAAAACGAACGAATAATAATCATAGATGCCACAATAGATCAACAAACATCACCTCACAACAAACTACCAACTAACCAACAAAAGAGTTGTTTTTTTTTTTTATAATTATAATAGTTCATTTGGTATTTTTTAACATAATAATAATAATAATAATAATTTTAGTTTTCAGTGTACATTCGAAAAGATAACAACAAAAATAAAATAACAAAAAAATAAAAATAAAAATATTTGTTTAAATATCTATCTTGATCTTTTATTCTTTTCTTCTTTAGTCATCTTCGAGAAGATGCTATTTTGTCTTTTTCCGAATGTAAGCTAGAGTTTATTAATTCTTGGAAATATTATATTCATTTCTCATATATATGATCATGCTATTTCATATCAATCAAATTGTGGTAAAAACAAAACAACACTTTTGTTCTCATCTTGTTAAGCTATCATAATATTTAAAGATGGATATTATTTCAAAAGCAAAAGAATATGTAATGAAAGATGTATGTATTGATTGGTTAAACAACAATTATCAACAGTAATTATTATACAAGTTGATTAATGTTTAGATTGAATTCCTTATTTTAGATGATAAATAATGACCCAAGTCATGACTGGGCACATGTAGTAAGAGTTATCAACTTGGTGGAGACCATTGCAAGAGAGGAAAAGTATTCAGGTGATATGGAGATTCTTCTTTTATCGGCTATCTTGCATGATGTAGGTGATTGGAAGTACTCTGGCAATGAAAATGCTGCGACCAACGCTATCGAAGCTTTTCTTTCATCGAATAGCTATCCCTCCGAAAAGATTGATCGTATCTGTAAGATCGTAGATGATGTATCATTTAAGAACGAACTAGGTAGACCAACCGATTATATCTATTCAAAAGAGTCAAAGATTGTACAAGATGCTGATAGATTAGATGGTAAATCAATGCTATTACTATGAATAGATTGTTCAAAAAAAAAAAAAGAATATTATTATTAACAAATATCTATAATATAGCAATCGGTGCAACTGGTGTCGCTAGAACATTTGCATTCGGAGCTACCAAAGGTTCAAAGTTTTATGGTGAGAACTCATTTGGAAGAGAGATTGTTACTGAAATGAAAAAAGAAGAATACATGGGAAAGAAAGGTGAACCTACTGTTGATCATTTCTATGACAAGCTATTTAGATTGAAATCAATGATGAAAACCGAGACCGGTAAGAGAATGGCAGAGAAAAGACATCAATTCATGATTGATTTCATTGAACAATTTAATTTAGAAGTTAGATCAATCAATTAAATAAAATATGATAAGTAATTTAAATTAATCATGATGATCACGATGATGATGATGATGATGAGGATAGATTATAAATAGTTTAGATTGGTTCCACCTATATCATTAATAGAGTGGGAATGTTGGATCGATCTCTTCGTTCCAACCAGTCAGACCATCTCTAATATGTTTTATTATGAAACTGTTTGTTGATTTTTCAGTGGAATTTAATTTGTTACCTAAAATGGTAGCTGCATCCTGTGACTTATTACCTCTTCTACAAACAATATAAACTAGTAATAAAATTGATTGGATTAGATATTGATATGGATATATATATTAGTTTATACTTTATCATTATATTTGATTTATACATACTTGGAAGTATTTCGTTTTCATTAATTGCCAATTCTTCAATTGTCTTTATACTACTTTCTCTACTTAATTCATCAATAGGTATATCTGCAGAAACAAAAATAAGAATAAGTAACTATTATTATTATCTTTAATCAATATTTAACCAAGTGCTTAACACCACTTACTGGTTGAATTTGGTAAACTACAAATTTCAAATTGATTCTTTGGTCTTACATCGAGTAGGATATGCTTCTTATTGGTATCCAATATCGATTTATATTGTTTACAAGTCATGATGAGTTCATCTTCAATTCTATCGTCGACCTTTGATGATTTATCGCTGTATGGAGAGCTGCAGAATTGAGGGTAATCAATGAGTTCTGTGAGTGTTGGATTGTCGCCACATACTACGCAGCCAGGT
This sequence comes from Heterostelium album PN500, assembly GCF_000004825.1. Classification (NCBI taxonomy): domain Eukaryota; phylum Evosea; class Eumycetozoa; order Acytosteliales; family Acytosteliaceae; genus Heterostelium; species Heterostelium album. The sequence goes on along the minus strand of NW_008805072.1, from coordinate 321,925 downwards.
TGTCTCGATCTAATCTTTACAGTCTTGAAAGTTCCCGCCAATCCATCGTATAGCATCAGCCTACCGCTCAACACACCATCGCTGTTGTTTGTAATGATCTTAATGACTTCCAGTGCTTGGAGACTGCCTATCACTCCTACGATCGGTCCCAACACACCGCCGTCCGAGCACCGTGTAACCGTCTCTGCGGGTGGCGGCACCGGAAACAAGCACCGATAGCACGGTCCGTTGTTATAGTGATACACCGTTACTTGTCCATCCCATTTGAGAGCACTTCCGGAAACGAGAATCTTATTCGCCAGAACTGAGGCGTCGTTGATCAAGTAGCGAGTCGCCACATTATCGGAGGCATCGACAACGATGTCGTAGCGCGCAATCAAATCGAGTGCCGTATCCGAAGTGAAAGTAACAGTGTGTGGAATGACGCTGATCGAGCTGTTCAGCTGCTGACAAGCGGTGGCTAGTGAGACAGCCTTGGCATGTCCTTCCTTCAGCTCATTGTGACCGATCTGACGATGAAGATTACCGACCTCCACCGTATCATAATCGACTATTCCTATTGTACCGACACCGGCACCCGCCAAATACATAGCGATCGGGCAACCAAGTCCACCGGCACCGACCACCAGCACCTTGGCAGCGAGCAACGCTTCCTGACCAGCGACACCAACGCCAGGGGTAATCAATTGTCTTCCATATCTTCCAACCTGTGAATTATTCAATCCATGTAATTTATATAAATCAGACATAATAATATTATTAATGTTGATTTTAATTGCAATTGATGAGATATTTAAAAAACAAACAAACAAAAACAAATTAAAAAAATAAATAAATAATTTTAATTTCTCAAATTTTAAATTAAAAATGAAAAACTAAACTCTGTAATAACGTTATAGTTTGAATTGATTCGTTTTTTTGAATTTTAATTTTTTATTTTTTGGCTAAATAATTTTCACTCGTTTTTTTTATTTATTATTATTATTTTTTTATTTTTTTTTGAATAAATATCATTAAATATTATTTATATATTATAAAAAATAAACAAAAATTTAAAGACAAACAATTATATTTTGATTTGCTCTTTTTTATACTAGTTTTTTTTTAAGTGTGTCATACCACATTTACTATATTTATAATATTCATTGATTTTAGATTTTGATTTGATCAATCATAAATCATTTCATTTCATTCATTCATTAATAATAACAAAGAATACAAAAAGAATAATACCAGTATAGATAATATATATAGATGATAATATAAATAACAAAAAATGGCAAAATCAGAATCATCAAAGAATAACAATAGCAATAATAACAATAACAAACCAAAGAATAATAAAAAGAGAGCATCAACTTCAAAAGATGAAGATAATAATAATAAAGCATCGGCAGCAATTGCTGTCGAAGTTGAACAACCAGCAAGACCAAGATTGTCAGTCTCTGAGAGTATGGATAATCTAGCTGACCAAATCGATATTGAAATGAAAAAGAAAGACGATATCCTCCAATGTTTCTACGACATTGTCTCTGCAGATGAATCTACACGTATCAAAGGTATCTCCACACTCATTCTCACACTCGCCGAACTCCAAGAAGATTTCAAACCAGAAGATCATACCAGTGTATTAAGATATGGTAAGTAGTCAGTTAGATAATCATTCACATTCATTCATTATCCCAAATGTTAACCATCACAAAACATCGAAACAAAAACAATTACAATTATATACAGTTCCAAAAGTTATGGAAAATAGAGTAAAAGATATAAATAGTGAATTTTCACCGGAATTGAACTATTCTTTGCAACGTTTGGTTGGTGGTTTGGCGTCGAGTCGTGATATTACAAAAATGGGATTCTCGCTGGCACTCAGTGAGTTGCTAAATTCGCTGCCTGTCATCTCGATCAGTTGGTTCATTCGCTACTTGACCACCGCTATGGATACTACTGGTGCCAGTGGATTTTCAGAGCGTGAAGCGTTGTTTGGCCGTATGTTTGGTTTGATGGCTGTGATCAAGTCGGGTCGTATCGATAAGGAGCTCATTAGACGTGCTCCCACCAAGTCGTCGATCTACAACGCCAACCAACCGATCGACACCGACAACATCATCGAATCCATTCTGGAACAACTGATATACATCTCAAAGAAGCGTGCAGTCTACACCGAACTCGCATACGAAGTCATAACAGCACTCACCGAACAGATCCAAACCGATCAAAACTTTGACAAACTCCTACCATTCATCAAACAACTCATTCCCGAGAACATCGACGACTACACTCCAGATTTAATTTTATTGATTTTATCACTTTCAAATAATTATAAGGTTTGTATTATTATAATCTTTATTTTTTTTCCAAATTAAATACTTATTCATTTTATTATTTTACTTTTTTCTTTTCTTTTTTTTATTTAATAATTTAGAAATTCAAACTTTTAAAACATACAAATGGATGGAGTCATAGTTCATTATTTAATCAATCGAATCTACAGTTTTTAAAGATAATCTATGCCAAGTCGGTATCTACTCATCCAAGAGTTCACAAAGTTTGGCCAACTACATTTGCAATCTTACTTCAAAATCTTCCAGAGAATATTTCAGTAACCGAATTTTGGAAAAAAGTTGTTGAAAGTATGTATACAACATTAATCTTTAAATAATTTTAAAACAGTCACGTTTATTAATAATTATCTATTTTTTTAATAATATTTAGATCATCTTTTTACTTCAACTGCAAATAAAAAATCATTGGGATTACAACTATTTGAAATACTTTTACCAATGTTACCAGCCACCTCCATTCCAGAAATTTTCACAGTTCACTTGAATTACTATTTGAATCAATCATTACAATCCGATAATATATTACATGAAGTTGGTGTCCAAGTTGTATGTATCAAATCAAATAACGACGAATACTTTTAAAATATTACCAAAACCATTTTATTAATTTTAATATTCGTTCGTTCGTTCGTTTTAGTTCCAAATCATTCCAAAAACAGCAGAAATATCAAAAGAACATCGTTTACAATTAATTCTTTATTTCAGTGGAAATGGTTCAAAGGTATTCCAGAATCCAATCGATATCGTCAATGAGTTGCTCAGAGATATCGACTTTGAATCGATGAACAAATATATCAATACACTTTTCAATAGTTTCTACGACCCGGATGTCTCGATTGCCAGCAACAACAACAATAATGCCCGTATCGAAACACCGACTGACCCCAACGCTGAAGATGCCGTCGAGAGTGAAACCGACAACGAGCAATACAACGAAGAGCAACTACGTCTTTTGAATCTGCGTAATTGGATTCTCACTCAACTCGGTTACATCGTCAAGGAGTTGTTGCGTCGTCCAATGGATGCCGTCGCCACCCAGCAATCAAAGATCACCAACATTCTCAAGTTCCTCTATTTCCAAGCGTTCTTTTTGCCCAAAGAGAAAGCTACATCAGCTAAATCTAAACAACAACAAACCACAGATGATGTCTTCCTCAAGGAACTCCAAAGTCGTGTGCCAACCATCGACCTCCAACAAAAGACAAGAGATCAATGCGGTGCCAAGTTGTTGACAGTGCTCGAGAATCTCTCACATCATAATCTCGTTCACCAACCACTCGTTGACGGTGTTATGAGCAATGGCGAATTCTGGGTGAGCGAAGTCGTCAAGTTCCAGAATCAAGTGAGATTGACACACTCGTTGTCCACACCACTACCAATTGGTTTCAAACCACTCGAAAAAGTAGCCAAGGTGATCACTATGCTCCAACAGAACCCGGTGGAGAAGAGATCCATTCAGACACGTGCATTCGAGTTGTTGTTCCTCCATGTTTCGCTCCAATATCTCTATGAGCCATCAGAGATCTCCGAGTTGCTCGAGGATCTTGTCGCTGCCTACGAGGAGTTGGTTGGAATGCGCAAGCCAAAGAAGAACGGACCGAATGCCTTTATGATTCTCGTCGATATTCTCATCTCGCTCCTTGACAAACCACAGCATTTGTTGCGTTCCGTTGTCAAGTTGATTTTCTCGATTTTCTCGGAGGACATCACATTCCCAGTGTTGGAGCACATCTTGAACACAATCTCTGCACCAATCACTGAGATTTTCGATGGAATGGATGAAGACGACGATGAAGATGACGATGAATTCGAACCGATCGACGGTGAAGACGGTGAGGATGACGAGGACGGTGAGGATGGAGAAGACGAGAGTCAAGAGGATGGCGAAGAAGACGGTGAGGACAACGAAGATGACGAAGAGGAAGAAGAGGAAGAGGAGGAAGAAGATGATTCCGATGACGATGAAGTAGATCCAGAGATTGTTGCAAGAATCAAAAAGAGTCTTGGTCCACATTTGTTGTTGGAGGAGGACGACGAGATGGACGACGCCAAGCCACCCACCGCCAAAGAAGCCAGACAACTCGACAACTACCTCGAGCAAATCTTTAGAAGAAAGAAAGAACAGAAAGCCAAATTCAACAATATCAAGACAAAGACAATGACTTTGAAGATTCGTTTGATCGATCTCGTCGAGATCTACATCAAGAAGTCGACAGGTGCACCAAACTCTATCTTCTTCCAGGCGCTGCCACTGATGATCAACGCTGCCAACTCTGAAGAACCATCGATTTCCAACCGTTTCCTTACCATTTTCAAAAATAAGATCAGTACCATCAAGAAGTGTGCCGACAACGTCGATGTCAAGTCGATCAACGCGCTCATCAAGAGTTGCATCGAAACCATCAAGTCGTCCATAAAGATGAAGGGAGACGACAAGAAGAACAAACCATTTTTATTCCTGCTATCGGGACACACCGTTTACATGTGTGTTCGCGTGCTGATTTCCATGAGCAAACTGGATGTCGCACCGCTCGACGCCGAACTAACTCAACTGCTCCAAAAAGAAAACATCTCCAACAAGAACAACACTGTCATCCTATCGTTTATCACCGAGTTCTCTCAGCGTTTCCCACAGTTGATGTCCGGACACATCACCGACATGATGCGTGTTGTTGGCAGCGCCAACGACTACGTCTTCAAGAAGCTCCTGGAGATCGTCGGTGTCATGATTCCAAAGCGTTCGCCACAACAACAGGAGAATGTTGCTGCCACCAACGGAATGGTACAAGTGTTCCACGTCATCGTCAACACGCTCTCCGACGCCATCGACGAGTCACTCAAGTCCAAGAAGTACGGACAGCAACAAGCGGTACTCTTGCAACTCGCCAACATTTTCAATTTTATCATTTCACATCAATCGGTCGACAAGATCAAGTCAAAGATCGACGCTGCCAAGCTCAATGCGCTCCTTGTGGAAGTCTGCAAGGTCAACGGAAAGCGTGCCATCAAAGACCACGCCAAGCGTATCATCAAGCTGTTGGAGATTGAAAACAGCGATCTACTTGCACTGTCGAAGCGCAAGAGAAAGCAACTGGAGAGAGAAGAGAAGTTGTCGGCATCGACCGACAGCAACGCTACTGGCAGCGAATCAAAGAAGTCTAACAATAATATTTTAACAGTACACAACGCCAAACGTGATAAACCACAATCGAAATCAACACAACTCAAGGTCGACAACAAGATCAAGAGTAGACCAAAGAAGAAAGAAGAAGAAACCGACGAAGCAGCTCAACTTTACAAAGAATTACAAGATCCAAAAGAAGAAGAAACAAGACCAAAGAAAAAGAATGAAATCAAAGAAATAAAATAATAAAAAAAAACTTAAAAAATAAATTTATATATAATTAAAACAAATAACAATAATATTTAGTATTCTTAAATCTTTATTTATTTTACAATAAGTTTTTTATTGTTTTTTTTTAGAATGAAGAACGGTTGCATTCACAGTATCAGTAGCCTCTGAGAAGTATCGATCCATAAACTTAATTAAATCAACATTAGTATATCTTTATCTATTTCTATCTATTTATATTCTTTTCTTAATTAATAATTACTTTGATTCTTCAAAGAACTTTGGTAAACCAAACCAATGTACTGCTTGTGCAACTGTTATAAGATCAGCTGTGTTTGGTGGTTGATCAATGCACTCTGCAGGTGATTGTTTATATTGAATGTTTTCTGCTTTCTTTGCATTTGAGATTTGTGAAAGTGATGGATCGACACCGATCACCGATTTCCAGTTCGACATTTGCTTGACCATTTCCACAACCGACATCTATTGCCAAACTCTTGTGGAGTATCTTTTGTTATGTCATTGATGATATCGAACAGCTCTTGTGGATAGGTTGGTCTGAACGTGGCATACTTATCACCTACCTTTCCAATAGATCTTTTAATTCTTTGGTCTCTGTTGGATAAGTTGGTACTGAATCGATAACCCTTTTTGATAGCATGGTTCGAAATTAATAAGAAGTCAAGTTGTAAACTTTAAAAAATTTAAGTTTTGCAAAAATAAATTATTATTTTGAACCACTCTATTTTTTTTCTTTTAGTGATCATTTAAAAATAAGAATAAACTAAAGATGAATACAAATAATATTGAGGAATCAGATAAATTACTAGAGAATACCTTGACATTTACTGATTTTTATCCATTTGATAATTTAATAATATTACTTAAAAATCTTTTGAAAGAAAATGATAATGAACACAGAAATATCATATTAATGCGAAATATTGATATTATGAATAATAGAATTGTAATACCAGATAAAGTCGATACTCAATATCAATTAATAATAATATCACAATCATATTTATCATTATACACAAAGTTATTAAACAAATCACAATCATACACAATCAATATTAAAGAATGTAAATTCAAACAGGACTATTTCCAACTATCACAAATTAGCAAACGATATCGTTCAATATCAAGATTTACAAACAGTAATGCCATCAATGATGTGTATTTAGTGTGTGGTATTGATAAAAGATTGGTAAGATCATTTTTCAATGTAATTAATCAATTGACAATCATAAAACTAACAAATCAATTCAAAAGTATGTTTATAAAAAGATAAACTATAAAGATAATCAAAAATCTTATGAAAGAGCTGAGAATGAAATCAAATCAATGAAATTGCTCAAAGGTAATAAAAGATTTGTTCAACTTGTTGACTATCATCATGATAAAGACAATCAAATCTTTCATATCATTACTGAATATTGTGATGGTGGTGATCTTTCTCAAAAGTATGAACATTTAACTGATCTAAATCTGTATGTATAATAAATTTATCAAGATATGAATATATTACAATTAACCATTTTATATTGAATATAAAAATAGAATCTTTAAAGAATCAGATATTATTAAATATATTTCACAACTTTTCAATATTCTTTTGGAACTTGATAAACATGGAATTGTTCATTGTGATATCAAACCATCAAACATATTCATTGGTTATGATGGTACTTTGAAGCTTGGTGATTTTGGATGTTGTAAATTCATTGATCAATCAACAATCATTGAACATCAAGATTCAAAAGTATTTTTTGAGCCACCTGTTGTAATAACAAGTGTTCCGAATTCGAAAGAAATATCAGATCCATCTATTTTTGATATGAATTCAAACACACTTATAAATGCAACTCGTGGGACTAAAGGTTATATTTCACCAGTATGTATACTCTATTAATTGATTATTAAATATATTTTAACTAAATCAAAATTATAATTACAATTAGGAAGCAATGAACAGACAATATGCACAATCGTGTGACATCTTTTCAATTGGATCAACAATTCTCAAATTATTATGTTGGTAAATACTCGAATAATCATACTTTTAAAATATTATTATCAATCAGATATTAACTCTGTATTTTTGAATATTTAAATTGATCAGTCATCCAGATGATCGAAAAAATCATCAACTATTCCAAACTAATGGTGAAATTAAGATTTCAGAATGCAGATATTCAAAAAAATTGATTGATTTGGTTCATCAATTGTTGGATCAGAGTCCAAAGAATAGAGAATCATTGAATCAATTATTAAACCAATATATTGAAACCATCACCAATCAACATTTAATAACATTCAATTTAAATACTACATTCAAAAACACCTCAGTCATTATAAATGAAATTGAATTTGGTGATGAATTTAATCAACCTTTGGAATCTAATTCACTCCCTCCAAATCTGACATCATTATCATTTGGATATTCATTCAATCAAATATTATCAGTTGGTGTGTTACCTGAATCACTGCAATCGTTGGAGTTTGGAATTGAATTCAATCAAATATTATCAGTTGGTGTTTTACCTAAATCACTTAAATCATTGGTATTTGGTGATAAATTCAATCAAATATTATCAGTTGGTGTGTTACCTAAATCGTTGGAATCATTGAGGTTTGGCCGTGAATTCAATCAAATATTATCAGTTGGTGTGTTACCTCAATCACTGAAATCATTGGTGTTTGGTGTTAAATTCAATCAAATATTATCAGTTGGTATGTTGCCTGAATCACTGTATTTATTAAAGTTTGGTTGGATATTCAATCAAATATTATCAGTTGGTGTATTACCTCAATTACTGAAATCATTGGTGTTTGGAAATAGATTCAATCAAATATTATCAGTCGGTGTGTTACCTCAATCACTGAAATCATTGAGATTTGGTTGGGAATTCAATCAAATATTATCAGTCGGTGTGTTACCTAAATCACTGAAATCATTGAGGTTTGGTTGGGAATTCAATCAAATATTATCAGTTGGTGTGTTACCAAAATCATTGTATTCATTGAAGTTTGGTTGGGAATTCAATCAAATATTATCAGTTGGTGTGTTACCTGAATCACTGAAATTATTGGTGTTTGGATATGAATTCAATCAAATATTATCAGTCGGTGTATTACCTCAATTACTGAAATCATTGGTGTTTGGAAATAGATTCAATCAAATATTATCAGTTGGTGTATTACCTGAATCACTGAAATCATTGGTGTTTGGTCGAGGATTCAATCAAATATTATCAGTCGGTGTGTTACCTGCATCACTGAAATCATTGGTGTTTGGTCGTGAATACAATCAAATACTATCAGTCGGTGTCTTACCTGAATCACTGAAGTCGTTAGGGTATAGTTCAACGACAGATATTGAATTAGTCAGACAGGAATGGGGTTAGGGAACTTAACAATTTAAGAATTATAATTATAAAATAATCTAAAAACAAAAAATAAAAAAATAAAATGAAGAAAAAAAAAAAAATTGTTTCCAAAATAATTGTAAAGATCATACTTCTCTAATATTTATTTATCTTGAATTTTTACTTTTATTATTTAGAAAATACTTTATTGTTTGTTTTGTTTATATAATCATAAGATACTTTTAATTTTAATTTACATAGTTAATGGTTATCTTTATTAATTATTATTTGGAAGTTGCTTTTTGAAAGTTTCTATAGTATGTTAGGAAAAAATAAAATTTTAAAAGTAATGAATATCAATATTAAAAAAAATAAAATTTGATTAGCTTCAAGTTTGATATCAAAGAACATTTGTTCCTAACCTTTTCCTAAGATTTTATAATGAGCACTATATTAAATGTAGGGAAATCGGTGCTAACATTAGTTAGAAACTCCTATTTAGGAATCCAATAGGCATAATAATGTTGGAAATTGGGTCAAAAAAGTCGAAAAAGTACTATTACTTTTTAAAAAAATAATTGTATGGTGGTTTCGAAAAATCCAGATATCAAAGATTATCAACAACAGAGAATGAAATCAAAGAACACTTTGAAAAATTACATCAATATCTAATCAGAGAAGAACTTAAACTACAAAGAGATATTATCAATGATAAACATACAATCACAAATCAAATCGATAATAATATTATGAATTTGAAATATTTACAAAATAAAATGTTTAGAAAACAATATTAAAAATCTAATTTATTGATTTATAGTATCATTGATTTTTCCTTATGTCAACAAAGGTATTAATCAATAGTCCAACACAACACCAAATTTTATGGTGAAGCAATAACAATTTCTCCACATTTTTAGCCTTTTATCTGAAAAAGTTATATGAAATTTCCCACTTTTTATTTATCTGCTTCCTTTAATCTATCATCTTTTTCATCTTTTCTATTTTCTCTGTCAATAACTATAAATCTTTTGTATTAACTGTGTGATCCTTGAAATCCTTTGTCTCCCATTTTATACTCCCATGAATCATCGAAAGTTTGGAATTCATCCACTTCGCACATCATTCCTTGATCACTCCTGGAGCATGGTCGGGATTGAGCAATATATTGAATCTTTCCATTTGTATTGCGTATACCAATTTGGTTATTGATGAAAATTCTTTCTTTCCACTGTAGAGGTTAATATTTTCTTGTTCATCCAAAGGCACATCTACTTTTTGTTCTGATCCATCGATAACCGATGTTACCAAACACCCACAATTACTATAGTCTACAAACAATGAACTTCTGAAATGATATTAAAAAAAACAAACTAACAAAAGTGATACTCGAATACCACTAACGAACTCTCTAAAAACTAATTCAGAGACAACAAACAAACAGTAATAGCAACAGGATATTTGTCGTATAGTATTAATAAAAAAAAATTTAAAAAAGCTAAATATTGTCAAGGTGGTAGTGATTTTTCTCAAAAATATAAACATTTAAATGATCTAAATCAGTAAGAATAAAAAATAAAATACTTGTACAATCGAGATATTAATAGAACTTTTAATTGAGTATAAAAATAGAATCTTGTAAGAATAAGATATTTGTGAATATATGTTCTAAAATTAATATTTTAGAATTATAATAATCAAATCTACTGACACCTCAATAATTTATTAAGAATTCAACTATCACAATTCAAACAGTTTATGGACACGATTTCAAATAACTTAAATTAATAATCCTGCTATTTAAAAATAATTAAATATATTCGAATAATATCAACATTCAGTGAATCAACAAAATATCAATCTACCAAAGTTAACATAAAGAAATAACCAACAAGTTAATCTACAATGAATACCAAATTAGTAATCAAGAACAGATTTCTGAGATTGGGCCACTGCACTGGTCAAAGAAATCCAACCAGTATAAATACCATGGAAATCCACTATGGAAATCAATGATTCAACATTATTCAACTTTCCCAAATATTATTCTTATCTTAAAATTGTAAAATAAATAAATTATTATCTTTAAATATTATACTGTAAATTATATCTCTAAACTTTATTACATTCATTAAATCTATATTCTTGGTACCAAAACTATTCCTAAAGTAATTCCTAATCTTATATCAAAGTTGTATATTTATATGTTTATATGTATATTATAATATGATATTATTACCATTGAAAAATAACAATATATTCGACAAATTTTCAATATTCTTTTGGATCTTGATAAACAACAATTGTTTATTTATCACCAGTAAGTAAATTCCATATAATTGATATTAGAATATATTTAGCTAAATCTTAATAATAATACAATTAAAATATTTGAATGAAAATCTAAACACGAATGATTTCAGTATTTGAGGTAACTCACAAACTGATAATATTTGATTGAATACTTCTCCAAATATCAATGATGGAAAAGATCGATAGAACCACTGATTTGTCATTGCTATAAACAATCAAAAGGTGGGTAATTATCCCTTAGATTATTTTTTTACAACACCTAGGTTTCTAGTGGAATGAGACAAATGATTTTTCTTACTAGGTGAAAAACACTTTCAAAAGGTCCGAGCTGCATACTCCCGGTGAGAAACAACACTCCACTGATCCGTTGAAATCTAATTTTAAAAAGATCCCGAGATCTAGAAAAAAAAACGACAATGATCAATAATACAGCAGCAACAAAAGCAACACCATATAGAAAATGGCATTAGAATATGAAGTTTATTTGACAAAATTCAATTGAATCACCCTTATAACTATATGTTGGTGTGGCCTGCTAGTATTGAAAGAGTATACATACTAGGTAATAGATGATATCACCCACCAACATCAATATTAATATTTGAAACAACAACTTGAAATAAACCTTTTTTTTAAAAAAAAACAAGATATACAATTTATTTATAAACTACAATTGAAAAAGAGTAAAGAGTTTACTTTACTTTACTTTCTTGCTTTACGTGAATTCATTTGTTTCATGTTGAACAGCATGGTGGCAGTTTCATCGTTTCTCTGTGATTGACGTTGACGATAACGATCTTCTTCAGAGAGATTGGAGTTGAATGATTCTTTCTGGATGTTGGTGGTGAGTGTTGTTTCGAGAGTTTGTGCTTGTTGTAACCAAACTTGTGCACTTTGTTGTTGTTGTTGGAAATATTGTTGTTGTTGTTGATTGATGACTGGAGATTGCATTTGTTGTTGCTGTTGATGAACGATACGTTTCATCATGTTGGCAGACTGCATGTTTTGAGCACGTGATTTGTTGTAATCACCGGTGGCAGCTGTCTTTGAGCTGTTTTGAACCATGTTGATACCGATCTCTTCGATCTTGGCGTGTTCCTCAGCCAACTTTTGTTCTTTGGTGGTTTCCTGTGTCATTGTCATCACACGCAAACACTTCATTCCTTTCAGTGTGGTATAGGTGATTTGCAACTGGAATGGCAATGACTTTAGTGATTCATCTATTACTCTATCGGGGATGGTACCATAATCGAATGCTATGATAGTCTCTCGGTTGACATTACCAACCTCTTTGGAGATTGAAGATTGATTGACAGTCGGTGCCAGTGGATCTGAAATGTAGAGACCACGATGCAATCTAACTTTAATGGAGCAATGTGTTGCAAGTATTGGGAGTTCCAAAGCAGCTTTGAATTCTTCTTTAATCTTTAGTGGATCAACGATATCTACAGTTCCATTGGTCATCTCGGCAAGCTGACCGATTTGTTCCAACTTGGTGTCGGTTCCCTTGATGGTGAGAACCGAGACAGTGGTACCGTTCTTCTTGGCGATTTCACCGATCTCATTGTAGAATTTGGCAGATTCCAAAGATTTCCAACCTTCTAGAGAACCGATACCGGCGTTACTGAGACCGTCGGTTGCAACGACGATGGTGGAACCTGGGACGGCAGCAGTCATACCGACGGCAACTGCAATAGCTGGACCGAGTGCAGTGTTACCGTCAGCATACATGGCGAGTACTTTCTTCAAGAGCATCGATCTGGTCTTGGTAATCGGTTTATTCAGAGTGTGCTGGGCACCGTGTGCAATCAATTTCTCGGCATTGTGCAAATCGTCACCTGATATGGTAATAGGCTTCTGGGTGCCATCACCGATAATCAATACGTTGGCATTGAAAGCAATGATAGCAACACGACGGTTTGGAAAGTCTTTCGCAAGTGCTTCCAATTGTGATTCGATACCGTATTGTACACATTGAAGACGTGAGATGTCGAAACTCTTGGATTTGGCACCGTGATGATAGACCGGCTGTGGTAGGTTGTAGGTACGTTGCATACTTCCAGAGATATCCAAACAGAATACAACGAGTGAGGAATCTTGGTTGACTTCAACGGTTGGAGTGTTTTGATTGAAATTATTGTTGTTGTTTTTGGTAATGGGAGCTGGCTCGATTACATAGTCAATGATGTTTGACTTTGGAATCTCTTGGTCGTGCAAATTGAATGGAGTTGGCTCACCGCAGAACTCACAAGTCCACACTCCATCTTTGACACCTCCACCGGTTGCTATGTTCTTGCTGGTGGAACCATCGGCATTCTTTATCTCTGTGAAGTTATTGATGTGACTGTAGATGACATCACAACCCTTACAGTGCAATGGATCACCAGTTGCTATGGTTGGTTCATTGGAAAGAGTACCCAAATTAATATTTAAAATATTGGTATTGGCTTTCTTTACTAATTTCTTTTCTTTTTGAGCTACTCTTTGTTGTTGTGGCTTTCCAAATAGATATTGTGGTTGTGGTTGTGGTTGCGGTTGTGCAAATGGATTATATTGTGGTTGTTGTCCAAAATATATTCTTTGTTGTTGTTGTTGTGGTTGTCCAAATAGAAATGGTTGTTGTTGTTGTTGTTGTTGTTGTTGTTGTTGTTGTTGTTGTTGTGGTTGTCCAAATAGAGATTGGAGTTGTGGTTGTCCGTATGGCACTGGTATTTGTTGTTGTGGTTGTTGTTGTAGTGGTAGTCCGAATGGATCGGTCAGAGTATCATCTTGTAAATTTACAATTTCATTCTCTAAATAATTAAAATATAAGAATAAAAAAAAAAAATAAAAAAATAAAAAAAATAAAAATAAAAATAAAAATAAAACTCTGTAAGTGAAAATCCATTATTTAAAATTTCTGGTGCAATTTAATAATCATACCTATTTCCATCTCCTCATATTCATCTTTACCAGTGTAGCAATAGTGTGATCCAGCATTCATTTTTTTAAAGTTTAAAATTTAACAAATAAAAGGTACAAGTAGAAAAAAGAAAAAAAGAGTTAAGTTTATTAATAAGTGTATTAGATTTTAATATCAATTTGATGGTTTGATTTTTGATTTAATGTTCATTGTGCACCTCCTTAAATAGTTTAATTTTCATCAAAAAAAAGAATTTTTCACAAATTTTTGAGAATCCAGAAATTTTCGCTAATTTTGCTGACATGAGCAATCACAGTTTTCACTGAAATTTTAGGTGTTACTGAATAAGCACCACCGAAGAAAAAATTATAGGTTTACCTATTTGGAGAATTCTATTTTAATATGATCATTAGTTATATGACTGTAAGTAATTCTGATTTTCAACATATAATATATAAAATATATATATTGATGATAGTATCGGATAGTTTCTTTTCTGGTTTTTGATCATTTTGATGAATAAAAAAAGATTTATATTCAAGCGTAAAATGTTGTCGTTTTTTTAGTTTTATTTTTTACATTTCTTTATTTTTAAAAATGTTAAGAAATATTATAAGGAGATATAATAGTAGTAGCTATAGTAGTAATAAATTAGTTTTAAATTGTAGAAATATAAATATAAATAGTAATAATAATAATGTTTGTTTAAATAGATTTTCATTTAATAATAGTAATAATATATTAGCAAATAATATTAGCCATCAATATTTATTATATTCAAGTTATTCTACAACAAACACTACTTTTAATAATAACAATAATAACAAAAAAGATGATATTAATAATAATAGTAGTAATGTTTCATTATTTGGATTTGATAAATATATTGAAAATGAATTGAAGAATCAATTCAATGTGTTGGAAGCAACCGAGATTCAAAAGAAGACAATCAAACCGTTATTGTCTGGAAAGGATTTGTTTATTGTAGATGAAACAGGTACTGGAAAGAGTTTTCTTCTAATGTCATCTATTGTCAATGATTATCTGAGGAACTATAAATTAATTAATAAACAATCGAAACAACAATCACAATATCTTTCACCAAACTATATAATTGTAACACCTAATCGTGAATTAGCATGGCAATACGGTGATTGGATTAGAAAGTTAACAGCGAACATTGGCAGTGAACAACAACAACCAGCGGTTGCAATGGTAGTTGGAGGACAATCGCTAAGTTCTATCTATCAGCAATTGAAAGAGATTCAACCGAATATAATCATTGGAACACCTAATTATATATATGAATTGCTGGTAGCCGAGAGATTGTCAATCGATTCACTAAGGATGTTGGTTGTGGATGAAGCCGATCTCATCATGCAAGCGATGTCACGTAATTCAACATTCCGAGAGAAACAAAATCGAAAGAAACATCTACCAGAGGGTGTGAAACTAATCATTGAAATAAACAAACGTGCTCGTTCTAGAATGGATTTCCCAACATCAACACATCAACAACAATCATCATCGTCAACAAAAGATGATAAGAAACAACAACCAACTAAACAACAACAACCATTAATAACAGATAAATCTATATTATCATTAATCAATCCATTAAATAAGAATACAAGACAACAACAACAAAGAAAAGTAAGAGAAGTAGAGGATGTAGATGAAGAGGTGAAACATATCTATCAGAGAACGGTTCGTTGGTTCCAAACTATATATGCTTCGGCAACGTTGAATCTTAGGAATAGAAAGTATATCGATGAGAAAGATTGGATCAATGAGGATAGGGTGTATGTGACGCTGATGAGTAAGCAGAAGGAAGATTTGGCGGTGCCACAACAGTTTACGAATCGATTCGTTCCGGTGGTGTCTGAACAGGGTTTGTTGAATGCATTGGTTAGCAAATGGATAGAGTTTCAACCGACAAAAGCAATAGGTGTCATTCCCAACGACGGTAGTGTCGACAAGGTCGTACAATCACTCCGTGAGCGTGGCATCAACGCTCGGCCACTGAACGAGTTTATGGATTTCGAAACGTTCAACATCACCGGTATCAAAGACCAAGAGAAACGACAGTACTTCAAAGATCAAATAGCTAGTGAACGTAAAGCGAAAGAGCATACCGTTGCAAAAGAGAGAAAAGAGAGATCAAAACAACAACATGGTAAACAACAACAACAACAACAACCAACTATAATGGAAGAAGATGAAATAGAAATAGTAAAGCTACCAAATATGAATGATCAACAGATATTATATATTGGAAAAGAGAATGCAATTCGTGGTGTTGATATAAGTAGCATTGGACATGTATTCATTTTGAATATCACATTGACCATGAGTTCCTATCTTCACATGGCAGGTCGTAGCGGTAGAATGGGTCAGAAAGGTCATGTCATTTCCATCTACAATGCATTGCTCTCACGTAAATACGAAGGTGTTATGAAATTATTAAATACACCATTCCAAGAAGATACCTAAGTTAAATTCAAATAAAATATATTCAATTAACTATCTTGTTGTTTAAACTTTTAAGTTGTTATTTATTCGTTTGTTTCAACAGATTTTATCTTGAAGTTGATCTATCTCTATCTCTTGGTGGTGATAATGATCTAGAGTCTGATCTTGATCTTGATCTAATTTGTTTCTTATTGCTTGTTCTTGGTGGTGATGAGGATGGTGATGGGGATGGTGAAGCTTCTCTTCTTGATCGTGGAGGTGTTGCAGATCTATCTCTAACTCTACCTCTTGGACTCGTCGATGAAGATTCTCTCTTGACTCTAGGTGGTGAGTTCGATGGTGATCTGTCTTTTCTTGTCGAGTTTCTCGGTGGTGTTGCAGAGGGTGATCTCGATGATGTTCTCTTTGAACTTCTTGGTGGTGTCAATGACTCTCTCTTCACCGCGCTGTTGTTACTGCTAACAGATTGTGGTGGTGGTGGTGATTCATCTCTACTATATTTATATACTCTAGGCGGGGTTGAAGATCTCTCTCTCGATCTATCTCTTGGTGGTGTAGGTGATCTATCTCTTAATCTACTATCATTACTGTCCTTAGTACTATCTCTACTTCTACTATCACTTCTACTTCTTCTCTTTTTATTATATTTATCATCTTTATAAGAATCTTTACTTGTATTATCCTTTCTACTTGATCTCTCTCTTTCTCTATCTCTATCTCTTCTATCTCTATTTCTTCTATCTCTTTCATCTTCACTACTATCGCTACTGTCACTACTACTGCTACTGCTACTGCTACTGCTATGATCTCTTTTACTTCTCTTTCTATCTCTTTCTCTTTCTCTATCTCTACCGTTATCTTTATCTTTTTTATCGATGTTTCTATCTCTACGATCTCTTTCTCTATCTTTTTTATCTTGTCTTTCCATCTCCTTCATTTGTCGTCGCTGTTCACGTTCCCTTTGTTCTCTCTGCTTTTCTCTCTCTTCATAGGCTTGCTTTCTCTTTAGTTTATGTTCTTCTTGTATCTTTTGATCTAAACTGGTACCGGGAACATAGCCAGCGGGCAATTTCAGTGCATTCTGGAATCGGAGATTCTCTGCGTCCTTGACGTGCTGAGCTTGATGTGTCTCGCTAAGATCAAAGGTATTACGCAGCTTCTCCACCGATGTAATATCGCCATCCTCTCGCTCATTGTCTCTCTTCAACTCCTCCCGCTTTTTCTGTTTCAATCGCTCTATTTCATCGTCGTCGTAGCCACTCTCATAGAGATTCTCTTCGACTGCCCATTCCTCGACGGCCAACTCTATCTTTCGCAATTCATTATGCTGAATGATCTCCAAGTTTGCCTTTCTCTGTGGTGCCAACTTTTGATTATCCGGTTGTTTGAACTGCTGTTGATTCAACTTTGATTGATTCTGTCGATTGGTGTTTACAAACGAAAGATTCCTCTGAACATATCCATTCGTACCAGAACCTCTTGGTGTTCTTAAACCAATTCCGTTATACATTATTTAACAATATTGTTAACAACTTTATATAATTATATAAATATCAAAATATATATAAATTAAAATCTAACTTTATTAAGTATTAAAATCTAAATAAATAATTAATAATAATGAAAATAAATTATTTTAATTGTTGAAAATTTTGTAATAGTTTTTTTTATTTTTAAAAATATCATCAATTTATTTAATTTCAAGATTTGCATTTGAAGATAATCGAATGGTCAGTTTAAATAGAAGTAAATGTTATAACTATTTGAGTTGTTTGTCTATTTTTCAATGGAACTATAATATTTGTAATTATCTGATTAGATCAGACGAGACCACTATAATAATGGTGGTTGAAGTAATTAATTACTTGTTACTCCTAATTTCTTGATAGTATTATTGTCAAAGAATGAATAAAATAGATCATTTACTCCTCCTCACAAAGTATAAATAAAAATAGATAACATATCTATGTCATAAGAGATGTATTTTTAATTTAGCTAACAACTTCTTGGAAAAATAAAAAATAAAAAAATTTGATCATAAAAAGGGAGCTTTTTTTTAATACTCTCCCTCAAATCGTCAATGATCATATATATTAGAGATAATTATTTATTTATACAGATGCTATAATTATAGAAATGGATCCATTACCACTTAGATTTAAATATTTATTTTTAGAGGAAAAAGATCCACGTGGTTTGATAGATGTTATCAAAGCAAGAGAGTATGCAGCTTTCATTTCAAAGTTGGCACTTCGTCAACATGAAGAAGAGGAGAAATATACTGAGAAATCTAGTAGCAGAGAATCGGAATCATTCAACTATTCAAACTTTTATGAAATCCTATGGAATTTCCTTAGATCCAATACCTATCGCTATATTATCTTTGTTTTGAGTTTCATAACGTTGGATGTCTTTTCGCTACTGAAGCGATTGGTTCACAGAGTGGAACGACTCAATGTCTACGAGCAGCCGGTCTTCAATATGAGTTTGGAGATATTGATCGAGCTGAAACAGCGTGATGCCATTTCAAGGAAAATTCAACTGTACCGACTGAAAACCAACCAGGACGAAGGTATGCAACAACGATTCCAAGATTATGTGGATAACGTTTGTCCGTTGATGGATTGCTTTCCGGAGAATGTCCACCAGATGCCGTTGAATAAACACGTCAGAGTCGATTCAGACATCCTCTCAATGCTCACCTCGAAACCACAGGAAATCTATGTATCAGTTCCACACTACCAGCAATTCGTTGACCAATTCGAGATCTTCTCGAGACGTGTTCTTCGCAATGTAACTTGGAATCTCGGAGAGAGTTCGCGTGTGGTTGTCGCCGGTGGATCGGTAGTGGCGGCACTCACTATGTATGCAGGCTACACAGATTACCTGGCTTTCAGTTGGACACGTCGTATCCTTGGTAAACTCCTTCCACAGATCATTGTTAGATATATTATGGATCTGTTGGAACTCGATGGGAATTGGTTTGTTCGGGTGGTTCAAGATCATTTCAGTATGAAATGGTCGGAATCCGATATCGATTTGTTTGTCATGGCTACTTCACTCGACGATGCCAAAAAGCATATCAATCTGCTACTCCAAGAGATAACTCCATGCATTCCAGTGGACTACATGATTGTTCATACAGACCGATCGATTACCATTGCGCCAGAGTATCCTTATCGTCCCATACAGCTGATAACCTCGATACAGAACGGTCCACAAGATCTACTGATTCCATTCGATTTGGACTGTGTAGCGTTTGTCTACGAGCCAACCTACAAACATGTCTTCACGCTTGACCGTGGAATTCGTGCGTTCAATACATCGATCAATGTGATTCCAACACACCTGTGGCCAAAGAGTGGTTCGCGTGCATTCAAATACGAAACAAGAGGATTCCACCCACTGCCATTCTACGATCCAAAGTGTATGCACAACACCGTTTGTTGTGATCACCGCTCCGATTTGAATCAATATAGACACAGAACGTTCTACAAGTCACACAGCTTCCCTTACCACAGCGGAATCGAAGCGGTCGAAGCCTATTGCCGTGAGAAAAAGTTGACCTATTTCAGTAGATTGGACACCAAATTCGAAGAGTATTTCAATAGTAAAATACAGTTTGATTGGAGCCATAATTACGATGCCGTTATTTGGAAGTTTAATTGCTATCAGTGTAACACCCCACTTCCTGAAGAGTTGGTAAGCACTGTCCATGTTCTGTGTGAACCTTGCAGACAGGTGAATGAAGACAAATGGAACCAATGGGACGAATTTAAATTCCATGATAAAAAGTATGCATTGGTTACTGGTGGACGTTCGAAAATTGGATTCGAAACAGTTCTCCGGCTGTTGAGAAGTGGAATCCATGTTATTACTACAACTAGATACCAACTGGTGACACAAGTTCGTTACGCAAAAGAATTGGATTACGAGAAATGGGCAGATCGTCTCTTTATTTTCATGGTTGATTTCTCCAAACAAAATGCAGTGGAGTCACTCGTAAAGTTTGTCAAGTCAAAATGTCAGAGACTGGATATTCTAATCAATAATGCCATCGTTGTAAATAGAACATCATCTAAACTCTCTGAATCACTTAGAATTTCAGAACAAAGAATGGTGGAATCGATTGTATATGCCAACGAAATGATGGATCAAGAAGATGATGAATGTAACAACAAGAAAACCGATGTAAATTTAGATCAAATGTTAGTTGGTGAAATGCTGGATAATATGTCAATAGATGAAGATGAACCATTTACATTTGAATCAGTTATCGATATCCAAAAGATCAATACAGTTGTACCGATTCAATTGATTACACAGTTAAGTTCCATTATGGGTGGTACAAGCAGTAACAATCAGTATTCATGTATTGTTAATCTCTCGTCGAACGGTGGAAGTAACAAAAAATCAACATCGAAACTCGAAGCGAGTGATCCTGGCAACATTGAATTCTTTTCAAACCTATCGGTTGCACGTAAACAACTTAATAGTATTACATGTTCATTGGCATCTGGATACCTAGCGAGACGTATCTACATTTGTGCAGTCGATCCAGGTTGGGTTGCAAAGAAAATTCCATATTCCAATATCCTATCGATAGGACCTTTGAAAATGCGTGATGGAGCATCACGTATACTCGATCCCATCTACAAACGATTACAAAACATATCTCAATATGAAAGTGGTGTATTATTTAAAAACTATATTCCTGTAAAGTGGAACAAAAAATAAATTATATTTAAAATTTGTTTATTTTCTAAGCTCAAGAAAGATGGAATCTGGTGATTTATATTTTACTCTTTCTAAATACATAGATACTAAAACAGATACAAGTGTAAGAAATTGTTGAAGAATTTGATAAAATTCTTCTTGATCTTCTTTGTTTTTAAGATTTTTCCTGAATTGTCAATTAAACTTCTCCAGAAAGGATCAAGAATTATTTCAGAGTTTAATCTTTTCATTGTAATTGAAGCGATATTTTTTATTTAAAATGATCCTCTAGTTTTAAATGTAGAGCGATGATGTATTCTTCTTTGATTTGATTGTTTTGAGAATCCAAAAAGTCTCTGATATTGGACAAATTGTGTGTTGAATATGAATGTCTAAATATTAAAATCTGCAGTCTTGATTAAAATAAAAGATTTAAATCAAATTTAGAATGAGTCGATATCTATTCTTTGTCCTCCAATAAATAGGTTTTCAATATGTTGTGGTAGATCTTTTCTATCGATGTAGTTCGTCATTGATAATGATTTCAGTGATTCAGGAAAGACATCGACTGATAATATTTGATTGAATCTATTTCCAAACACCAACGATTTCAGTGATTCAGGTAACACACCGACTGATAATATTTGATTGAATTCATCTCCAAACTCCAATGATTCAAGTGATTTAGGTAAAACACCGACTGATAGCTTTTGATTGAATTTACTACCAAACACCAATGATTCCAGTGATTCAGGTAACACACCAACTGATAATATTTGATTGAATTCCCAACCAAAATTCAATGATTTCAGTGATTCAGGTAAC
Source organism: Heterostelium album PN500 (assembly GCF_000004825.1). Classification (NCBI taxonomy): domain Eukaryota; phylum Evosea; class Eumycetozoa; order Acytosteliales; family Acytosteliaceae; genus Heterostelium; species Heterostelium album. The sequence continues at coordinate 299,626 of NW_008805072.1, read as the reverse complement.
ACACCAACTGATAATATTTGATTGAATCCAAATCCAAATGATAATGATTCAAGTGATTCAGGTAACAAACCGACTGATAATATTTGATTGAATCTAATTTCCAAATGATAATGATTTCAGTGATTGAGGTAACACACCAACTGATAATATTTGATTGAATTTACTACCAAACACCAATGATTCCAGTGATTCAGGTAACACACCGACTGATAATATTTGATTGAATTCCCAACCAAACTTCAATGATTTCAGTGATTTAGGTAATACACCGACTGATAATATTTGATTGAATCCAAATCCAAATGATAATGATTCAAGTGATTCAGGTAACAAACCGACTGATAATATTTGATTGAAATAATATCCAAACACCAATGATTTCAGTGATTTAGGTAAAACACCAACTGATAATATTTGATTGAATCCACCTCCAAACTCCAATGATTCAAGTGATTCAGGCAACACACCAACTGATAATATTTGATTGAATCTAATTCCAAATGATAATGATTCCAGTGATTTAGGTAACACACCAACTGATAATATTTGATTGAATTCATCTCCAAATACCAATGATTCAAGTGAGTCAGGTAACACACCAACTGATAATATTTGATTGAATCTATTTCCAAATACCAATGATTTCAGTGATTCAGGTAATACACCGACTGATAATATTTGATTGAATTCATCTCCAAACTTCAATGATTTCAGTGATTCAGGTAACACACCAACTGATAATATTTGATTGAATTCATATCCAAACACCAATGATTCAAGTGATTCAGGTAACACACCGATTGATAATATTTGATTGAATTCATTTCCAAAATTGATCTCAGTGACATTGACGGAGGTATTATGAAATGGAGTATTTAAATTGAATGTAATTATCTGATTATTGGTGATGGTTTCAATATATTGGTTTAATAATTGATTCAATGATTCTCTATTCTTTGGACTCTGATCCAACAATCGGTGTATAAATTCAATCAATTGTTTTGAATATCTGAATTCTGAAATCTTAATTTCACGTTTAGTTTGGTATAATTGATGATTATTTCGATCATCTTGATGACTGATCAATTTAAATATTCAAAAATAACTCGTTAATATCTGATTGATAATAATATTTTAAAAATGATTATTCGAGTATTTACCAACATAATAATTTGAGAATTGTTGATCCAATTGAAAAGATGTCACATGATTGTGCATATTGTCTGTTCATTGCTTCCTATTTGTTATTATTTTAAATAAGTTAAAATTATATTGAAAATCAAATAAATAAAATTTACTTACTGGTGAAATATAACCAATTGTTCCACGTGTTGCATTTATATTTGAAATGGTTGGCTCCGATATTTCATGATCGATAGTTTTTAAATTAAAATCATTTGTTTCAAAAGTATGTTCTTTTGTATCTTGATATTCAATGATTGTTGATTGATCAATGAATTTACAACATCCAAAATCACCAAGAATCAAAGTACCATAATCATCAGATTCATCAATGAATATATTTGATGGTTTAATGTCACAATGAACAATTCCATGTTTATCAAGATCCAAAAGAATATTGAAAAGTTGTGAAATATAATTACTGATATATGATTCTGAAAAGATTCTATTTTTATATTCAATATAAAAGTGGTTAATTGCTTGATAAAAGTCATGTTATTTAATATTTGATATATATATAGATTTATATCAGTTAAATGTTTATACTTTTGGGAAAGATCACCACCACCACAATATTTAGTGAAGATATGAAAGATTTGATTGTCTTTATCATGATGATAGTCAACAAGTTGAACAAATCTTGGATTACCTTTGAGTAATTTCATTGCTTTGATTTCATTCTCAGCTCTTTCATAAGATTTTTGATTATCTTTATAATTTATCTTTTTATAAACATACTTTTGAATTGATTTTGTTAGTTTTGCGATTGTCAATTGATTAATTACTATGAAAAATGATGTCAATCGATTCAAATTGATCTTACCAATCTATGATTATCAGTACCACACACTAAATATACATCATTGATAGCATTACTGTTTGTAAATCTTGATATTGAATGATATCGTTTGTTATTAATCATATGAGATTGTTCGAAATAGTTAAGGTTGTTTTTGAGTATATTGTTTTCAAAATTGATTGTGTATGATTGTGATTTGTTTAATAGCTTGACACATATGGATTTAAAATGTAAATTTACTGCGTCAGAATCTATTATTATTAATTGATATTGAGTATCGACAGTATCTGGTATTACAATCTCATTATTATTTCGATTAATATTTCCAATTAATGTGATATTTGTGTGTTGTTCATTTTCTTTATCTTTCAAATGATTATAAACTAAAACTATGAATTGGTGAGAGTATTTAAAATTAATAAATTTCAATACATTTTTTCCATTGATTAATTTATCTGTTTGCTCGATATTATTCATTTTGAAGTATTTTTATAATTCATTCATTCCAAAAATAAAAATAGTCAAGTTAAACTAAAACTTTGATTTTATTGTCGAAATTAATAAAAATGAATTAGATAGCACTCTTTTTTTTTTCCAAATTTTTTTTCCAGAATTTGATCAGTCCCTGAGTATTATCTTTTTTAAAAAACGTTACACACACCCAGACATAAATAAAAAGGGTATTTTTAATTTAAGTTTAAAATGTAATTTTTTTAACAATAACTTGTAATGTAGACGGTTTTTAGTTAAAAATAAATTTTAGTATTAAATAAATTTACAAATTATTATTTTTATTCATTTGATTTCACTGTCATCACTTTCATCGTTTGTGATCAATCCGATCTGATTTGTAACGATAAGTTGCCAAAAGTCATCACGATTCTTTGATTCGTAATAATCACGAAGTTCACCTGAATACCAGTGATTCTGATTCTTTGGTAGATCCACGACGAAGTTCAACGACACACTCCAATGCCTTCTAATAGAATTGATCTTTGAGTGAATCGTTTACCAGTTGAACAATACGTTGTTTCATTAATGATATCGCTTTGTCTACCAGATCGATATCACGTCTTGCCAACATATCTTTGAAGTTCTGCACGGGATTGATCGAACCGACTTCATTGATGTAACCAAAACCAACTTGTCGAGCGAGTAATCTGCAAGATCGTCTGCATTTCTCCTCTTCGATGCGTTGGTATCGTCTGTCACATAGGAATCCAAACGAATCTCTTGTTGTTGTTCGACCAACATTCCATCTTGCCATCGATATTTCGGTTCCGATTTAAAGTTGGTGATTTTCGTGAGTGGAAACAGTGTTTGGAAGTTCTTTATTGCATCTTGTGCATTCTCCATAATCGCTTCATCCGGATTGATATATTTCGAGATGATCGGATCGAGTTTTGGAAGTTGTGATTCCGGATGAAGTGCTCGATCGTGCAGACACTGGTAGAAGTATTGCAGTGATGCATTATATGTGAACCGTGGACGTAGTGCTGCTATCTTTTGGTGACAAGGAATGGAAGTTGACAAACATAGAGACATTCATAGTTGGCTTTGATATGTGGATATAGCAATGCAATCGATGCTGAACTTCCGTTTCTCTTGACATAACGCGCCAGTAATGCTTGTTTGGTTTCAGCCATTCCGTGGATCAGTGACGACAGTGCTGAACAGGCAACTTTATCGGCATGTGGTGAAACCATGATCTCTGTCGATCCTTTATTATGACAAAAGTCAAATAAAAGATGATTTATATTTTATCTTATTTTCATCTCTAAAGTCTAAAGCAACTGATAGAATTATAAATAGAAAATTATAATATTTATAATTAGAATAATAACAAAGTAAACTAATTTTTCAAAAGATGTTATTGAAAAAGTTATAACGTTACCTCTTTTTTTTATTTTTGATTGTGATAAGTTGAACAAATCAAAAGCATCAGAAATATCTTTGACCTATTTTTTATTTTTTATTGTTCTACTTTTGTATTTTTTATAATTAAATAATAATAATGAAATCAAAGAAAACAATCAGAAACAATATCAAATATAAATATTATATATCTATTTTTATTGATAATATCAGGTAGTGGTGCATCACATTAATATTTATTATATTCAACCAAAAAGTATAATAGCAAAAATAGGTGATCAAGAGTAATGAATATTAAATTAACTTTGAAGTATAAAAGAATGAATATCATACTTACTTATTATATAACAAATCAGTTTTTTTAGTTGCCACTTACTTGTTGCACACGTCGACCCAATCATTTCTCGTTTGCAGCAGTTGTAAATCGCGATGTATGCGCGGGTCGTACTTAGAACACTCACTTTGTCATCTATTTAGTGAAATTTAACTTATCTATCTTCCGAATGGAATTCTGAGTGAAGTCGTTCATTAATTGAATCGTTACAATGCACTAAAGTTAGATCCCAAGGAAATGATCGGTTCGACAAGAGAAGATCACGAACGTTCTGACACTATTCAGTGTATTTAACCACTTACCACTTGTTTATCCATCCATTCATTTTCTTCATATACCGATTCACCAAAGTCATCAACTCTTTGATCAATTGTAAGTATAGCTTGTAACTGACAGCAAGGTAATGAGTCTACTGTTGGTCTATAACTAACCAGTCATCTTTTTTAAATATTGTCGTGATCAATGATCTTTTTTATAGTCAGATGGAATCAGATGAGGATAAGATAATAGATCGTTGAATTAAATTACTTCCGTTAGTAATGGTGGTGGGACAGTATCGGTGAATTGAATGTACATCGCGCCGGTGATACCATCAGGTCCAGGAGCGTTGTATTTATCTCATAGAGTAGCTGAACATGGAAAATAAGGTGCTTGGTCGAGGTGATCGGTGAACCTCTGGACAGTTACCTAGACGTTGCATCCGTGCGTAATTCATTGTTGTCAGCATGTATGAAACGCCTCTTAACGTTCCCCATCAGCATTTAGCAGTTGGTTAAGACAGGCCTTTCTCTAACATACTGCTGTGAGTTAGGTGGACAGCAAGTAGACAGGATGTCATTAAGATGTTTATTTATCCTATTAGAGACATCCTGTGCAAGCTTGTTTCGTTGACTAGTTTGGATCACACACACGATGTTGTTTTTGACTTTCAACCATTTTGTGCAGTTTCACCCACTAGCATGCTCATGATGATATGATCAACAATGCACTGCTTGGCGTAGTTGAGCGTATTGACAGCTGGACTTTAAGAGGATAGTGGTCTGGAATTGTTGTGCCATAGACGAGTGACAGAGGTGCCAGCGGCAACCATCGATTGGTTAATAATATTCTATCAAACTTTTAATGGATGTTGGTAGGAGGTAGCGTGTCAACTCATTTTCACTTAGGTGCGTTAAAAGCGAGACCCACATCGATCATACCGTGCGTAGTCGCAAGAGAGTCTACAAAGAACGCGAAGTCATCATGGTCATCAGATCGTGACCAATAAGGATCACACAAGGATTGACAATTAAAGTCGCCGGTGATGACGTCGATCTTGGTGGACAGCAGGACATCTATCTTAGAAATTTTATTGACGAATTTGTTTAATGGCATCACGGTTGGCAGTGGCGCAGATGGTATGAATATTAAACGTAATACCATTATGAGTGACACATACGAGTAGGAAACTCCCGCCAGGTCATCCATTATGGTTTAGAATTATGTTGACGATTTTAACGATCTCCATACCAATGCGTCTACATTGGCACAGGTGATAGAGTCTTTCCTGTATTTATTATACCCAAGAGAACTTTCTTCAGCACCTACATTAAACCGGATATCTACAATGATTCTGACTCCTTTCCTTTTGACGAAGCCACTCTCCTTTGAGTTCCTATTTCCTATAGGAATTTGCTGAACTTCCGACAGGAACCTCAGCGAGTCAACATATTGGATGGCGTCAGTACATGCGACACCTCTGTAGTGCATTCAAACGTTGGTAGTGATAAATGTAAGTCAACACACACTTCAAGGAGATCAAGTATCAGTGCAAGTTCGACATCATCAAAAAGCAAAAAGATGTGGTAAACAAGCTTAAGACATTAAGACTACTGAGATACAACGGTCTGAGTTTAATTCTAGAAGATTAACAGAATACGAAGATAAAACAGCTATATAGATTGAAGATACAAATAGGTAGATAGAACGAATAGATCAAACCAAATCACACTCTCTTATTTGCTTTTCATTCATTGTAAATTAAATGTTACTTTTATTTTTTTGGTTTATAAAGTTGTTTTTTTATATCAAAATAAACACTGGTGTAATAATAATAAAGTATAGGAGATGCAAATTACAAACTATTTATTGTTGTTGTTGCAACTCATTTATTTCTAAACAACTTCATATGTTATAAAGAGAATTCTATTGGCAACGGCTGCTGACTCATATGATCAGAGACGAAACAGTTTTTATAGTCATTTATGATCTATTGTTATATTTTAATATTGGTATTACTATCGTATTTATATATATGAAGATATTGAATATATAATACTTACGTTGATAGGTTCTAGAGGAAGAGATAATTATGCAGAGGAGTGAATATATAGGTTGGGATAAAATTTATTATAAATTGTAATAAAGAGTATAATTTATTAGAAGAAACAAGTATAAGATTAAATTTTTTATTAGTAATAATCAATTTAATTGATTTATTTGATGAATATAAATTATTGTTGTTTTTAATATTCATTTTAGCTCACTATTTATATCAATTCCATTCCATCAGATTATCCAGGTGGCTATCTTTGTAACTCCATGGATAGTGGCTTATTTAGTGGTGAATGTAGATTTGTCATATTTCTATTGGTTACTTTGTAGGTTGGAGAATAGCATTATTATTAATGATTTCTTTTTAGTTAGTTGATTAGTATTGAAATAATATAATTTCTAAAAGTATATTTTAGAACAATTGGTCAGAAAATTGTAAATATAGCTTGTGCTTGTTATCGACTTTAAGTAAGGTAATGAGTCTATATCTAAGCATCTGAGGATAAGATAAAGATTTGGTGAGTACTTCCGTTAGCATGGTGTGACAGTATCGGTGAATTGAAAGTGCAGTTACCTACAGGGCGAATCCGTGCGTAATTCATTATCAGAAAGGAAAGAAACACCTCCTAACATTCGAGAACAAATTGCTCTAAAAATAAACAATTAATTTTAATAATCTACTTTGAAAGAAACATTGAAAAAAAATCAACAATATTTTTTGTTATTTAACTATTTATAAAAACATTTATTTAGATATTTTTTGTTGTGAATATAAATTAAAATAAAATAAAATAATATAGAATAAAAAAGAAAATATAATATAAAATATAAATATTTATATATGATATCTATTCGACATGTTTGTCTATGTCCTTGAACTCGGTTTTCCAAGTGGAAAAACCAGAAGGTTGCCATTCAAATAAGACCAGATGAGGCTGACCAGGTCCTAATTGGAAATAGTTAATAAAAAAAAAGAGGAAATATCATAAATATATTAACATACTTGTTCTGCATAGGAAATCAATGACTAATAGTGCAACAATATCAGATCGGAAATGAAACGTAAATTCGGTGTTGTTTGCCACACTAGTGTCTTCTCTGTATTCTGGTGGATCGATTGGGTCACATTGTAATCCATGATTTGGTATTGTAGCTTGTGTATGGTGCTTGTAGTTGGCGAAAATGTTTAGGACTCTTCTTCTTTGTTCTTCGTCTAGTTCACTATATTTGAATCTAATTTTGAAAAGAATAGAATCTTCATTGAGTATGTCAGTCATTTATATATGTGAACAAATATTTATTTCAAAAATTATATAGTTTAAGTGTAAATACTTACGATTTTTTTCGAAACATACAACTTTTATATTTAAAAAGTATTCAATTAAATTGATAAAAAATAATAGGAAAAAATAAAAAATAAAATACTAATAATTTAAATAGATACATATCAATAAAATTTTTTTTATTATTTATCCACCTTCAGTTTTATAAAATTATAAAATGAATTTCTTTAATTTTGTTTATATAGCCATTCATTTAATGTTAATTTTATTATTATTTATTTTATTTTCTTCATTTCCTTTTTGATCAAATCGTGTTTGGTATTTATATCCTCTTTTAATCTAGGATGATTTCTAAAAGTGTTTACAAAATTTAGATGAATAAATTTGAGTAATTAAACTATAACAAAAATTTTTGTTTGGATAAGTTCAACAAAATAAATGAATAGGTCAAGTGATTTAACTAATATTAGTTAAATAATGAATATTACTTTATTTCGAGCAATAACCTTTTAATATTTAATTATCTCTCAAATTGTCTATTATTTCTTTATTATTGATATTTGTGGTAATGTATGTGGAGTCAATATTGTCGACAATCAATCAATTGATCCTAATAAAAATACTACTACTACTATTGTTATTACTGTTCGTATTATTAAATGATGATTTAATACCACTCATGAATGAATATTACAATTACTATTACTTTTATTTTTGGTTGTGTATTTTGTTGGTGTTTCAGTGTTTGAGTACTGTTTTCGATGCAGACGTTATCAGTTGTTTACTGCTATTGGGAATGGGTGGTGCTGATTTTGAAGTAGTTTTTGCACGTTGTTGCTGCTGTCGTACCACCATTATTATTATTATTATTATCTGTGGACGAACCAGACAGTGAATGCTGTCTTGTATGCCGTTCGAGTATGGAGTGTTCGATTCTATTGAGATGCTTCTCGAATTTGACCTGACGACGTTGAAAAACATCGATTTTATCGATCGTTGCAACTTTTTGTCTTGATAACCGTCAGAGTAACAAGTGGCCAAGTTCACCTTCAGAGTGGCGATAGCTTATAACTATATGATCTGACCTTCGATCTACTACAATCTACTGGAGATTCACGCAAAGGTAGATTCATCGATCAGGAGGTGTAATCCGAATGTTTGGCAATCTTGGCTGACCACTCGATAATAATAGGTCTGCTATTAGTCAATGGCCAATTCTGTAAAGTGCTACACCTCCACCAAACTACTTCTGTTCGCTGATGCTGATGCATAACCTTGGCCAACCTTTGACGAGCTGGAATCTAGATTAGTCATTGATTGGTTTTACTTGTTCAAACACTGGCTCCTCTGCAGAGATCAACCAGTTCAAATGTACTGTAACTCCTCGGAGGTGACATCGACACTACTTGGTCCATCTTCACTGTCTCTACTGTACCTTGGAGTGATGTTCAAAAGCAGTGACAGTCTCTAAGCTGGCCACCGATCATTAACATAACCAAAACTGACATTACTTTGTTCAATCTCACTTCGATGTCACTCAGGGCCAAGAAGTATGAAATTCCATCATCAAATCATTTATAAATTCATGCAATGAATTGTACAAATCAACTAGATAAGAGTTGAGCATATTTGTGAATTCTGCAATAGTAGGTTGATATAGAATCGTATTATCATTACTTAATTTTTCAGTTATCTGGTATACAGTTGTCTGTCAGTTTACAGTTGCTATCTATGTTTGCTGATAAAAGCAACACCACTGGTATTAGTAAGATATTTGATAATACTGACACTATACACACCAATAATACATACACATTATTTACAACTCTCCAAGTGGTTGGTAAACTCTGAATCGACATCTTTACAGCTTATTTATACGTTTATTTGTTCATTTTCTATCATCTTTTTTTTTCAATATCTATCTAGATAGCTCGATAGTGATGAATGAAATAGGAATGATCATTCACAGATTTAATTGATGTTCAATGATGTGATTTTTCAAATGTACTCACCATCAACAAAATAGATTTTATGTAAAAAGAAAGATCATATTGTAATTACAAAATCTTTATCATGATCCACAAAAAAAACTATTTTGTGTCAAACTATCAATAACAGATTAGATCTAATTTAAAATATTGACTTTTCTTTCATATGATCGATCAATAACATCTATTTTTACACATTATTCAATAATCTCTTATTATTTTTTTTACATCCTTTTGATTGTGCTTGAAAAAAAAATGAAAAAGGAAGACAAAATTACATTTTTTTAATTATTTGTTTTATTTCATTTTAAAGATAAGGCGTTTTTTTTTTTTTCATAGCTTTTTTTGCAATCTTATGCGCATTATTTTTGCAAAATGCACACCGACTGATAATATTTGATTGAATTTACTTCCAAACACCAATGATTTAAGTGATTTAGGTAAAACACCGACTGATAATATTTGATTGAATTGATCTCCAAACTTCAATGATTTCAGTGATTCAGGTAACATACCAACTGATAATATTTGATTGAATTCCCTATCAAATACCAATGATTTCAGTGATTCAGGTAACACACCAACTGATAATATTTGATTGAATTCATTCCAAAATTGATCTCAGTGAAATTGACGGAGTATTATGAAATGGAGTATTTAAATTGAATGTAATTATCTGATTATTGGTGATGGTTTCAATATATTGGTTTAATAATTGATTCAATGATTCTCTATTCTTTGGACTCTGATCCAACAATCGGTGAATAAATTCAATCAATTGTTTTGAATATCTGTATTCTGAAATCTTTATTTCACGTTTAGTTTGGAATAGTTGATGATTATTTCGATCATCTTGATGACTGATCATTTTAACACATTCTTGAAACAAATGATTTTAATTTAAAAACTATCGATCATGAAATATCGGAGTTTTGGAAGTTGTGATTCCGGATGAAGTGCTCGATCGTGCAGACACTGGTAGAAGTGTTGCAGTGATGCATTATATGTGAACCGTGGACGTAGTGCTGCTATCTTTTGGTGATCTTCATCTCCTCCTCAGATGTCATCAAGTCCATCGAATAGATCAGTGCTCATGCAGCATCGACTTGTTCCGCTGTTGGAATGTATGGTTTTCTTGTTGCCGGGTTGGTGGGTTCGTCGGTGGGAATTGATATTGTTTCAAATCGTCAAGGAATGGAAGTTGACAAACATAGAGACTTTCATAGTTGTGGATATAGCAATGCAATCGATGGTGAACTTCCGTTTCTCTTGATATAACGCGCCAGTAATGCTTGTTTGGTTTCAGCCATTCCGTGGATCAGTGACGACTGTGTTGAACGGGCAACTTTATCGGCATGTGGTGAAACCATGATCTCTGTCGATCCTCTTTTTTTTTTTTTTGATCTTGATAAGTTGAACAAATCAAAAGAATTAGAAATATCTTTGATCTATTTTTTATTTTTTATTGTTCTACTTTTGTATTTTTTATTAATTAATAATCAAATAATAATAATGAAATCAAAGAAAACAATCAGAAACAATATCAAATATAAATAACCGATTGCATCACATTAAAAATTTCTGAAAACTATCTAAATTAAAACTTATATATACTTTTAATTTATTCTTTTTTTAAAATACAAAACAAAACTAGCTCTTGCCTGTAATCGTAAATCAAATAAAATAAAAAAAAACACTCTGATCATATTAACCCTCTATTTTTAATTTTTACTTTTTTTTTAAAATTAATGTGCAGGCGAAAGTGGTTGGGAGCCAGTTTCGTTTTGTAATAGATCATATCAGAACCAAAAAAATAAACACATAAATTAACCATTTTTTGATTGAAGATCTTTGAGAATTGGATGGAATCTTTTATAACATTGATAAATAAGTCTCTCCCTGTATTCTTTGATCTCTCGGGTTAGTTGTAGCTTGCTCCGAACTTTATATTCTAAATCTACTAAAAATACTTTCTATTTATCTAATTTTTATTGAGGCTTTTTCACTTTTGTTATTTTAATATTTTTACATATTAATTTTTGTAATTTTCACTTTTTTTTCAAAAAACTAAATCTAATTTTTTAAATTAAAAAAAGTGAAATGACCTCATTTCAATCTAAATTTGATATTTTATTTTATTTTTATAATTAAACAAGTGCAAAACCAAATAATTCAACAAAATTACAAAAAAAAAATAAAATTTCAAAATTTTTCAAAATTTTTTACAAAAAAAAATTTATTTAAATGTAAAATTTAAAAGTAAAAATCAAGTTAGAACTTTATTTTATTATTCTCTAAAAGCTTTTTTCATTCCAAGCTGAATATCAATGTTTACAATATAGTTAACAACCAAGAAAGCCAAATCCAATTTTTCTTTTGAGCTCCTCCATGCCTTTTCAAAGCAATGGAATTTTTTAATTCTCCCAAAATAATTTTCTACAACAGCACGATTGGAATTGATAAAAGAATTTTCTGCTTTCTGTTCTGGTGTAAACGGAACTTTGACTTTCATAGTTTTGTTTGGGTTTCTTATTGATGGCTCTTTCCTTGACAATTTCTTATTTGGTGCAAAAATTCTATTTCCACCAATATAACCCTTGTCTCCCAGCATCCAATATGACGGAGATAGTAAATGATCAATTTCATTCCCAATAGACGAGTAAATACTGGCATCATGTTGACTACCAGGAAATGGACCTCTTAGTGATAGTAGTTCCCCCTTCAAACCTACTACAGCTTCATATTTATAGCCATGTATTTTATGTTTTGCTACAATTTTTAATTCTTAAAATTAGCTAAATAAAATTATTAAATTTATATATTTATAATACATACTACAATATAATGATTTGTACAAATATCCATCAATAGGTTTTGGGATTTGTAGAAGGGTAGTATCAACAGCACAGTTTACAAGTTTAGTTTGAATGGCATCACCAGAACCAAAAGAATACTCTTTAATGACCAAGTTATCTAGAATATTTGGATTCTTATCATATAAAAAGATTAATTTAGTTATGATTTTAGAAATAGAAAAGTTAAATTTATTACTTACTAATAGAACATCTTCTTTCAACTTATTTTTAAGTACAATATTAAATGCCACGAAACAATTGTCAACCCAGGTCTTAAAAGTTCTAACTGAGACTCCAAAGTTGACAGCATGTATATCTAATGAATTGTACTGCCTTAAATATACCAAGAACCAAAGTAAATGTTTTTCTTGAATTTGAAAATGATCTTTAATCATAGAATAGAGGTGGTCAAATGTTGTTTTGCTAACACCACAATAAATCTCTAATGTTGATAGATAAAAATTTATATCTATAATAGTATTCTTATTTAACATTTTTTCTATATTATTATTTTAACTATATACTTAAATAAATAAATACTTGGTTGTTTGTTTCACTTTTGTGAAGCTTCTATCGATATTATAATTTATTTTCACTCACGAATACTAATTAACACTTATTATTTTCATTCTAAATTTGTAGTTTAATTATTAAGATGATAATCTTCGATCTAACATGGTGAATTAAAAAAAACTAAAGTATATCAAAAATATATACATGCAAACATTGAAATCTTAATACATTTTCATATCTTTTCCTGAAAAAATTTCATATTACCACACAAATTCAACACAAGTAAAATTTTTTCATTATGGGTACCCCATTTTTGCACTTCAACCCAAATATTAGTATTGAATTCGTATATCTTTTCATGAATAAAAAAAGTACACTCATTAACCCCAATTTACCATCATTGACATAGTTTTTTGCTTGAAACCAAACACAAACATTTTTTTTTGCAGGCATTCTTATTGCCCTATTGAGAAATAAATAATGCACTTATTAATAATTAATACACTATTATTAATAAATTAATGTACGCAAAATAATTTGAAACTCCACTAGCTGGGATGGCTTAGATGATGGCTTCTTTAATAGACTTTAATCTTTCATAAAAGTACCCGATTTATTATTTAAAATTATTTGTTATTACATGCATGCAAGTAAACCTATTTTTTTTTAATATTAACATAACAAACACTGAAGTGAAAAGATTTAAATTTAAGACCATTTTCTTAAAAATAAATAAATTGTTAAAATATTTAAATATCTACATTTAAAACCATGACAGTTGTAAGTGTTAGAAATTTATTAAGTGTTTACAGTATTATTAATTAATTTTACAATCTATATAAAATAATTTTCAAACAAACAGTATAGTAAATACGAAGATAAACATACCAAGTTCTTCAAAGAAATGATAAAAAACAACCCAAATATCACATCCACTGATGGCTTCAAACTCTTTGAAACTAGATTTGGGCAAAACACAGGTTACACCAGGAATTCGATAATGGGAAAATTTAATTCAACCAAGAGATTCTCCCAATTGAATGTCAAGAAAACTCCTATAATCACAACTACTCCTGATGCATCACCTATAATCCAACCTGTTGAAGCTGTTCAATTACAAAATGTAACTCCTGACAAACATGGCTCAGCTGAGGGAAATAATTCCACCACTACTACGACCACTACTACTACCACCACCAATAGAAATCCACCGAGTCCTAGTATGTCTGTCCAAACTTCACCATCATTGGTTGGAATACCCTCTTTCTTGGATTCAGTCGAAGAAGACAACATGAACTTCCATTCTCCACTAGATGATCTTATAGAGGCTAACAGAGCAGAACTAACCTCAGCCTCATCTTCTCATTATTCATACCTCCATGGTGATGAGGTTTATGGGCCGATATTATTCGAACATTCCTCAATGGAAGATGGTAGGTATATTAAATAGTTAGAATATTTACAAAAACTAATATATATATATATTTTTCATTTAGAAATATTTAAGACGTACGTTATATTTCTACCAAAAATGGCAGGTGTTGAGTTTATTGGACCTTATTTTAATCCAAGAACGGACGAGGTTCTAGTGTCACTTAAAATCAATAGTTTCACAAGAAAATGCTTCAATCTTGGGGAGTACTCGGAGGAACTAGAACTTCCAAAAAGAGAATTGTAAAGGTTCCAGTCCGATTGGAAAACGTAATGAAATTGTTCAAGTTCCAATTATTAAAGAACGATCAGTTCTTCGTGGTTGAGTGCCAATGCGTCAAGTCCAACTTGGGAGTGACCTCCACTGTGTCTAAAAACAAAAACTATATTAAAAATAATAAAATAAAGTTCTAACTTGATTTTTACTTTTAAATTTTACATTTAAATAAATTTTTTTTTGTAAAAAATTTTGAAAAATTTTGAAATTTTATTTTTTTTTTGTAATTTTGTTGAATTATTTGGTTTTGCACTTGTTTAAATATTAATCTCTATTGCAAAAACCTAAAAAAACAAAATTGTGAAAAACAACCACCATCATTGAAAAAATTTAACATTTTCTAAGTTCAAGAAAGATGGAATCTGGTGATTTATATTTTACTCTTTCTAAATACATAGATACTAAAGCAGATACAAGAGTATGAAATTGTTGAAGAATTTGATAAAATTCTTCTTGATCTTCTTTGTTTTTAAGATTAGGAATGAATTTTTGAATAAGAAGGTTTTCATCAGTAAAATATTCTTCAAAACAAATATCCAATTCTTTTTCTATGAAATCAAAACATTCTTGATTTGACCAATTATTTTGAGTTTTCATAAAATGGAAACTATTCATTCTTTCATCTTTTTCTCTCAATTCCTTTTCATAAGAAAATACATCATTTTAAAGAGCACACATTTTTCCTGAATGGTCAATTAAACTTCTCCAGAAAGGATCAAGAATTATTTCAGAGTTTAATCTTTTCATTGAGAATATTATACCTAAAAAAATAGATGGCGACATCCCAATATTAACTCTTCTAATATTATAATATAAACTCATAGTTATATCACCATTTAATTTCTAATATTATAACCATTAAAAAATAAATAAAATATTAATAATTTAAAAAATTTAAAAAGAATTTATTTATAAAATTACCTTTATACTTTGCCACGGTACTAAATTTTCAAAATACTCTATGCAGGATGTTATAAATAGATTCATTAATGGATGTTGATCTCCGACTCTATCTTTTACAATCCGAAGGAAGTAAAATGCTAATTTTTCAAGTGGTGTAGCATTGGCTTCTAGTTTACCCAATTTAAAAATATTGATTGCTCTTTTTATAATTATGATACAAAACTCTTGCTCATTGGTATCAATGAGGTCGTCGAAAATCACAAAGTAAACAAAAAATTGGGTTCCTAACACTATTGCTTCTTGATCTAAAGCTAGCCATATATTTCTTGAAAATTTTGCAAGTCCTTGTAGTACCGTTCTATATTTTTCTCTAGTATCTTCATTTACTACTCCAAAATATTCCATTTTTTGATACACTATATCCGTAGGTTCATGTGGGTTCATTGGTAAAAACCAACTCTTTGGAGTTTTATCAACTAATTTTTTTAAAGACAACATATAGTTTTCTTTTATTTAGAAATTTCTGAAAACAATATAAATTAAAACTTATATATACTTTTAATTTATACTTTTTTTAAAGTATGATAGATTATATCAGAACCAAAAAATAAACACATATATTAGCAATATACATATGTAATAAGTCCAACCATTCCGATTAATGGTATAGCACCACAAACAACACCCAGTAACAAACTAATGGTTTGTCTTAACCAATATACATTCAATAACATCTCTTTCTAAAAATATCGATCGAACTAAGTATTAGTAATCACTATATTCATACATTTCCTCTATAAGAATATATAGAAAAACAAACATAAAAAAATTTTATCTGGGATTTTTAGAAATGACTGAGTTTTTATTTACGTGTACGAATTTTAAATGTGTTATCGAATGAATAAAACATTTTTTGATAATATCAGATATTGTTTCAAAAACTCTGATAATAACAACAAAGAAATATAAAACTTATGACAAGAATGGTGAAGAAGATAATAAAGTTACTTACTACATAGGTATATTAGATCAAACCAGGGTTGTTAATAATTATGTAATATTATAATATTGAATAAAAAATAGAAATTTGAGGTCCGACTAAAAAGACTTCCATAGTTAACTGGTCAAGGAGTACTCTATTATTAAAACAAAAAGATTAGGAAAAAGGATCAAAATCAAGTAAATAAGAAGCAGATCAAATTAAAGTAAGAAGCAAAGAAGTAGCCTTACAATACTAGATCAACTCTTGAGGTACTCTTGGTCAGAGTCTGTGCAATGCAAGTGATATTAAATACCAAGAATGTCAAACGAGAGAACAGTAGTTTTTCGTCATCAACTAATGTTTTTATTGATCAATTGGATCATTAAAATTAAATTTTAAATTATTCAAATTTAAAAAATATTTTAAATTTTTTTTTTGCAAAAAAAAAAAAAACGAACGAAACAAAGATTAATTTAAATGTTTTTTGGTTGAGCACACACGTCCTATATATTTAAAAATGAAAAGAGAAAGAGAGAGTGATATAAATGAATTAGAGGAAGAGGTAGAAGAAGTTGACGAAGAAGAGGTTGACAAAGAAGAAGCCGATGAAAATGGATTAGAGATGGAGGATGATGACGGTGATGTAGAAATGGAAAATGGAAATGAACAAGAAAATGGAGACAATGATGATGATGATGATGATGGTGGTGATGATAAAGAAATGAAAGAAAAACAACACGCTCAAAAAGAAAAAGAAAAAAGAAAGATGACAGAAAGGCTGGCAGATAGATTCATTAGAACGATGTCACAGACATTCATTCAATCATATAGCCATGGTCGTATATCAAGAGATCGTTTGAGAAACTACTACTTTGAAGCGATACAATCAATCAGTCACGAACAAATCAAAGAGTTGCTCTTCAAGGTGAAGGCATGGAATACCTTTTTCTACTTGGTGAGACAGTCACTCGAGTTCAAAGACGATGCCGAAACACAAGAAGAACCAGAGGAATTACAACAGCAACAACAACAGCAACAATCGGAAAAGACAGAAACTGGACATAAAAAATCAAAAGGTGTACCAGCTACCTCCAAGATTTCATACGACACAGTAAAGACTATCGATAATCTCATTCGTCTGAATTGCATAGGTGCAGAGGAATCACTAGAAGAGATTATCGATAATAATAATAACAGTACAAACAAAAAGAATAACAATAACAAAACAAATAATCTTTGTAAGTTAATAACCCACGTATATCTTTTAAAACTAATACTTTACTAATAATATTTCTTTTATAATAATAGACGAACAAATTATACTTAGCGACCAACAAACATCTTTAACAACATTAATTTTCAATCATCATATCAAACATCAGTCAACCTCCAACACTGTAGAGCTGCTTTCAAACCTTAACAACCTAACAATTTCATCAAACAAAGTATGTTTTATACATAGATAAAATGTATTGTTAACATTTTATAGATCTAAACTAACACTCAATCTAATTAATTAATTATAACAGATATATCATACCAATTATATTTCAAATATTACAGAGTTAATTTCAAATATTGATTATAAAAATATAAAGTTGTAAGTAAAAATAAAGAATATCAAAAAAAAGTTATAGATATTTAGCCTATTAACTAATTTAACTTATTAATCAAAATCTATATTTAAATTTAATAGAGTTGAACAAAGTTATGAACAGTTAAAGAAATACATTAGTAGTGCAGTACTACCGAATATCATAAAATGTGAAGAGAAATCATATGAGAGTAAATTTGTATTGTTGGCAACAGAGCTTTTGAAATTGTCTTTGGCTCTCAGTGCACAGAATAGCAAGCGTTCCTATCAAATCGATTATACCATCATCAATATGATGTTGGGTAAAACCAAATTCCTTGGAAAGCTTACCAGTATTTTGACATCGTTCGACTTTGGTGTTGCACCGTTCCTCGTCAATCAAAAAGATGGTATCATCTCAAAGTTAATCACCAAATTCATGGATACATCTGATCTCACTCCACCAAACACAGCTATCTCATATATCAAGTAAGTTACTACCATGGTATCATAAAAGAGAAGATGAAACAATTAAACTAACATGTTATATATATAAATAACACACATATATAGATCTAGAATTCTTTTAGAGAAAACAATTCAATTGTTTAACATTACCAAAGACTCTATGTTGTTGAAATTAAAGATTGCTTCGGCTTCTTTGTTACCACCACTCGTATTAATACAATACATCAACAAACATAAAGATCTTTTGTTCACAAAGACAACTTCATCACTCTCCAACAACGATATCGTTAAAGCATTACGTTCATCTAAAATGGATACAATCTTAAAGATTGAAGAGGTATGCATGCATAACTAACTTAATAATAATAATAGTAAAACAATTAGTATACTAATATATATTTATTAATTAATAGCACATGAATAATAATGAAGAAGGAATTGAAGAACCAAGTGATGACGATGAACAAGATGATGATGAGCTCGATATCACTATTAACAAGACCGGAAATAACAAAGATGACAACAACAGCGACGATGAAGAAGATGAAGATAATGAAGATAAGAAACCATCTGAAGAATCATCTAAACTTTTGGAATCATTATTAGATGGTCTAAGTGACGAAGAAGAAGAAGAAGAAGACGATGAATAAAAAAAAGAAAAAAAAAATAACAAATAATATAAATAAATAAAGAAAAACCAGATTACTATTTATTGGTCTCTAATGCTAATGTTTGTTTCGAGTCAAAGTCACTTTTCATTGTTTGTTAATGTTTATAATAATTAAATAAACTTGTATTGTTTAATGAAAAGAACAATAATTTAAAATGTATTGTTGTTATGCTATTATTATTTTTTAAGATTTAGTTACTTCAAAGTTGGCTACCTGCATTCTCTGGATTATTTAAATCGATTGGTTTGAATTTACCACTGGTTTCGAGTGATTCGGCTTGTCCATCGATGGTCTCGTTGAATTCACCTTCCCAGCCTTTGCCATTGGCGAAAATCATTTGTCCGAAACCAACGCGGAGATCGTCCACCCAGTTACCTTGGTAGACTGTGCCGTCAGCCCACTTGAACGTTCCGAATCCATTGCGTTTACCATCGCGATACTCTCCCTTGTAGTAGCATTGGTCTTCCATAAACTCTTCTCCCTCGCCGTGTGGCACAAAGTTTCTGATCTCGCCGATGTACACGCTGTAGCCGACACGCTTCAAAGTGCCGTGTTGACAAGCGCCGTTCAGCCAGACACCCTCGCACGTCCAGTCGTGAGAGGAGAACTTTCCAGAGCCATTCGGTGCACCGTTGACCCATTCACACTCGAAAATCTGGTCGTCGCTAATCAGTCGGCCAACTCCACTTCTCGTACCATCGACAAAGTTACCCTCGAAAATCGTTCCGTCTTTGAACGCCAACTTGCCAGCGCCGTGCCAACGTCCGTTTCTGTAGGATCCAAAGTACTCTAGTCCGCTCTTGACGTGCAGTTCGTGGCCGCTCACCAACTCGTTGTTCACCCACTCGCCTCTGATCTCGATGCCCTCTGTCAGCAGCAGTCCGGCACCGTGTCGCTGGTCGTTGAGCCACTCGCCCTCGTAGATCTCACGCTCCTCTACCATCTTACCGACACCGCTTCGTTTATCGTGCATCCAATAGCCATCGTAAGAACTGTTGTTTCTCCAAATATACTTTCCTGCACCCTGTTTCATTCCCAGCACAAACTCACCGATATAGACTTCGCCATCGACCGTCTCATACTCGCCAGGACCATTTGGCAAACCATCGTCAGTAAGTGCACCCTTATATTGTGTTCCTTTCTTTGATACCACTTCGCCACCTTTCGAATCCGGTGCCAACATATTGAGTAGAGCATTCGTGCTGTCATGACCGGAAGTCGGTGATATAACAGTCTCCATTGATGATGATGATGTTGATGTTGTCGATGTTGTAGATATACCATTCTTTAGTTGTTCCTGTTGATTATTGAAATCGGTTTCTAAATCTTCACCCATCTCTAAACTGCTGTCGGAACGCTCTGCATCACGAGGACTCTGAACGTTTGGTATTCTAGTTCTATGTAGTTCTTCACGTACTCTTTTCTCACCGCTGTGTCTCTCAAACAAGATCGATCTCTCTCTTGAAATATCGGGTACCTCCAATGTATTAATCAACGACTTTAACTTATCATTCGGTTGTATCTTTATGAAATCCTCTAAATTACTAACTCTAATACCACCACTACCAGAAGCAGTACTAAAATTACAATATTCATTTAATCTCTTTATTATTAAATTCGTGGAAACCACCATCATTAATATATACACGATAACATATCATAATCATAAATCATATAAACTAATACATACATTTAATATATTATTATTTCCTTTATCATTTTTATTATAACTATTAATATAATTTGATAATATTAATGGTTTATTTCTATTATAACTATTAAATAAATTTAAACCTTTTCTATTTGTAAAAAATCTTAATTGTATATTCATTTTTTTTATATTTTTTATAAATAAATATATAAAAACAAACTAGTTTTGTAAACAATAAAAGTTTGTATTATAATACCTTTAATATATATATAAAAAATATAAAAGTAATATTACTGTAGTGAAAATAATATTATTATTGTGTTTTTTATAAAAAATTAAAAAACGATGAACCAATAAAAACGGGTTTTTCGTTTGCAATGAGTGTGGTGGCAAAAGTATGATTATTTAACTTATTAATGATTTGTTGATATTTTTATACAAGTAATAAAATTATTTTATTTTATTTGTTTTTGTTGTTAATATTTTACAATTTTCATTTATATCTTAATTTAAATTAATTAATTAAATATTATATATATTTTATGCTATGTTTTTTTGTTGTTTGTTTTTTTTTTTTTTTGTTGTTTTAAATTTGTAACGATGCACTTGGAGTATATTTAATTATTGCGTTTCTAATTTCGTTGAATGCTTTGGTGTCGTCTTGAGGGAAACCTTTTGGTGATGAGAATATTCTTTCGAAACTTGCGATTCCGTCGAGTTGCACGAGTTTATTGGCGTAGAGCTCTCCTTTCGATGGACAGTGTTTGAAGACACTGGCGATCGACGAGAGAATCAGTGAGAGTGCTTGATCCTGTTTGGTCGGTAGCAAATTGCAGAGTATGGTGAATGCATTGAGGTCGATCATGACGTAGTTGATTTGCTCTTGGTTGCCGCCGTCGACCAAGTTGGAAACACACCACAATATCTCTTTTTGGAGATCGACGCGTGAATTGACCGAGAGCATCTGTATCAGTGGTGGCAACATCTGTGCGTCGATGGCCATCTGAATGATCTTTGTGCTACACGCAACGATGTTACTCATACTCCAAACGGTTTCCTTTATAATGGCGTTCTTTGGCGATTGCAACAGTTTCTTTAGCGCGGGGAATGGATTCATCGAGAGTACGTAGAGCGTCGACTTGTCGTCGCCCGTCACCAAGTTTCCAAAGGTACGAAGACTGGGCACCAACACGCTGATCTCATCGATGTTGAGCAGTTGTACGATCCTTGGTACGACGCCAGTCTTGATGATCTCGTAGATGTCTTCGTTGGTGGCGTCCGAGAGGTACGACATTGCCCAGAGTGCGTCGACCATCATCTCGCGATCCACCTCGGTGGCGATGATGTTTGCAATCACAGGGAGTGCTTCGCCGACCAGTGCCAACGATGGCTTTGGTTTGCCACGACACAAATTACTCACCGTCCAAATGAGCAGTCGTTTCAACGAGAGTTTAGCATTGGTCGCTCGCAGATATGTCAAGAGCATTGGCAGCACATTCGCTGCCAACACCAAGTCACGGTGTTGCGCGTTGTCACCGGCGATATTTCCGATCGCCCAGATTACCTGCTCCCTCAGACTCTCGTCATTCGACGAGACCAACGAGCAAAGACGAACCAAACCTCCACTCTGTATAATAAAAGTGACATACTTTGATGCACCCGACAATATATTGGTGATAACCCAGCACGATTCACATTGAATCGATGGTACCGTACTCAACAATAAATCCAACAATCTCGGTACAAATCCAAATGAAACAACTTCATCCAATGGTGGTGCATGTTCTAAAAGGTTTAAAAGTATTAAAAATGTTAATATCTATCTATTATAATCTTGATTTGTTTTATTTTGTTTTGTTTTGTTTTACATACCTAGTGAAACCATCTTTCTTAAAGTTGAACAAGCTTCACCAACAATGACAGGATCATCCATATAGATTTGCTCTTTCAACTTGGTAAGAGTTGCTGTTACTGAAGTTGATGTTGTCGATTCATTTAAACTTAATGCACCTATATCTATATCCATATCTTATTGTTTTGTTTAACTTTTTGTTGTTTAATCTTAGAGTAAATTTATTATGAATTTTTAATTGTTAATTTGAATTTTTGATAATTAAAAGATTCCACCAATTATTATTTTTTGTTCAATTTAATTGTTAAAAATAAAAGAATATGAAAAAATATTTTTAAACTAATAACTATAGTTTGATCAAAAAATGGTGTGTTTCCTTTCTTTTTTTTTTTACAAGAATTTTTTTATTGGTATTTTAATTTGGTGCTGAGACAAAAAAATTGAAAAATAAAAGAAAATGAAAAATAATTTGTCTATTTTTTACAAATATCTTTGGAATCTTTTTTTCTTGATCGATCACTAATCCCATATATAATTAATTTTTTTTTATTAGATCTTAAACAAAATATCATTTTTTCAAACTCGGAGTTCATTTTTATTTTGTGATAAATGGTTGTTCGACATAATAAAACTTGAAGTTATAATAGCTAACAACAAACATTGCAACTGAACATAAAAGACATAATAATTAAAAAACACACGCAACGTAAAATAACTTTTACAAAAAGAAAAATAATGTTTTTATTTCAAAAAATTCTAACTTATTGTTACTTAAAAAAAAGGTTAGAAGAAATGACAGTTAAAAAAGTTTTAAATTCAAATCTTTTTTTTTTTTTCGGACTTCAAAGATAAATTAATCATATCTAAAAAGTAGTTGTTAAACTTTTTTGTATTTTCAGTGGTTTGATTTGAATCGCAAACTACAAAAAAAAATTATCCTTTTTAATTAAAAAAAACATCCAATTTTTGCCCACACTTCATCCATTTTTCTTAAACAACAATGAAATAGTTCACTTTTGGGTTATGAATTTTCAAAAACGATTGACAATAATAATCTTAATCATAAAATCCAAAACACACCCAATATAAATCCACAAATTGTTCACCCTTTCCTCATTTTAGAAAAAAACTTCAAATTTATGTCTTTGTTTTTACTCCACAACACACAAACACCAATCTTTTCCCCATTATCAAAAAATAGTGCTTATTCTGCGCTGACAACTGTTTCTGTTTTAGTTGTTTTTTTTTTAAATTTTGTGGTGAACAACACCATCCGCATATTAATCAAAGAGTGAAAAAAAAAAAAGGCGGAGAGTAACTTTCACCCAACAATTATTTATCAACCGTTATAAAATGTTGATGCTTTTTGATCAGAACTAAAACAAAATGGTTAAGTGCACTGTAAAATTAAAACCAACACACGACCTCTGCCACCCATGTTACAAACAAACAAAAACACCAAAAATAATCAAAAACAACAATAACAACAAACATCAAACATTCAAATTTAAATTTTTATCATTATTTTAAATATTTTATTTAATATAATATTTTTTTAAAAAATATTAATAATTATTAAAAATTTAATTAAAGTTTAAAGACAAGACAGCAGCAGTTGTTGTTATTAAAAGTTCAAAAACATTCTTTGTGGAAAAATTTAAAGCAACACCTCTATCACCAAGCATATACCCCTATAATTTAATTTTTAGTTAACTTCTTCTCTTTAGCAGTCTTTTCTCTTTCTTTTTTTTTGTTTTTGTTGTTGATTTTTTTTTTTTTTTGGTGGCATAGCTACATAGTCATATAGCAGACTCAAAAGTAGACCAACAGGAGTGTGTGACTACAAAATCAAACCAAAGAACAATTTCAAAAAAACAAGTTGATGCTGAAAAATTATACTTGTGTGTAGAAAATGAAAGCAACAAAGGATAGTAATGTAAGTTAACTTGATATATTACCACCCTTGTTAAGTTCATTTATTTTTGTTTACAACTCGACATATTACTTTATAATAATCAATTCAATTTAGATGTAAATCTTTTAATTTCAATTTTAATTTTCTTTTTTTAGTCCTGATAAAGAATAAAGAAATTTCAAAATCAGTTAATCAATTAAATGATTTATTATTTTTAATGATTCATATGAATAACTATTAAGAATATTATAACTAATTTTTTAATTATTTTTTTATATTATTAAAAAAGAAACCTCGTAGATATCTGTCACCATATATTCTGTTTTGTCAGGAGCACAGATTATTGGTGAAACAGGAGAATCCAGCTGCCAGCTTTACAGAGATAGGATCACTTTTGGGTAAAAAATGGCATTCTCTTTCAGCCCCTGAGAAAGATGTCTACCAAAAACGTTCGGATGAAGAAAAGAGAGTTTATGAATTGAAGATGAAAGAATACAAAGCAATGATCTCTCAACAACAACCAGTTAAGGCAGAATAGATTTCCTATCCTAACAAAATTTTCACCAGTTCTTCATTTTCCAATATCTAATTCAATCATTCAAACACTCAACCAATCAAATCCAACAATTCAACATTCTTTTCTTTTTTTTTTTCTAAAAAAAAACAATATTTTCTTCTTTATAGAAATTCCCAACATTTGTTAAATATCAATCAATTAAAACATTAGCACTCATCCCTCTTCATCATTATCACAATCATCTCAGACACTCACAATATATATTATATACTCAAATCTTCTTTTTCACTCTTTATTTTTTTTCCACTTCCATTCAACTAAAAAAAAAAAAAAACAAAAAAAATAATAAAGACAACACTTTGTATATTAAAATATATTTACTATTATTTTAATTGTTAAATTTCTTTAATTTTGATTCCATGCTCTTATTATATTTTCTAGCGGTTTTCCTCTTTTTAATTAGCAGAACTGTAACGACACCGGCAGCAATTAAAGCAACACCACCAACTACCACACCAACAGCGATACGCCAGGCATTTGATTTTTTATCACAATGGTTGGTTCTCGGATTGGTATTGATCAGCAATGAAAAATCTGGATCTATTGTCATTTCATTATCAAAGTGCGATACTATCATTGAGATAATGGTTGTCGATTCATTCTGTGCGCTGACTTCTACTTTGGTAACTCTTGGTATAGTATCCAAAATTGCTCTATCGCTAATTCTACCATAGACAATATGACCGTCTGCTTGCTCCAAGATAAAAGTTGAAGTCTCTCCGGAATACATTAAATTGGAATCGTAACATTCGTCATATGGCGAGTTAATCGATGATTGGATCTCCAGAACATTCAGCCTGCTGGTAAAGTTCCATCTCTTCACATCGATTTGATATTTAAGTGATCCAGCTGTCAAGTTGAATTTCTCTCCAGCAAACTCCATTGGATAGTCAGGAATTGTTTGGTTGTTAATCGGTAGTATCTGTGTGAATGTGATTGAGATTGACTGTGCTTTGGGGTGAGTGGTATTATAGGAATATTGATTCATGGTAATATTAGTTCCAGTGGTTGGATGCACTATAGTTTGATTGATAGTCTTTGACAATGTCCAATTCAATCCAGTCAATTCCACAATGGTTACAATCGTTTCTTCACTAGTCTTTTCAATTATCTTGTTAAGACTAAATGTGAAAAAACTATTGTCACTACCACCATCTACTACAATAATACTTGGATCGTTTGGATTTGGAATGATATCTGGTGGATTTCCACCCGATGGCTTTTCATATTTGATGTCACAGTTGGCACCAATCCATCCTTCTAAACAAACGCAACGTCTTGAAATTGGATCACACTTTCCATTGACAGAACAAGTGCAACTCGATTCCGGATTACCAAGAGTCTTTATCGAAGAATAATTCGAAATGGTTTTATAAAAAGTGTTCTTGCCAGTGACCATTACGTAGTAAAAGGTGCTTGGAATTAGGTTATCAACTTGACAATTGGTGCTTGAAATATCTCCACAAACGATTGCCCAACTTGAATTGTCTATTGAAATAGAAAGATCGTACAATGTCATTCCCGAAATACCACCAACTACACTGGTCCATACTGAATTGATTGATCTATTGGTACTTTGTATATCTGTAAACTGTAAGCCATATAGTATGTTATCACTTGCTGATGCTGTCAGTTGAATAGATTCATAGGCAAAATCATTGGAGGCAGTTAATATAATATTATTATAGTAGAAATGTGGACTGAGATTGGAAATTAAGCATGAGAGCGATGTAATTTGGATACAACCAGCAACTTTATCAGTACTGATCCTTACTGTATACAATGTTTCATTTGGTACACCACCTGTTGAAGAAAATTCCAAAAGTATGGAATTGGCTGTGGTTGTTACATTGGCAATTGGAACGGAAATCGATGGATATAGTGTGGCTTTCATTATAGATGCTGCTGATTCTCCATCTTCATTATATGCATTGACCATTATATCGACATTTGATCCATTGTCCAGTCCATTTACAACACAATAGTTTAGTAAAGTACAAGCTGGTTGAAGAATAGCGTTTACGAAAACTTTGTATCCCTGAGGATTTCCAGTGGCAGTGTAATTGAATGAAACACTTGTGGTTCTGGTATCATTTAAAACCAAACTTGTCATTGTTGGTTCTAGAAAAATAGAATTATATTAATATACTAAACTACTTTAAAACTAAAGATATTATTTATAATTAATTACTACTTACGAAGAAAATCAATAGTTGTTGAATTTTGAGTTGTATCTACATCATTGGTCGCAACAACAGTTATGTTATAAGTATATGGTTGTTGAATTCCATTGACAACACATTCATCGGTGATATTGATACAACTAGGAACATCAATATCATCCAGCTTTGTAGTGTAAAGAGTTTTGGAAGGAATTCCTCCAGTTACATTGTACCCGACTATCAATTCATTTGGAGATGGTTGTAAATTAATGGTAGGTGTACTTATTGGTGAATAGAGGTTTCCTAAAAGATATACACTCTCTGTTGCTCCGGCCCAATTTACTGCATAAATAGTAATATTGTATGTCATTCCAGGAGTTAGTCCACCAAGAGTACAATTATTGCCACGAGAACATACAGGACGTGGAGCACCATTAAATCTTACATAAAGGGAATATGTTACATCACTAGCCACTGTGTAATTGAAGCTAATGGATCTAGTTCTTTTTTCAATAAGTGAATATGAAGTTATAACAGGTACTAAGTATTGAATTGTTAGTAAAAGGATTATTAAAAACTATTTAATGCTTTTTATACATACAATAGAAATAAAGTGTTGAAGAATTTTGTTTAGAAATACCATCATTAATGGCTTGAACTAAAAAGTTATGTGAATATTCTTTTTGTGCTACGGGAATGGTACATGTAGATGACAGAGTGTTTGCACAAGCACCAACTGCAACTCCGTCCATGCTAACACTATATCTTGTTTCATTTGGAATACCATCGGTAACTGGATAATTAACAATGATTTGACTTGCCGATGGCGTGAATGAAATGATGGGAGCTGAAATGATATTGTAGATCTGACCAGTTTTAACTACAGGCAGAGAATTACCAACTTCATTGATACCAATCACCGATACTGAAAATGGAGAGCCAGGTGCCAATCCAGAGATCGTGCAAGTGGTAGTAGACGAGCAGCTTGGTTGATCGATACTATTAAAAGATACAGAATATGAAGTAGGAGTCATTGTTCCACTGTATTGAATACTAAGAGATGTAGTGGTGATTCTAGTTACAGTAACAGTCATTACTGGTTCTATAAAAATTATTAATAAAAAAAGGTTACAGCTCAAATTCAATTGAAGAGATTCTTACCGGTAAAAGTAACTTGTTTAGCAGATGAAACCATAGTACGTCCGTCATTTACTGCAGATACTGTCACACTCTTGCTATAGCCTGGTGGGAGTCCAGTGATAACACATTGAGTTAAAGTTATATTTTTACAAGCAGGCACTTCAATTGAATCCTGCAAGACAGTATAATAAGTTTGGCCTGGAATTCCATCGGCTGATGTATATTGAACAACTATTTGATTAGCGTAGCCAACTGCCATAGTGATTAATGGCGTACCCAACAGTTTATAGGTGGCAACAGTTGCAGAGAATGGAGCACTACCACCACCAATACCAGAAGCAACAATCCCTACTGGAAATTGATATCCTGGACTCAGATTTGGAATAGTACAAGTTGATACTTGTTCACATTGTAGTTGAGTAACATAATTAACACTAACTTGATATGAAGTTGGAGAATTTGTTGCATTATAAGTGAGTCTAAGCCAAGTGGTTCCGCTCACATAAGAAAAAGAGTTAATGACAGGTGCTAAAAACAAAAGAAAAAAGAGGTAATATATTGATTAATATTATACTTTTACTTTGTTTATAAACAATTAAACTTACGTAGTGGAATATCAATATTTGGAGAAACATAAAGAGGTCTTGGAAATAGATCTGTACCTCCATCCATAGAAATTGACACTCTCGAATAGTTTTGATTTAACGTCTGAAGATTTATAATACATCCAGCTGAGCCGAGAATTTTGTAACAACCATCTGCAGGAAAATATAAATTAGATTCTTCATTGTAGTAGCTTACTTTATAGGTATATGGAAACTTAAAGGTTGTAGAAAAACTTTCAAGTTTGAGTTGAGCTCTGGAAATATAAGTAATAGGAGGGACAATCCATTCAAATGGAGGCGTAACAATACCAGACAAGCCAGGAGAGCATCGAGGATACGTATTTAGTGTTGAAGGTGTACATGAAGCAGCATTGAGATCACCTATCACTTGATTCTCATCTCCGTTTGAAATATAGAAATTGGTGGTCGATCCAAAAGGTTGAGTACATGTATTTAATTTGAATAGATGTCTTGCACTATCCATTGATCCACATCCAGACCTATAGATATATTTATCAATTAACAAATTAATTATTTGTTTGAATAAATTATCATTTTTGAATAATAATACTTACGACATTGTCGAAGGTGTATTTTCAACTGCAACCCAGCCAGGTTTTTCAATTATCGGGTCAGCTGAATATACAAACAATATGTTGTTACTGCATTGCAGCATTGATCCTTGATATACTGTAGCTGTACCAATACAATCCAAACCATCGAATCCTTCCCTTACAACAGGTTCTCCAAAAGCAATGGTGAATGTGTATCGATAGGACTTTGATCCTTGATTATAACATGTTTGATTTCTATAGGTTGACACTCTCACAGGGTTATTTTCCTGACAAACAGTTTCCCATTCAATAAGATATTCATTTGCCGCCAAAACTATATTCCCATTATTATTACTATTACTATGATTAATATTTGAAAATAATACAAAAAATAAGAATATTGATAGAAAATATTTTAATTTTCTGTGATCTATCATTTTTAATCGATATATAAATAAATAGAAATAATAAATAAATATAATATATACAGAGACTAAAAGTTTTGTTTTTTATGAGTAGAACTCTCAAGTTATCGAAAGACTTTTGATAACTTCAAAAGCTTACCTATTCTACATTTGCATTAGAACCTTTGTTTACAAAAAATAAATATCGATCGCATGAGATTTATCTTGTTGATTATAGAATTATCATGGGTTTGATTAATTTGGGATTCTTATGGTTTAAGATCAGTTGTTCTGATTATATGCTTGTCTCGAGCCCTGTTTTTACAAAAAAAACAAAATCTATATAAAAATCAAGATAATTTTAAAAAAAGATCTAAAAAAATCAATCTCTCAAATCTTTTTTTGAACCAGAGATTTTTATTTTATCACAAAACCAAATAAATTTATTCAGAATTTTTAACGAAACAAATAAAAATTATCTTTTTTATAAAAATAACTTTAAAAAATGAAATGTTAATAATAACAATTAAATTGATCATTGATTGAAAAAAAAAAAATAAATATTCTAAGTTAATGTAACAGAAAATGAAAAGTAATAATCTAGAGATATATACACAAAAAAAGATATTTCATCATTTATTTGAAGATCAATGTTTGACATTCAAATGGAGGTTGTCTTTGAATTTGGTATCGAAGCGATGGTTTGATTTCATGAAGGAGAGTATCGTGCACTTTAAGGTGAATTGTGATGGACCCGGCATGAGAAACCTGTTGGATCGTTCGGATTACAATGTATTCAGTGGTGTCAAACACCTGGTTTTCCAATATCCATACACTAGAGGGGACCTTTCTTTTACAGAGTTTAAAACATACTTTACTAGGCTGTGTAGCCACTACTATATAACGTTGGACGCCAACTTTGTTTGGGAACTTAACGAGCTTGGAATCATCGACATTATCAACCGAGCTGGCAGACCGATCGGATTAATAGGAATTTCTTTGATGTCGATGGAGGTGCAATTCTACAAGAGTTATCTCAGCCCTCTCAAAGTACCACTGAAATGCATCCCGAAATTTCACCTGACCACCGAGTTTCGCGAGACAATACCAATGGAGATTCGCAATAGAATACTGAGAGAGTCGCAGCTGGAACGAATGATTTGTAGTACAGTGCGTGAGCTAGATGCACCGTTGCCAACCGATTGTGTTGAGACTCTCAGAGATTTCAGACTGACCGTTTTTCACGACGCTTCGATTCAACATGAAATGAAATTCCTATCGGCATGCAAGAATCTCACTAAAGTAGCGTTCACACTCTCCTCAGCAGCAAACTTGGAGACAATCATCAGCTACCTATCAGAGACAAGCACTTTACAATCGGTTGCGTTGAGTCTGGATATTTGCGATGCAATTCTCTCTTGGATTCTCTCGAATCCTAGTATTAAGAAGCTGACTGTTGGAGCGATAAACAACTATCACCAGCTGCCAATAGGTATTGTAGCACAAAAAGAAGAACTTGTCAATACAACACTTGAGAAATTGAAATTCCTGTGTATCTTTGATAATCATCACATTTGTAATAGCACAGATAGATACGATATATTCCTACATCCAAACAAGTATGTTACATCGTTGAAACAGATTAGATATGATACTTTGATATCTGATAATCTGGCGTGGATAGAAGACATCGGAGTACCATATAGTTCATTAGTAAGAATGTCACTCGATACACAATGCTATCAGTCAAACCTTGACATTGGAAGATTCGAGAAACTTATGACCATCAATCAAACACTACAGTACCTTACTCTTGGTATCTCGATATGTGAACAAATCAAAGATGTCAATCTATTTGTGAAACTACTAGATGCAAGTGTATCATTACAAACAATCGAATTAATTTTACGTGCCGGCAAGAGTAATCTCAAAAACAGATTATTAAAGTCAAATAACTATTATCAGTCACATGTTATAGGTAACTTTGATAATCATCATTTCTTTGGTAAATATATTATTAAAAAGATATTAATATATTAAATACTAATTAATATTGTATTCTATTCATAATTATAGTTAGAAAGAATCAAGATAATAATACTCAACAAGGAGGTTTTATCAAAAAATCAATATCCTATCTTAAAAGTTTTAGGAAATAATAAAGATTACAATGTTTTTGTTTGTTTAAATATGTATATATTATTTTATTAAAAAAAATGATTAGTCGTTAAATGATTTGTTTTGGTTATATTTGTTGTTGTTGTTGTTGATTTGCTTCATCTTGTGAGCTGTTGAGTGGAGGTGATGGTTGTTCGCTTGAAGATGTTAAACTTGATGTTCTAGATCTTTCTAAAAAGTTAATAGTCGATTTGAATCCTCCTGCATTGGTTGTGGTGTGATTGGTTCTTGTCCAAGTGGGTGATGTTTGTTCTGTTTCTTGATTCGATTCGCTATGATTCAATGAATGTTCAAGAGAGTTTCGTTTATCATTATTGCTGTTGTTGTTGGAACTAGTAATTTGATTCAATAGAGTCCAGTCAGATGTAATGCCAATCTTAGTTGCATCAAACTCTGAGAAATCATAGCAGAGATGTTCATTGATAAATTGATAGTCCACGGAGCTGTTGGTCATGTGACGACGGTAGATCGTAGCGGAGAACGTCGAGAGGAACGACTTGAACTCGTTGTAGCCATTGGGAAGATCGCCAACCGATCGGATCATAATGCATGGACGCAGCAGCTGGTTGGATGCGTTGTTCTGCTCGAACAGACCGGACGAAGTGAGTGAGACGAATGGCGAAGCGTTATCCTCGTCGTAGAGCACTGGATTCTGTGCAATGCTGTCGATGAACGGAACGAACGGTGCCTCCTGTTGTTTGATGAAGCAGTCCTTGATGAACACCCATTCAAAGAGACAGAATTGCTCGGTGATCGACGGGAGTGTCAGTGCCAAGTCCAAGAACTTGCAGGCTGCCAGAACGAGTTCACCGTTGTCGGGATGCGAGAGGATGTCGGTCAGCTCCGAGAGAATGATTGGCCAGAACGATCGGAGATTCTCATGTGAAATTCTTACCAGTAAAACACGCAAACAGAAGAACACCTGTAGATGTAAAACAGTGGCATTTGGTATTCTCAGTGATTCTACAATCTTCTCGAGAACCAGAGTCAACATTTGAAGATGTTGATTCTCAGCACCACTCCAAAGAATGAATGACAATCTCTTTAATTGTTTAGCACGATTCATATACTCTGTTTCCTTATTAACAAACATCAAAGCTGATGGTGGAGTCCAATTCTTACTTAGAATTTCTATAGAAAAATAATTTATAAAGATTAATTAAAACTATTTTTAAATTATTATTAATTAACCTCTAAACTTACTTATGAAATCAGATAATGCAGTCTTATCATGAATCATTATTTGATTGATTATCTTTCCAGTTTGTTCTAGTGTCTTTAGATCTGATTTGAAAAAGTCGGCGTCAAAGAAAAGTTCCAATGCATCTTTTTTAATTGATTTGATGTTATATGAATAATCTGATAGCGATGAGAATAAACAAGTTGCATAATATGAATTCTCTCTATTTACATCACTAATGTGTTAAGAAAATAAATAAAAGTTAATAACACGTATATAAAACTAGTACTTTTTTAGCAGTTTACTTACACTTTAGATTTTAGATATGGAACAACATTGTGTAATGAGTTTGTCAAGATGGTTGCAATTCTTTCTTTATCATCGAAAATGGCATCTAATAAAATGGATAATGTTGTTGAGAGATGTACCAATGATTTCAAACTGACTTGTGTCTTTAGTCGACTTGCTTCTCTCTTTAGGAGGTTGGTGCCAGAGTCGTGTTCACCACCCGAAGAAGAACGTCCACGCGAACCAGAGTCTTCACCAATAGAGGTACCAGCTGATGTATAAGCGGATGGTGGTGTTTGTAACATCGATGGTGGAAGTGAGTTGTCGTTATTATTATTATTATTGCTGTTGTTGCTGTTTCTGGTGTCAACTGAAGGTGGTCGTGATGGCGACATGTCCGAGCCGGTACTACCGACCAATGGTGGAATGTACATAGCTGAGATATCATTGAATGATTTACCACTGATCATAAAGCAAGCTTCGACAATCTTGGGAATCAAATCTTGTAGGTCACGCTTGTTGTTCTTGTACTTCATTGGATGTTTAGACTTTTCTTCACCGCTCATCTTCTTGATGTAGACATTGAGGATTTGAAGCTGCGATACGAATGTCATTGGATTGGAGCTGTGTAGCGACTCACGAACAAACGAGAGGAACGAAGTGGTGATACCGTCGAATAGCGAGGTGTACTCCTCGATGTACCGATAGACAAAGTCGTAGAGCGCAGCTTCTTTCAGGGTGATCTTGTGGATGGTGGATTTAGGTGGTTTGGCACGCTCCTGAATGTGAAGACTCGAGAGAATCTGGTAGAGCGACTGGAACATTGTTTCCTCACGCACCGACTCCAAACTGTTGAGTATCTCCATGATCACTTTACGAGTGTTGACTGATTCCTGTGTGTTGAGATCGGTTTTCTGCCAGATGTCGATGATCGAACCCAAGAAATAGGTTGGATACTTTGTCATGAATGGATCCATGATGTGAGTAATCAAATCCTGAATGGCAAACTTGTTGTGAGTGTCCGACGATACATCGGTTGACATTGAAATCTTGGAGTTTGTCGACTTGGGTGGTCCCCAAACCTTGAGGAGCGGTGCCAGTATCGAAGGTAGCTCTCTGAGTATCTCTTCTTTCGCTTTGCCGATCGGTGTCAGTGTGGTCGATGGATCGATGTCCGAGGTGAATACATCCTTTACGAAATCGGTCAGCAGACGAACACCACCCAATGCACCGCTACGGTTGGTGATTTGCTCTTCGTTCGATACTCTGTCGAACGGTGTGATCGGTTCGAGAACAGAGAATTTCAAGATGAATGTCAAACTCTTTAATAGTACAATGATGTCACGCGATGTCAGACTGTCATAGAGTGAACGACTGTCGAACGATATCAGGAGATCGCGCAGACAATTGATGATGGTCATCACCACATGTGGTAGTTGAGCAGAGTTGGCCATTCTCGGCAAACAGAACGTTATAAAATCGAGCCAGTAGAATCTGATGTTGAAGCGAGACGACGGTTGAATCAGACCGACAACAGTGGTCTGAAGGAACATAGTGGATTGTGTGATCGAGTTGATTGAAGTGTTTCCAAGTGCGTTATTGCTGTTGCTGTTGGTACCATCGCCACCGGCACCGCTAAAGCCAGACCACGATGGAGATGAAGGTAGTGTGTTTGGCGACGAGTCAATCAACACGATAGATCTCAACAGTGAGAGTAGATGTACTTGTAACACCATATTGCTGGAGGATACTGCTTGTGCCAAGTTCTGAAGAATTGGCTCTTGAATGTAGTTGGCGATTTCAATTGCTTTCTGTGGTTGGATCGATGTTTGATTCAGCAGATATTGGAGGAATTCAGCTGCGCAAATCTGAACAACATCGTTCTGAGAAGCAAACGACTGTCCTTCTTTGGTGGATTGATCGGTCGAAGGTGGAACCATGCCCTGGAGGAAACGAAGTGCAACGACAACCAGCAAATCTATATAGGAATTGGTTGGAATAAAGAGGAAATCTGAAGAGGTTTCTGTTGTTGATGGAGCTGTTGTATTGCTGGTGGTCGGTGTGCTCGAGTAGTTTGTGAAAATATAGGGAGTCGACGACATCTGAGTGACCTGTGGATTGTCATCTTTTCCACCGGGTCGCTTGGCGCCAGTCAAATTTGGACCGTTAGCTTTTGGTGTCTCACGGAAATTGAGTGATTGCGCTTCGTTCAACGACAGGATATCTTTGGAGATTGGTTTCTCAATGACGTGGTGAATGAACAGTTTAAAGTCACACTCGATGATACCTTTCAGCACTTTGAAGGCATAGATAACACGACGCGCGTCGTACATCGATTGATAGATATGATTGAATCGGATCGTCGATTTATCGAGTAGGATTATCAGCAGTGGATCCAATATTCTCTCAGCTTTCGAGATACTGTCGGCTAGCCAGGTGTGTCCGGTCAAACGAATGATTGGTTGGTCGTCGTGAAGCGAATCCAACATCAAGAACAGAGTGTTTGAGAATGGAACAGATGTGTTTCCAAGTTCACCAGTGAGACGCCAGAATAGCGCAAACTTTTGGTAGCCTTCGACACGATTGTTCAGATTTGTATCGAGCATTGCCTCTGCGATGACCGACGAGCATGCATCCTCGTTCATTTCACGTAGCTGTAAGTAGAGCGATGCAACTTTGTAGTGTACAGAGCAGTTGTTTGGTTCGAGCATGCTCCACAGCTTCTTGGCGAGTTGTGAGAAATGGCTGGTGGTGATGATACTACGGAAGCTGCGACTGAGATTGTTCTCACCGTGTTTGTTGGCAAGACTGATGAATGACTTGATCGCCAGACAACTGATGAATGGGTTATCCGACATACAGAAACTAAAGATTGGTAGGAACCACTTTGGCATTGAAGATTCGAGCAGTGGCGATGAAGCTGCTGGTGACTGTCCGCCTGGCGAAGTACGGAATTGATGAACCAGTCCAACCAGAACCTGTAGCGAAAGATCGAGAATAATAAAGATATCACTGTTTGTGACGAATGAGAATTGTGAGCCTGAAGACGATGCGATTTGCTGTTGGAGAAGCACAGACTGTGACAGCAGCGATGGACTGTTGGTGGCGCTTCCCGAGAGTGGTGTGAGCGGGAAGAGCGTTGTGGTCTGTGGTGGATTCAGACGACTGAGATTCTCGGTGACATAGCCACACAGTATCACAAAATAATCTTGGAATGTTTCGATGCAATCGATGAGATTCACTTGTTGCTGTTGTTGGTGTTGCGCGTGTTGGTCGCCGACAATGATCTTACCGATCAGACGCAGACACATCTGTGTAAACGATATAATCAGCTGATTGTCACGTGCTATCAGAACGAATCGCATCGATCTGGTGATGGCAAGTAACAGGGAGGGTAAGAAGTTTGTTTGTACATCCTCGACAGAGAGTGGGATGACATCGAGTAGTGCTTCGACCAGCTTGACATTCTCGATAGAGTCGGCAGGCTGCGTTGTCTCTGTGAATGTTAGCAACTGACTCAAAAAGTTCCAAAGCAAACGGTGATCGCTAATCGATCCAAATACATCGTCGATATGACGAACTATATCTCTGGAGAAGGGATATCCCTCCTTATACTTGTAGAGACAACGAAGAATGTCGAGCATGATGCCGTCGAGCAGCTCTTGGAACTCCTCCTTCTGGAAGAGCGTAGTGAGTATAACGAAAACCGATGTCATCTCCTTTACTTTTTTCTGTTGTGCTTGTTGTTGCTGCTGCGATTGCAGCTGTTGTAGTTGCGGAACCACATTGAAATCGAGCGGATTCAGCACGTTGTTCAACAACTTTTTAAATGCTTTGATCGTTGGTTTCTTACCGTAATTTACAAAGTAACTGATGTTGCTTTGAACAACATTGATACTACCACTACTATTATTCATATTATCCTTATTATTGTTGTTTTCTTTATCCTTATTGCTATCTTTCTCCTTGCCAGTTCCTAACAACCATGAATTCAAACGTTTATTCAACGATGCATCTTTATGAACGACCACCTTGACTGCCGCCATTATAATATTCTGCAGAGCATCCTCTGAGAATATCTTTATTGAAATCGGAAAGTAACCAGTAATCAACTCCAACGTACTTCTCTGCACCAACGACAATGGATCCATCAACGATTCATACAAAGCCTGTGCAACTAAATTATTCTTTTCTGGTAAAAATGTAGCTAAATGATAATTATATCATACAATATATTAATATAATAATCTAATTGTTATATATTGTTTTGTTGTTGTTGTTGTTGTTTTTACCTTGAAGTGTAACATCTTCGAAATTTCTTGGTAGATGTTTCAAGAGGAAATCGATTGCCGATTGTCTGTTGTATGATGTCGTTACCATTGATTTCCAAATGGCTTGATAGAATAGTGTGGTTGCCGTCGACTTTTGAATTGATTCCAAGAGTTTCTTTACCGATTCGTACATCTCACCGTTGCCCTCTTCCAAACCCGGTAACAACGACGACACTATACCGTTTAAGCTCGAGTGCAGCTTGTGTCCCAACGGCAACAAGAACTTTTCGTACAACGACAACAACTTGAATCTAACATCGGTACTTGCATGTCTGAACAAAGGAAACAAACCATTCGAATAAATAGCGATATCTATAGCTAATTTATCTTGCTACAACAATAATAATAATAATAATAATAATGACGATATATTATTAATTAATAAGTATGTAAAGTAATCGAAAACTACAATTTAAAACATACACCAATTCTACTGAATATCAATTCATATGTATCTAATGTTTGAGAATGACAACCACTTGGCAATGAAGGGTTTAAACACTGTGATAGACGCTTTGAAAGTAGTAGTTTCTGTTGTATACATGTTGATTTCGGGTACTTTTCAAAGACTCTACCGAATTTACCTAGCCATTTAACGAGATCTGCCCATTCCACCGACTTTGAGAATGCACTCAACACTGCATTCAAATCATCGTTGAAATGTTTATATTTTGGATCACTAGAAGCTCCCTCTGCGTGTTATATTAATATATATAGGTTTGAATGAATCAAATTAAAACTTATAATAATAATTAACATACCTTCTAAATCCATACTTTTCTTCTTTCTTTCTTTTTTGATAAAATTATATTATTAAAATAAAATTAAAAATAAATATAAAATTAAAAATGAAAATAAATTACACTATATATGTATATATATTATAAATAAAATTGACAAATTAAAAGAAATTTAACTTTTAATTAAATCATATTAATATTAAAATATTTTAAAAAAGAGATAGAATTTTTATTTTTAATTAAAAATGAAAAAAATAAAAATATAAAAGTTACTTTTATTTATTACCACTAACTTGTTTTCCAAAATCCTGGTCTTTCAAAAAAAAAAATTTTTGATTTTGATTTTTTTACAAAAGATTTTTTTTTGGATGTAACCTGGTTAGGTTTATGAATTGTTATCGCTTTATCTTGAAGAAGTTTATTGATGCTTATACTTGTTAACTAATCGAGAGTAGAATCATGATTAAATTAAGAAATATCATTTCAGTGATAATTATAATGCTAATAAATTTATAATAATATTGGTTGTCTATTTCCAATGATAAAGCATAGCATTATTGATACTACTATGTAGTATTATTAATAAATTTAGTCAATCAGGATAGAGTTGACTGGCAGTTTTCCAATGAAAAATCTATTAAAAAAACAAACACTTTGCAGCATCATAATTTAAGTTATATTATTTAAATTTTATTTATTTTATTATTATTTTGATTAATTAAAAAAAACATACAAATATATTATTATATTATATGAAAGTTAAAAATTTGGTTTAAATTAATTTACTATCTTCTTCTTGTGGTCTTTTGTAGACCAATTCCGAATGTGGTGTCACTGGTGAGGTCGAAACAATAGGGAGTGTCGACTGCTGCGATTTTGTTGGTAACTCCGACAACAGTGAGTTTATAGTCGGTTGGTAATGCGGTGACAGTGAGACAGTTCTCACCTCCGACCGCTGTGGTGAATTGATCGGTCTTGGTGGTTGCGTCTGGAGTTGTAAAGGTTGGATTAGGGAAGTTTGTAGGGAATCCATAACGAATATTATTCAATGTTCCCTTTACACCGGCAACATACGGCTCTCCAGTTACATCTAGACCATCTCCATTCTAATATTGTTTTTTTTTAAAAGCAAAGAAAATTTTTGTTAGCAATTGTTGATTGTTGAAACATTGTATTTTTTAATAATATTCTGAAAACTTCTTACCTTATCTTCCCAAGAGTAGAACTTGGTGGTAATGAATTTCTTTGGATAGAGGTAGGCATCCGCTAGTTTACTACCGGTAGGAACGGTGGTATCGTCGACGGTGAAACAATATGTGCTATCGACAAAACTGTTGTCACTGCCTAAAACCGATGTTCCAAAGTAATCGGCGGGATCGGTGAACTGGAGACAATAGTCGCCTGCTACAACATCTTGTCTGATACGAGCTTTGCTAGTCTCACCAGAGTCGGTGGCAATGACATTTCCATCTGAGTCCGTGAGAGTCATGGTGATATTGGCAAGATATGGTTCACCGGAAGCGTCGGCACCATCGTGGTTACGATCAAAAATAGGTCTGGAGTCGATATTGTAGGTCTTTGTCTTTTTGAATCCAGATACGACGGTTTGGCTGGGATTGTCTGGTCCGAGCACGAAGCAGGTACTCTGATTGTTTACGTCCATCTTGTTGGATGTTCCAACGACGGTTGGAGTGTAGAACGGTGTCTTTTCGTAGATAACACAATATCTACCGGCGGGAAGATTGGCGTCGGTGAAGTCAGTCTTTGCCTTTGTGGCGTCGGTTGTCCAGTTGACGATGTGCGAACCTATGTCAGAGTCTCCAAACATGTAGAGCAATCCACCCTCAAGACCGCTGATGTATG
This sequence comes from Heterostelium album PN500, assembly GCF_000004825.1. Taxonomy (NCBI): domain Eukaryota; phylum Evosea; class Eumycetozoa; order Acytosteliales; family Acytosteliaceae; genus Heterostelium; species Heterostelium album. The sequence goes on along the minus strand of NW_008805072.1, from coordinate 258,739 downwards.
GTTCAGAGGTATCGTCGGCACCGTCTGCGTTCTGGTCTTCGAAGGTGTAGGCATTGACAGAGTAGTTTTGCGTTGGAATCATACCTTCGATTGCTCTGGCGGTTGGATTGCTTGGGGTGACATCGAAGCAGTAGTTCTGGTTGACAAACTTGTTGTCAGTACCGACCGCTGCCGATTGGAATTGATTTTTAGGATCGGTCAGCTCAATGCAGTAGGTGTCTGGTCCTGGAAGAGTTGCGCTGAATCCATTGGTCCTCTCGGCACCGTCGGTAACGAATGTCGAAACGACATCGCCATTCGAGTTCTTAATGGTACCGGTCAGTCCAGTCAAGTATGGTTCTCCACTATCGTCGGCACCGTTGTTATTTATGTCCCAAAATGCGTAACCACTGACACTGTAGTCTGGTGGTGGGGTAGTGGGAGCTGGGACGAAACCGGCAGGAACCTTCAAGACATTGTTGGGGTTGGTACCGGATGGAGTCAAATCGAAACAATATTCTCCATTGACGAATTTGTTGTCGTTTCCAACCGGAGCGGAAACATATTTACCGGTTGGATCGGTCATCTTCAAGCAGTAGTGTCCTGGATCAAGATTGGGGATAGAGAATGCATTGTCTTTGTCACTGGCCTTGGTGGTGAATGTATTCACTGTGTTTCCATCGACATCGGTGAGAACACCAGAGATATCTCCGAGGTATGGTTCACCGCCGTTGTCATTTCCATTGGCGTTGTTGTCGAGCCAGGCGTATCCTTGAACGGTGTATTGTGGAGTGATGTTGGTTGGCGATGGTACCATTCCAGCGGCAATAGTCATTGACTGGTTTGGTGCAGTGGATTCGTCAAGAGTGAAACAATATTGTCCATTGGTAAATTTGTTGTCAGTTCCAACTGGAGCATCGATATATTTACCGCTTGCATCAGTCATTGTAACACAATACTTTCCTGGATCTAAATTGTCAATTTTGAATGCACCGTTGTTCTTCTTTGATGCATCAGTAGTGAATGTAGTGACTACTTCACCATTCTCTTTTGTCAATGTTCCAGTTATTTGTCCAAGATATCTATTGTAATGTACAAATGTTAACATTGTAAAAGTTATTTAAAAAATTTTATAATAAAATACATACGGTTCTCCTGAATTGTCACCACCATTGGCGTTTTTATCCCACCATGCATAACCATTGAGAGAGTATTTGATTGGATTTGCTGGGCCAGTAGTTGCTGGACCAGTAGTAGCTGGGGCAGTAGTTGCTGGGGCAGTTGTTGCTGGGGCAGTAGTTGCTGGACCAGTAGTAGCTGGGGCAGTGGTAGCTGGAGCAGTTGTTGCTGGACCAGTAGTAGCTGGGGCAGTGGTAGCTGGAGCAGTTGTTGCTGGACCAGTAGTAGCTGGGGCAGTGGTAGCTGGAGCGGTTGTTGCTGGACCAGTAGTTGCTGGGGCAGTTGTAGCTGGAGCAGTTGTAGCTGGAGCAGTTGTAGCTGGAGCAGTTGTAGCTGGAGCAGTGGTTGCTGGAGCAGTGGTTGCTGGAGCAGTGGTAGCTGGAGCAGTGGTTGCTGGAGCAGTGGTAGCTGGAGCAGTGGTAGCTGGAGCAGTGGTTGCTGGAGCAGTGGTTGCTGGAGTTAGAGCACTAGTGGTGGCTGGAGATCCAGTGGTGGCACCAGTAGTTGGTCTAGAAGTTGATGGTCTGTTGGTGGTAGTTGCAACGGTTGATGCAGTTGTGGTTTGGGTGATTGTCGAAGCTGGACCGGTGGTTGTTGCAGTTGTTGTGGCGGTGGTTGTTGCAGTTGTGGTGACTGGTCTATTGGTGGTAGTTGCAGTGGTGGTCGCAGTTGTGGTGGCAGTGGTGGTTTGGGTGATTGTTGAAGCTGGTCCGGTGGTTGTTGCAGTTGTTGAGGCAACAGTTGATGCAGTAGTTGAAGCGGTTGTTGAAGCGGATGCGGATGCAGATGTTGCAGTTGTTGAGGCAACAGTTGAGGCAATAGTCGATGCGGTACTAGCAACGGTTGATGCAACGGTTGATGCTGTGGTAGTTGGACGACCAGTAGTTGATGCAGTTGTTGAAGCAACAGTTGATGCAACAGTTGAAGCAGTGGTGGTTTGGGTCATTGTTGAAGCTGGACCGGTTGTAGATGCAGTGGTTGAGGCAACAGTCGATGCAACAGTTGAAGCAACAGTTGAGGCGACCGTTGATGCACCTGTTGGACGACCGGTTGTAGCAGTAGTTGAAGCAACAGTCGATGCAACAGTTGATGCGGTAGTGGCAATGGTTGATGCAACAGTTGAGGCGGTGGTGGAAATACCAGAGGATGGAATTCCTGTTGTGGCGGTGGTTGTTGCGATGGTAGAGGCAGTGGTTGCAATAGTTGATGCAGTTGTTGAAGCGGATGCAGATGAAGCAGTGGTAGCAATTGTTGATGCGACAGTTGACGCAACAGTTGATGCGGTGGTGGCAATTGTTGATGCAACGGTTGAAGCAGTAGTGGAAATTCCAGAGGATGGAATTCCTGTGGTTGTAGCGGTGGTTGTCGCAATGGTAGAGGCGGTGGATGCGATAGTTGTTGCAGTTGTTGATGCAGATATAGAAGCACTTCCAGCCGATGTTGGGATAAGAGTGTTTCCAGAGAGTAGACAACGTGGTTTTCCATTGACAAGAGCGCAAGTGGTTCCTGGTGGACATTGGATGGTACTACAGATTTGATCAACAATATTGTCACCTCCAGTGGTGGCTGATCCATCTTGCAGACAGAATGGTTGTCCGTTCTGAAGGATACAATGTGATCCGGTTGGACAGTAGAAGTTGGCACATGCACCAATACCTCCAGTGTTGGTTATAGCAGCACTCTGGCCTGACGATGACCATGGTTTGCATTGATTGGCTTGTCTGTCACACCAGAATCCCCAACCGCACTGGGCATCGTTTTGACATCCACTTCCCGATGTTTGTGATCCTGAACTACCAGTTTGTGCTGATGTTGACCATGGTTTACATTGATTGGCTTGTCTGTCACACCAGAATCCCCAACCACACTGGGCATCGTTTTGACATCCACCCGATCCAGAACTTCCAGTTTGTGATCCAGTGGTGACTTGACTTGGTTTTACACATGTGGCCACACCATTTTGGTTAACACATACCAATCCACCGTAACATCTAAAGTTTGCACAAACTATGAAATTAAAATGTAAATATAAATTATTAATTATTTGGTTTTAATCTTGAAAAAAGAATTTGAAAAAACGAATACTTACTTGCATCGGATCCAGTTGTTGATGAACCAGAACTTCCAGTTTGTGATCCAGTGGTGACTTGACTTGGTTTTACACAAGTGGCAACACCATTTTGGTTAACACATACCAATCCACCATAACATCTAAAGTCTGCACAAACTATGAAATTTAAATGATATAATATAATAATTAACTCTGAAAAAAAAAAAAAAACGAATACTTACTGGCATCGGATCCAGTTGATGATGAACCAGATGTTCCTGTTTGTCCTGAAGATTGTGATGAAGAAGACCATGGCTTACATTGTGAATCGGATAGATCACACCAATATCCCCATCCGCATTGTGCGTCATTCTGACAGTTTCTTCCGGAACCAGAAGTACCGGTCTGTGAACCAGTTTGTGAACCAGTTTGTGAGCCTGATTGTGATCCCGACGATACAACACATGTGGCTATTCCTCCTTGATTAATACACGTAAATCCACTGGAACATCTATGATTTGCACAAACATCTATAAAAATATTTATTCAAAAAAAAAAAATATTAATTTTTTCCAAGTAATAATACTTTTATCTGGACAGAGAAAGATTTGCTATGAATGAAAACAAACCTTGTGCATTAACCATAGATACTATTGTAATAGCACAATATAACAATAATAGATACCTTCTTGTACCCATTTTTATTTATTTTGGTGCTGTAGTTGTTGTTGGTACTATTTGAAAGTTATAATAATATTATACTATATAATAATGTTATTCTTATATGTATTTTTAAAAATAAAAAAATAGTTCTGGCAACAAATAAATAATTCCAATGTTATGAATAATAATATGATTTGGAACAAAGGTATTAAATAGATAATAACAAACAAATAATACTACCAAGTGAAGATGATGAAGAAAAGGTACCAAAATAATATTTAATTCAATTGAACCTATACGAATATATTAAATTCTATCCTCTTTTTAATAACATTTTTATTATTATTAAATCATTGATCTTTACGTTTTGATTACACATTGAAGTGTAGGTAGTGTGGGTTGTTTGTTATCCATTGATTTTAAAATGATTTGTAATTAATTTTCATATTCAGTGACACACAATGATGAGTAAAAACACTGATGTATAATAATAGAATGAATCAATCATATGAAAAACAAGATTTAATATTATAATTTGATTGTTGTTGTTTTTGCTTTTCTCTTTTGTGTGTTATTGTTTGTTTGTGTGTGCGTGTGCGTATTTTGTTTGTTTATTTGTTGTTCACCTGATTTTTTTGATTGAATTTTTTTTTGTTGTAAAAACCCCACTCTTACCTTGTGAAGTCACAATCAACACTATGAGCATAATTTAATTTATTACATTAATGAATAAACCAACTTATTATTATATAAACTTAGGTTTTTTTTCAAAAAGGGATTGAAACCACTCTTTTTTTTTTTTGTTTATCAACATACAAATCCGATAATAATATATATATAAGTAGTCTAGTTAAAAAAATATTGAAGAAGTTCTTAATATGTTAACCACTAGAGTAAACCTAACAATACAAATAACCCATTTACAATTAACATATCAGTCAAAAAAAGAAAGAAAGGAAAGAAATTGTATTGTGTGTTCTTCTTCTTTTTTTGTAACAAAAACTAGATCTGATCTATATATATAAATATGATTCATACGATCAACTTACAGAACATATATTTTTCTAGAAAAATCAAATGGTTTCTATTGTATTTCGAAAAGCTTGAGCGAAACAAGTAGATTATAATTATTTATTCAAACTATTATTTATTATTTTACAATAACAATTCACTTGTATGTCAAAATTTGATAGGAAATAGCGACATCGACAAACAATTGGAAGAGACCACAATAGATGAATTGATTTGGCGAGTTATTATAGAAGAAATACAATGTTTTGAATAAATCACCAAGGAACCAAGATCCAATTAAAACAAAACTATAATAATCAAATTGATTTGTTTTTGTTAGTTTCCTATTATTTAAAGAATGGAATCTTTCTTTCTTTCTTACCTTAATCCTTTGGCAGATCCATTCTTATAGTTCTGATAGAGTTGTGGAACTCCCAACATAGCCTCGATGGTCAATGATAATGTACCTAAGAGATCAAAGAATGAACTGGATCCATAGAACATCATTGTGAGTAACATAAACAATCCACTATATCCTGCCAAAAACATCACTATTTTAATTGATTGAAATTGAATTTGAAATTGAATTGAGTGTTAGCTTAGCTTAGCTTATCTTATCTTATCTCTCTTTCTCTTGTTGTACAATAATTGTTGCTCGCAACAAATAACAATTAACTTACAATAAGGAGAAAGACTATCCCATTCCCAGAATGGCTGGGCGGTGAATGATTGTGAGAGTGATCGACGTGATCTCGAAATCGAGTCGGATGCCTTCAGTGAGACGGTCAGTTGCAACATGAGGAGTTGTGCAACGATCATTACCAACGCTTGGTAGAGCAAGGTGGTTTCGAATCGCTCGCCTATCCAGAAGTAACATCGCAGTATATTGGAGAGTAGCAATATCAGCGATACCTTACTACTGAATGCCTCGGCATTGCGTGTCTCTTTCATCGATTTGTACTGTGAGACATAACCGATCACCGGTCCAAACACCATAATCAATGAAAATACCATTTCACCACTACTTATTATCTTTAATGATTCCAACAGCGTATCTTTACTAATTTTCATACAATTTATAAATAAATTTATTTATTTAAATAAATACAACTCAACTCTTACCTACTAACTAATATATATAATAATATTATATATATTAATATGTATTAATTAAATTAATAAAAAGTAAATTTATCTGAAAAATTAAAAAAATTTCAAGTCATTGACCTAAAAAAAAAAAAAAAAAAAAAAAAAAAGTGTTAAATTTAAAAAAAAATTCAAATTATCTATCAATGGTATATATTTATTTGTTTACAATTATTACTTTTATTTTGAATGTATTTAAATAGATATTTATCTATTAAATAAATATTATTTTTTTCATATTTCTATATTTTCTTTTTTTTTTAAAAAATAAAATAAAATAAAAAAATAAATAAACTATTATTAATAAAAGTTTTTATTTGTGCCCAAAGAATGTGTTAAAAATTTAGATAGTTATGTATATCAATCAAATAAATATATCAATAAAAAAGAATTATCATAGTGGATGGTATTCTTTTTTTTGATTCAATATTATTTTGGTTTTTTTATTTATTTTTATTTTTTTTTCAAACACACAGGTGGAAATAAATAATCAAAATCATACAAATACACACGTGTTCTCATTGATTATTTTTTTTGTATGTTCAGTCAGGTGTTGACTCAAATATGATTGAATTCATTTAGTGTATATATGTGTGTTGAAATATCCTTACGAAAATTGAGTGTTATTATTAGTATGATCAATTTGATTTCATATTGTATTTACATAAAGCTGTGTTGACATTACATTTTAATTCATTTATAATACTTGTTTTTGTTAGTTCAAATCAAAATTTGTATCAATAAAGTTAATAATTATTTATTTTTTAATATAGAAATAGAACAAAAACAAAGAACTATAGATTATTATATTAGTAAATATAATAATAATATTAAAAAATGTTAAAACTATATAGTTTTGTATTGTTAGTTTTATTTATTTCATGTTGTCGTGCTGGCTTTGGTAAGAATTAATTATTTCTATTAATTATTTAATTCTGATAATTATTATTTTTGAAAACTAATTTTTTCTTATTTTATTTTTTTTAAACATTTTTTTTTAAACAATTAAAGAAGAGAGACCACCTAAATGTAAACCAAATGAAATACTTCAGATATATAATGGTGTAAAACATTGCGCACCAAATGATATTGGATGTTGCACTGATGTAGCGTGTCCAAGACAACATGTTTGTGCTTCGATCAAAGGACAAGCTGTTTGTGTTCCAATTCACTGTAAGAGACCCAGACCCATTCATTGTCCACCAGGAAAGATTGTCCAAGTCAGAGATGGAGTTCACTATTGTGCACCAAATGACGTCGGATGTTGTAAGGATGTCAAATGTCCAGAGGGTAAGATTTGTGCCTCCTACCAAAACGCTAGAGTATGTGTACCAATGGGATGTTGTGATCACAATGATGACCATTGGGACAAAGACGACCACTGGGACAAAGACGACCACTGGGACAAAGACGACCACTGGGGAAAGGATGACTGGGACAAAGACGACCATTGGGACAAAGACGACCACTGGGATAGAGACGACCACTGGGATAGAGACGACCACTGGGATAGAGACGACCACTGGGATAGAGACGACCACTGGGACAAAGACGACCACTGGGATAGAGACAACCACTGGGATGAGAGTGATGACCACCGGGACAAAGACGACCACTGGGATAGAGACAACCACTGGGAGGAGAGTGATGACCACCGGGACAAAGACGACCATTGGGACAAGGACGACCACTGGGACAAAGACGACCACTGGGATAGAGACGACCACTGGGAGGAGAGTGATGACCACCGGGACAAAGACGACCACTGGGACAAAGACGACCACTGGGATAGAGACAACAATTGGGAGGAGGAGAGTGACGACCACTGGGATAATGACAACATCTAGGACAACAACCACAACACCTTCAATTCATATTTGAAATACTAAATTGTTAAAACCATCAAAAAGAAAGAACCACAAAAACCCATTAGGGTAATAAAATTGATAACAAATTAATTTCCTATGACATTTTTCTGAATAAATAAATATTATTATTTTATTATTGTTTATTTATAAATTTTATTATTTATCTTTTTATAAAGTATCAATATTAATATTGATTGATTGCAAATATTCATTGGATAATGAATAGAATTTCTTTTTCAATTGTTGTTTGGAGGTGTGCGATTGGAAGTTGAAGGAATAGGAATTTCTCAACAGCGAGAATACATGCTTCAAATTGAGTTGTGAATTGTTAACGATCTCCAACAACATTTGGGCTCTGGAGATGGAGTAGAGACTGCTTCGGAAGGTGCAGATCACCACTGGGACGTTGGAGTCGAGTAGATGTCTGATTGGTGTAGTGAATGACATGTCGGCTGTGAATACCTTGAGCTTATCGGTAAGACTCAACTCGATTGGAATGGAATAGGCCGAGAGGTATTGCATCATTCTTGGATACTTGTGAATTTGGAAAGCTCCAGAGAGACGCGACGCTCCCGACACATGAATGGTGGAAACAACCGAGTCGATATCTGATTTTCCACAGAATTGAACAATATTGAAATTTTCAGATTTTAAATAATCCAAAGTCTTTGAATAGTAATGCATTTCACTTGGTGGTATTTGTTCTAAAATAATATCCAATTAGTATTAAAAAGAAACAACATCAAAAAGATAAAATACATACCACTTCCAAAAATACCAAATCCACAAACACCATTGTTTTTATTGGATACTGCTAATTTGGCTGTGTTTAGAGCATCGATTGGATCATCACTGTTTGGCGATATGTAAATAACGAATGATATTTTAATTTTGTCGGTTGCCTCCCATTTCTGTTTGGCGGCAATTAAAATATCCAAGACTTGTTCCTGTGATTTTAGCTGTTTCAAATGGGATGCAGGTCTGATTGCCATCTCCATGTATAAAACATTGTCTTTAATAGCGGTTTCAATGATATCATCGAATCCTCTTTCGATTTGCTCCTTCGATTGCAACAGTGAATTCATAATCTGTTTGGCAAGCAAGATCGATTGGTCGGTATGCGATTGATTTTGTAGCAGCAATTTGAATTGGCTGAAATCGGCACAAGGGTGCTTCAGCTTGAATTCCTTTACCAAATCGATTTTGGCCAATTCGATTTCACGCCACATCTGCTCGACCGAAACCGATCCGTCGAAACGACAGTGAAGATCTGCTTTTGGAAGTGATTTCAACATCTCCAGTGTTACCTTGGGTGGTGTGCTTTGTACAGGCTTTGGAATGGCAGACTGACAATTGACATCGACACCGTGCTCCAAATAGTAGTGTTTATTCGCTAGGACACCAGAGACGTCGTAGCCATTCTCCTTGAATACCTGGATAGCACGATGAACAGCATTGATTCTCAACATCTTCTTGAGTGGCGATTCAATAAATGCCGCTGAGAACGAATGGTCAATCAGACGTACTACTTCCTCCACTTGGAAATTGAAAGTGTCGATTGCCAACTTGAATTCTCCCGACAAATTGATATTGGACATAGTCACATTGTCACAGCACAAAGCAACGACAGCACCGGCATCGAAATACTTTCTAATGGGATGAGCAGCTGGCGATTCAATTCCCTTGATCTGATAGTTACTGGTGATACAACATTCAATTGGAATACGTCTATTTACCATGTAGTTCAAGAGAGCTCTTTTTGAAAATTATAATTAGTTTTTATCATCTTTTTTTTTGTTATTATCTCTTAATTAATTGCATGCATACTCATTTTCTTGTACGGCAATTCCATGCCCAATACGATGTGCTCCACAATGGATGGAATCGGCAACCGATACCCATGAGGAATCTTCACCAGAGTGAAGTGTACAATTGACTCCTTTCTGACGGATCAAGGCGAATGCTTCTTTGTGGAGCACCGAGGAGTAGCCGTTTTCAGCACCAGCCAAATCGAATGCAACCACACCTTTATTACGATAACGCCATGCAATCTCTGCAAGATCCTTGGTGACCGATGGATCCAAATGACGCAAACCACAAACAATGATTCTCACCTTGATGGTCAGGTTCAACTCGACCAACGCCAGACCATCGCAAACCGCTTCCATTACACCGGCCAACGACAGTCCATTGTTAATATGAAGGACAGGACTGAATCTCACTTCCAAATAGGTAACACCATCCAAATGAGCATCTTCACACATCTCATAGAATATTCTTGTAATTGAAGCTAATAATCGATATACAATATTAGTTTATAAATATGCACTACACTACATTACATTTGAATGTTTAAACTTTAACTTTTAAACTTACAGGCAGTTTGCATTACAGCACAAGTATATTGGAATGCCTCAAGGAAATGTGGTAAACCATTGCAATTCTTGTCTTTGAGAATGTAATCACCAATCTTATCGAGATCATAGGTTGGCAGTGGAATGTTTTGTTCTAATGCCAACTCCACCAGGGTATTCAATCGAATTGAACCATCTAAATGACGATGTAACTCTGCTTTTGGTAATAGTTTACAAATATCTAATGTTATCTCTTTTGACATCTTATTACTATTATTATATTTGTTTTATTATTACTTGTAGGTAAGGTATTATTACAAATTAAATAAAACAGAACAGTTGATCAAAAAACCTTTTTAAAAACTAAAAACTCATCATTTATTTAAATAAAATCAATTAATTTTTTAAGATAAAAATGAAAAAATCTGGTTTAAATTAAAAAAAAATCAACACATAAATCTTAGGTAAAAAATCTGAAACCTGGTATGTTGTTTTGACTTTTTTTTTTTTCTTTTTTTTTTTTTTTTGTTGACAATCATTGGCTAAATTTGATTTAAAAAGGAAATTAATTGAACTATTACATATTTAATACAATACTTGAGAAATGAGGAGAAAGTAAACCTAATTGGAAGAATATAAGATCCAATATAATTGTTTTCCAAGTAAAGTTTTAAAACATTCAATTTTAATATTTATAAACTAATATTGTTTTAATTCATAAAAAAATAAATAAAATGAAACCTTCATATCTGTTTATTTCATTGATGTTCTAGGCTTAAAACAAAAATAACTAATAAATAAATTAAAGACAGGGTTGATTGTTTCATTTTAATATAAATACCTCAGTAACAAATTGCATTTTAGATTCTATTGTTTTTATAGATGAAATATCAATTAAGTCGAATTCTTTAATCTTTACTATTTCAAATCTTCTGCCATTTGAAAAAATAAATTTATCACTATCAGATTCAGTTATACTCTTGTTAGGAATAGACATTTCCTAAGCTTATCTCTACCAACTACGAAGGAGCTTCTTCAATCAACTGACTTACTTTATATCTATATGTTAACTTGGATCAATTGTGAGTACTGCTGCGATGGAAAGAAATTGGCCAACAAAAACAATAGCTAGATTTAATGAGGAAGAGGAGTATTACAAATTCTACTTGGATCTGTCCAATTAAAGAACACCATTCGCGCCAGATTCAACGAAGAGGTCCAATCATCCAACGAAATTGTGATTGTCATCGATTTTAAACAAAATATCGATCTAAACCAATCATCAGTCCAACTTGGTTCCCAATTCTATACTATCGCAGCAGTACTCACAATTGATCCAACTGGTTCCAAGATAGTGTTAACCAAGTACACTACAGCAAAAATCTATGAAACCGGACAGAGGTTTCAAAATATCAAACAGTAATACATTTATTTGTTATAGAAACTAATAAATATATTCTAAGATAGATCTTTGTTAAAGATTAATTATTAGAAAAAAATTGAAATATTTACCATTTTAAAAAAAAATAAAAAAAATAAAAAACTAAAATTAACTGTGCAATATTTCTGAAGTGATAAAATATTTTTTATTTATATACATTTAAATTGATTTAAAAGAAAACAATTAATAGGATGTCCAATAACCTTGGTTGAGGATTACTTGATTCAATCTGTTTGGTATTGATTCATATAGTGATTGGCAGTACTCCGGTGTCATTTCATATCAACACTATTAACATTATTTAAGAGCTCTATTGAGTTTAGAATGAATGGCATCTAGTATATATATTTATCTCAAGAATACCCAAGAATTTTAAAAAACATTCAGGTCCTGACTGGTTTGTTTATTTATCAAATTTAGTTAAGAATGCATTTTAAGTAAAAAATAATAATGAGTTTTAGAATATTGATGACAAGTGAGATGTCTTGTACAGTTGTGGAATATACTAAAATTAGTTAAACAATATTATTTATTCGTCGATATATATCATACTCTAAAATTTCTAAAAAATCTGGGAATCTAGAGCTTAAGATAGATTGTCTAAGTATCCAGTTCGATATTAAATTAATGAGAGAAAATATTGAATTTGAATCTACCACTTTCAACTTAATAATAGAATATTAGTTGTTCTATAATCGGGAACTCCTTTAAAGAATAAACTTTCTTTATACTATACTCTCCTTGTTTTATTTTCGTTTCATCTGTTAAATTACTTTTCTAAAAAAAACAATATCCTTGTTTATGTAAAATCAGTTAAAAACCTTTACATTTTGAATATGAAGAAGAGTCTAAAAGGTTTTTTTTTGTATTATTTCTGAAAGTAATTCCTTAATCCTTTATTATTCTTCTAATAATGTTATTGATTTATCTTTTTAAAAATGTATTGTTATCCTTTTTTTTTTTAATGATATAATTGATTTTTAAAAAAAATTTTAAATTGTATTTTAAATATAATTGTAATCTTTTAAATATTTATTCTTTTTATACATATAGTATTTGTGTTCAGTGATGAGTTTGTTTTTGCTTAGTTTTTCTTTAGTCTTGAAACTGTTGAAAATTAGAATTGTATTTTGAACCAATAACCTCTTGTGCTGTTCAGTAATCCAAATCAAGTATTCCACAAATCTTTTATCTTTCTGTTAACATTTTACTTTGTATCATTCTTATATATAATATAATTAAATATTTCAAAATAAATTTAAAAGTACTATAATAAAAAATATTTTATTACTTCAGAAATATTGCACAAATTAATTTTATCTTTTATTTTTTTTATTTTTTTTTAAAATGATAAAAGATTCAATTTCTTTTTAATTATTAATCATTTACAAAGATCTATCTTAGAATATATTTATTAGTTTCTATAACAAATAAATGTATTACTGTTTGATATTTTGACACCTCTGTCCGGGTTTCATAGATTTTTGCTGTACTAGCAACATCAAAAAATTTGCCATCTCCAGAGCATATCGTTTGAGTTTCTCGAAGGATGGTGAGACAAATTTCAATGGCACTACCGAGTGGGTCACCTTTAGCCTCAAGAGTACCAGAAAGTTGAGATATCCACCAAAGATGAAGATTGGATATGAAGCACCATCGATTCACAACAACTTTACTCCAATCCCAAATGGTTCAAACAAAGAAGTTGCCAGATGCCCAGCCTTCATCAGCAAACTTATAAAGAAAGGATTGGAATACACCACTCTAAGAGGATCTCAATCAGCCAACGATACCGCTCGTGTTGCTTCCACCACTCGTGCTACTGCCACCACTCGTATTGCTGCTAACACCCGTGTTGCTGCTGACTCCCAGTGCGATGAGGATCATGATGGTGGAATGGACATCGAACAAGATGAGCCAATTGTCAACGATCCTGTTGATGCACTCTCTGCTATCCAAGGTAAGCAATTTTTGATTCAATCCTGTTCTAACGTCGATGGTTTGAATGATATTCTTGTTTATTTCCATACTTCTAGATTCATCGCTGCTGTTGCCTTGTACACCGACGAACAAGACACCTCCGCATTTGTTGTTCGTAATGAGGGATCTGACGGTCTGTCAGTCTTCCACCTAGACCCAAGTGGTGTACACTCTGCGGTCAGACCATTGGAAACACTTAACGGTCTCGGTGTGGTGCTTTCAAGATCTGAATCACGTACAGGTGTAGGTAGACCCGTGTTCCTTTCGATCCTGAAAGGTGCTGCCTGTTTCCTTGCCAGTAACAAACGTGTTGCCAGAAAGGCATTCCCAGCTGCCATGAATAGGATTGTCGGAGAGCTCCTGTCTTCGACCGTATCTGCAAACCGGATAGACGCCCTGCCAGCTTTTTTTTTTAAAATTGGTTTATAATCTATATTTTTATTTAAATATATATATCAATAAATAAATAATTCTTAACTTTAAATATATATATATATATGTTAAATTGTAATTGATTTCTTAATCATTTTTAGTTAAAAAAAAAAAAAGTGGTGGCGCGCCTCTGTCACTAGTTTTTTCGCTCTTTGGGTTTTTTTTTGTTTTGTTCACTTGGTTTATCTGAATTTTAACATATACAAAATATAATAAATATCATATAATAATTGTATAAAATGTAATTAAAGTTTTTAGATTCTTCATAAATGTCTTTCCAGTATATTCTTTGTCACGTTTAAATTATTTTATTATTTTGTTTTTCTATTTAATAATAATTTTAGTATTATGTTAATTAAATTTCTAAACCATTTTATTAAATTTAGGATCATTTGTTCAATCATCTTCACAACTCTCTCAGCAAACAACAGGATCACCTATTAAGATTTTCCAACAAAAAATATTAATAACTAAGTCTTTGCAATAAAATATTAAAATTGTCTGACTTGTGATTTTAAATGCAATAAAAAGTAGATAGATTTTAATTAAATTTTTTTTATTTTTTTACATATATATAGATTGTTGAATATATACAAAGAAAAGGTATATATTAAGTGGGTGGTAATTTAAATTTTAAATATATTTTAAAATTAGATGATTTGAAAAAAAGTAATGTTTTTTAAAGCAATATATATTTTAGATATATTGTTTTGTTTGTTGATTTCGATCGGATTCGATAGTTTGATTTGGAATATTATTTAAAACTTAAATAACTTATTTAAGAGAGAGAACGTAGTTTTGGAATTGTGGGAAGTTGATTGAACCAAGACCAGAGGCAGCGTCGTAACCTTGGGTGGCATGGAAACCGTATTCACAACAGTAGGCACGGTTACAGGAGATGTCACCGGTGGTGATATCGTGGAAAACGGATGGTTGGTTCTCTTGAGCTTGGTAGAGCATTGGGTTGAGGAAACCGAGTTGTGACTTTCCGGCGTTCAAAAGCTTGTCGTTGACCAACGAGAAAAGACCGGCAAGAGTTGGTGAGGAACAGGAGGTACCGTCGACGTTACCCAATTGGCATGGACAGGTGTCAGAGTCGGAACCGGTGTAGGCGATGGAGTAGGCGTGACCGACAAAGGTAATGTCTGGGTAGGCACGACCGGAGGTGTTGTAGGTTCCGGCTGGTGGGAGGTTGACGTTTTGTTGGAGGTAGTTGTTGACGGATGGTTCTTGGTAGGCTGGTTGTGGTTGGACGTTGGAGAAACCACCACCACCGGTGATGATGGCACCGGTTGAGATGGAGCAGACAATTTCTGGTTGCGACATCGAGAGGATTTGAGTGGCACCGACAGAGGTGACGTATGGCGAGGAGGTTGGGAAGTCTGGGTAGAACATGGCACCGTTGCTCTCGCTGTATGTGTAACCGGAGACCTTGAAACCAGAGTGGGTGATGGTGTTGAGTGAGCTGCATGCGCAATTGGAGTGGATGTGATAGTTTTGTTGGGAATCTTGTTCGATGGAGACCTTGCATTTCTTGTTGGCGCTGATGAATTGGTTGAGAGCGGCCGATCCTTCTTGGTTCAAGATGTTACCACAGGTTGGGTTACCGGTTCCACCTGGGAAGACACAGACGGTGTTGTTTGCAGCGTAGCTGATGGTGACGGATGGACATTGAGTGGAGGAAGAGGCACAACCACCGAGTGGGCAGTACTTGGAGGCATCCAATGGACAGTTACCAGAGGCGTAGAAGAACGATGGAGCACCGTCGTCACCGGCGGAAACCAAGATGGACATACCCATGAGACCCAACTTTTGGAAGGCAACGTTGGAACGTTCGACATATTGGAGATTGGAGTAACCAACGGTGGTACATTCGTTGGTGAGGACACATTGTTCGATTTCAGAGAAACCGTAGGAGAGAGAGGTAATCATTGGCAATGGTGAAGCATCGGCAATTTGGATAGCCCAATCCAAAACCCATTCACCGTTGGCGTGGTTAATGAAGAGAGTAGAGACGTTCAAACCCATGGCAGTTGAGTATTGGATATCCAAGTCGGATTCCATTTGGTCACAGTTCTCGTTGAAACAGTTTGGACCTTGACGGTTGACACGGACATTGGAGATCTTGTAGGTCTTACCAAAGTAGTTGAGGGCACCCATTGAGAAGTAGTCACCAAAAGCGGCGATCGATTGGTAGTTGGCGTCGTTGGTGGCAACTTGGCTGGCTGGAACACCGTAGTAGTTCTTGATGACGGCAGGGGTGATGGTCAAATCGGCAGCTTTTCTGGCGTTGGCACGGACTGGCTTCTTGGCACCTGGGATGGTTTGGATATTCATCTTTGGATCTTCGATGAATTCAGAGAGACCGACGATGAAGTCGATGTGCTCGGCCAAATCGAATGGAATGTAGGCACGACCGTTGATACGGGTACGGAGGTTACCGGTGGAGGCAGAGACGTAGTCGTAGAATTGAGCGTTCAACAACTTCTCGATCTTGTTGACGGTGGTTCTGACTTGGATGTAATCGGCAGAGACCATAAAGTCAAACTTGGTGAGACCACTGGCGAACAACCATTGGGTGACGGCCTTGACAGTCTCGTCGGAGGCACCTGTCAACATATCGATTTCGTTTTTGGTCATGAATTTACCGTAGGCATCGGACTTTGGATCTGAAACTTCCCAGAAAATTTCTTCAAGGACATCGAGATTATTCTGGAAATTAATTAATTTAGAGAAAATATTTTTATTAATAATCAGGATAATTAATTAATTTCTTAATAATTATTACATACTTGTTTTAATAAAATTTTGAATGGTAAAATAGTTGTTTGTGAAGCTCTGTTTGATAAAACAAAGTGAGCTGGAGTATCGGTTTCAACTTGAGCAATGACCATCTGTCTGGAAGCGACAGAGGCAGAGACTGTAGCAATAGCAATTAAAGCCAACAATGCAAAATATACTTTGTACATTTTATTTGTTGTTTATATATATATATATTTAGAAGTATTTGTTTATGATGAAAAATACTGTCCCAATTGGTCGTCTTTTATAGTAGTTGGTAGGTTCTGTTCACCACACCTCCTTTGATCAGTGAATACTCGTAGTTTACAAAAATAAAAAAAAAAATAAAATAAAAATATATGAAAAAACAAACTCGTATCACCCCCCTTTTTTACGTCGTTTAGTTGGTATTGGACATGTCACTGATGGGTGGGAATTAGATGAATCTTTTAAAGATTTTTAAAATATATTTTTTTTTTATGAAAAATTTCTTAAAATTCGTAAAAAAAAATGAAAAAACGAAACCCAAAAGAGTTTGAATGTTCAAAAGAAAAGTTGAAGGCTTCCCACTTTGAAAAAGCTGAGGAGCATAAAGTAGGTGGTAAATGAGGTTATAGTTACTTGTGTTTAGCGTTTCTCAACAAAACATAAACATCTTAATTTGTAATGATTTTTTATTTCCACCATCTTTAATAATCGCCATCGATTTTTTTTAGATTTTTAATTTAGCTTTGTTTTGTTTTCTCCCTCCTTTCTTTAATTGAAAAAAATCAAATGATGATTTCATATGATTTTATTTCTTTTTTAGGAGGTGCTTTTAAACGGTTTTCTTTATTTGCACTCCACAAAACAACAATACTTTTCTTTTGATTTTTATTTTTGTAGAGAAAGAATAGTTAACCAACTTTTGCAAATGACAAGTCAAAAGAAAAGTTTGGTTACTTTTCAAAACAACACTCATTTCAAAGATTAAATTGAATTGATCTTGATGACATCAATTAGGAAATCAAGGATACTTCCAAATAGAGTAATCAATGATGAATGAAATAGATTTGAAGATCTGATTTAATACTGACAATAAAAGATTTTGTTTAAGTATACACAAAATGGAAATAAGTTGAAATTGTATACCTATTTAAAATCATTATTAAATTTACCTTGGCTTTTAATTTTTTTTTTTGGTTATAAAAAATAAATGAATTTTATTAAAATCATTATAGATTCTTTATATTATATTAAGAACTAAAAAATCTTTTAAAAAATAATTATATATGTTTTATTTAAAATTTATTAAATCTTCTTAAAATTGTTGGTATCTATTTCTATTTCTTCTACGAATAACTATAATTAGAATTGCAACCAAAACTATACCACCTACACAACCAAAAGCAATACCAACATATTTTCCAATATCTGAATTACCAGAGGAGTGATGAGGTTCCTCATGACTCGAAGTGTCATGACATAACCCAATAGAGGAATTACCAGTGAGTGTACATTCATATGGATGGGAACAAGTAAGGATTTCTTGAGAGGTGGTATTCAAATTATCCATATAGATCGTACTATCACTACAATAGATTGGAGAGTTTGAATTGGAATTAAAGGTTGAATTCTCAATACTGGCATTACCTCCCAATGAATATATGTAGACTGCACCACCACTGGTATTGTTTGTTACCGAGTTTCCAGTAAAATTACAATTTTGAATGATAAAGGTGTATCCACCGCTGTTGTAAATAGCTCCACCGTTGTTGATAGCAAAATTATTTGTAAATACAGAGCCATAGATTCTCACTGATGCTCCACCACTAATTAATAAAGCACCTCCATTGTTGGCATTTACATTCGAGTCAAAGGTTGAATTATGGATCTCCAAGGAGCCAAGTGAAGTTGAGATTTGAATAGCACTACCTTGTTGATTCGATTTGAAGTTGGAATTATAAATGATTGCTGATGAATCATAGATGGAAATTAAACCGTATTGATTAGAATAGTGGAAATTTCCAGTAAATGTAATTGCATTTAAATATACAAGTGTAGGAGCCTTTTTGATATAGACAATACTATCTTGGGCAGTATTGGTAATGAAGCTGACTGTATCCATTGATACATTGGCGTATATGGTATAAATAGTTCCATAAGACTGGGCATTATTCGATTCAAAGATACAATTGCTAATGACCAACGAGCTATCAAAGACCGAGTAGAAAGCACTTCCATAAGAAGCATAGTTGAGTTTAAAGGTAGAATCTTTCAAAGTAATAACAGTATCGGTGGTATAAGCAGCTACTATACCAACTACACCTCCATATGCTGCCAAATTGCTGATGGCAGTAACTCCAATTAAATTCAAGCTGACTGGTGCTGGCAAAGTCATGTTGATCGAAACCACACCTCCGTATGTTGATTGACCTTCTTTGAAATTCAAATATTGTAAGGTTACATTGGAATAGACTGCATTGTAGAGATCGAGAGAATCGGTAATACAAATGAAATTGCTGGTTTTGTTCATTTCGATAAAGGCTGGATTGTTAATGGAGTCTCCTGTGAAAGTGATGTTTCTGTTGAAGGTGTATAGATTGGTATTGTTTACTCCAGAGTATGTGTAGTTTCCTAGATTCAAAATGACAGCAGTTTCATTCGTTTCCACAAGAGCGTACGATAAGAGAGCAGTAACGATATCTGGACAGGCATTAGTTAAATTCTGGCCGCATGGTTCGGAAGAATTATAATTATTTATATTGGGATTTAAATAGAAATTATATACAGTTTGTGATTGAATGGATACAAAAAATCCAAATAATATGGTTGATAATATAACTATAGATTTCATTTTTATAATAAATAAAAGATTTGATTGATTTGACCACTAAACAAAAAGATCTCTATATTTATTTAAAGATTATCAAAAAAAAATAAAAATAATTAAATCAATATTAAATAAAAAATAATATTTTTCAGGATATCGAGCTTGGATGATTTTTTCGTTTTTCAAGATTGTTTTTCAATACCATCAAAAAAATCTTATATTTTTTCATTTTTTTACCACCTAAATTTTTAAAAATTCGAGATTTTTTATTAAAATAAAAATTTAGGTGGTAACTAAATAAAACAGAGTTATTCTTTTGAGAAACGGTACATTAAACCTCAATACCAATCTTCCAAAAGAATTTTCAATAGAATAATTATATCACAAAAGATTATTAATACTTTAATTATTTATTAACTGGTTATGAAAATATTGTTATAGAAGGATTCAATAAATACAGTGCTGTGCTCTGATTCTTTAGGGTTGTCGAAGACTGTAGAAGAACAACTCTATTAAAAAATAATCTTTTCTTTTTTACCAACAAACATTCTTTATTCAAATAAATTGTTTTAATTTAAACTTTAAAGTTTTTCTTTGGGTTTTTTTTTTTGCACAGCTTTTTTTGCATTCTAGCATTATGTTTTTAGGTCTTTTCTTTTTCGAAGTAGTTGTCTTCTTGTCATTTGTTCACCATTTGGATGTGTAATGGTTTGTTTTGTTTTTCAAAAGAGTTAAACCAATGTGTTTGAATGCTGATTTTTGTGTATTATCTAGTCTTAGTGATTCCTATAATAGTTGTTGTTTTGTCATTCTCACATCATTATGAGGTGTGATTGTATCATAGAGAGATAGTGAAAATGAAAGGTTATAATAGGAATCTGAAAAGTTTGGATTGATTTTAAGTTGCAGTTCTGTCATACTCACACCATTTTGGAGTGTGATTGTTTCATATCGCGATAGTGAAAGTGCAAGGTTATAATAGGAACTGAAATCGTTGGGATCAAATTCTAATGACTTTAAGTATAGTTGCTGTTCAGTCATTGATTTTCCATAAATCTTGATTGGTTCACTGGTTGAAAGAGTCACTGCAAGGTTATGATATGAATTGGAATAGGTTGGGTTACATTCTATTGTTCAGTCATTGATTGTCCGTTATTTAGTGTGATTGATTCACCACCTGGAAGAGTCATTGCCAGTTTATAGTATGCTAAAAAATAGGTTGGATCACAATCTATTGACTTTATATTTTCTAATAAGTTGTTATATTGTAATTGATTGACCAGATAGAAGAATGATAGATGATCGATTGTCATTTATTAAGATTAATGCCAACTTGCAATAAGCATCAGTATTTGGATGCAAATCGATTAATTTCGATAAAAGTTGTTCTTTCGTTATTGATTCACCTGAAGGTAACACGATTGTTTGTTTTTGATCATTTCGATCATCAATTGACATTGAAAGTTGGAGCAGTGCTTCATTGTCATCTGAGCTGATACTATTCTGATGTTTTCTTTTCATTTTTAAAATAAGAATAGTTGTTTGATATCAATTATCTAAATACGAATTAATTTTAGATATTTTTTGTTTTTGCTCATTTACTTTTTTTTTGTTTTTTAATGTACTGATAATGATGTAAAATTAAATGTTTCTAAGAAAATATAATATTTAAATTTTATAAAAAACAATCAAAAAAAGAATAATCAACTGAAAATGAGAACTTGATTAAACATCAATCACATAATTTAGCAAATAAATAATATTATTTAAAGAAGAGAGAGAAAAAATTATTGAATAAATATATTAGATTATTTTACATTCATTCCCTTTTATTAAAAATTAATAATCGCATTTGTTTTAAAGTATGACTGAGGATCATATTAACAGTGTTTAAACACTGTACCAATATCATATTGTTTATAAAAGTACTACAACAAGATTTATCAAACTGTATGGATTGAATGTAGTCTGGGTGTTTTTTTTTTTGTTTAAGAAAACTACTGTTGTTTAAAAGATTAAAAATTAAATATTCTACAGATTGAATCAAGACAAATTTTTGTAGATCTTCTTGTTAAAACAAATATCAAACACCGAGATTCAAACATGATTTTTTTAAGTAATAATAGCTTAAAAAGAGAATCTAGGGAACTGTTGTATTCAATAATAACTAAAGTTATAGAAACTCTTACTTTTTTATATGACAAAAAGAAGGAGTTCGAATATCCTATCTTTAAAAAATTACTCTGTTTCAAAGATGCCTGTTCGCATGCGGACATGTATTCAGAAAAAGGATGTGCAAGCTGGGAGATTCGAACTCCCGAACCTTGCGGACTAGAACTTGAGTCTAGCGGATTTAACCACTTTCCTAAGCTTGCTTGCTGATGGGGAGATTTTCCTATTTGTAATTTTTAATTTTTTGGAAATTGTTAACAATAAAATATCTTGATTTCCCTCTCTATTATATCCTCTTAAGTACAATAATCAAAATAATTTTATTTTACAAATATTTAGTTATTGCTGGTGGAGCGAACCAATCATTATCTTTACCGTTCGTGTAATTGACTTGTAAGACATCGAGCTGCTCTGGTGTTAGATCGTCAATAACATTAATACAAACGGCAAAGAATTCACCCATTCCCTCAATATTGCAATCAGCAAATACAGAAATTCCACAAGTCTTTGTTTTTGTAATGAAGTAGCTAAGTTAGCAATCGATCTTTTGAATAAATTACTATGTACTCTCTCACTCTCATCTCAACAACCCCCTAACACACACTCACGCAGTATTAAATTAAAAGTTACCTTGCAGAAATTATGTTTTACACCATGACTACCAAATGTATAAACTGAATTTGAAGTACTATCTGTTGTTTGTTTGAAGTGCTCTTTGTTCTCTACGATTACACACCAATGTCTTTGTTTTAGACAAATAGAACCTATATAGATTAAAATAATAAAAAAAAAAAGTTTGTCAATTAATGAGAAGGTTGATCAAAGATGGTTGTTAGTTGTAAAGATATCAATCTTTTATTAAATACATACAATTGCATTTAGTTGTTGGTTGGGTTGGTAAGTCTAATTGAACTGTAAACTTGATAGCACCACAGTGACAGCTACCATTATATGTGTGAAGTCCTGATGGGAATAAAGATGTCATTTTCCTTTTATTTATATATAAATATTCTAAACAATGTCACTTTTAAAGAATGAATTGATAAGACTTAGTATTGAACTTGATACCACAGTATATTTCCAAGAAAAAGATGGTCATTTTCATATAACTGTTAAAGGTTATATTTGACACTTTTCCCATTGTTTTTTTTTTATATTTAAAAATATCTCGATCTTTTTTTGACACTTTAAATTTATTTTTGAACATCAAAGTTTAAAACTTTACAAATCATTTATTGTTCAAATGATAACACAAGTGATCCCCCTATATCTTCATACATTCATTTCTAACTATCATATCAGTTTGGGTACGAGTGTGTGATACATACTGATCAGGTTGCTGGTTGCTTCTGTTTATATTCACAACAAATAAACTAGTATCATTCATCAGCATCACAGTCTGTTTTTATTGATTGCAGCTTTATTGGCTTCATATATATGGGTGGTTGGTGTGTTATCACCTTCATCAAACTACTTTAATTACTGATGATTGTTTCTACTTCATTTATCTTATTTTATCTAAAAATGTGTGTGAGGAATAGGGTGTGATATATATATTTCTATTCAAATATACATTTTTTTTTTATGAGCTTACTTTTCAGCTGGTGAAAGTAATTTTTAATAAATGAAACAACATACAGCATCACACAAACCAACATCTTATCTCGTACTATTATATATATAAACCAACTAGAGGTTATTATAAACTCTCATTCCATATCACAAACCAACTTCAAATTAATATAGATATGTACATATATTGGTTGTATGTTTTGGACTATTAATTTTATATTAATTTTTTAATTTGATTTTATTTTTTTTACTTTTTAATTTTTATTTATAAATTTAATAGTAGAAGTTACACGAATAAACTACACCAGAGTTGGTACAAATGTTTTTTTAGATTCTATCTGCAGTTACGACCTCTGCCTTGAAGTTAAAGAATAACAAGAGTTGAAACATATAAACAAGAAAGCTTGTCAAAGAAAGCAATAGATATAAACATTCCCATGTCTATTTGTATGATACACTTTATTAGAAATCTAACCAAGATTCAATTTCTATTTTAAGAATCTCTCTGCAAGATCAAAGAAACTGCTCACTCTTGCTACAAACACATCTAGAAGTTAGAGATCTTGTAGACTACATTATAGCTGAATGTGAAACGTCTATCGAAAGAAATATCGACAACTATAGAATAGCTTCAACTGTTCGTAAAAATATTAATATTTTAACACAGAAGAACAATCGACACCAAAAGACCTGGTAGACCATCAAAGAAACAAGTCTCATTGGAGTGATTCGAATTCGATCGATGTAACAACATGTCGTTCCTCGTGATAATGTTGTTGTAACTAGTTCCAGAGTTAAAGGACGACAATGCCACCAATCAAAGATCTATTCCAGAATGATAGCATCATCAGTTTGACGAGATGCATTGTTTGCTCCAAAACTATGAACAATCATCGATCAGAATCATTTGGATACGCGATGCGAGTACGAATACTACCATATTAAGATTCTGTTCAAAATAATTTTAATAAATCATGTACTTAGTACCTCTATCTATTTTCTTTCACGAAAATAATTAATATTAGAATAGCAGTGTAACAAAAAAAAAAATCATAAGAAGAAAAGCATTTTAAATGTGTAACAAATCGTGGGGTTCATTCAAATTAATTTAATCACAAAACAACTGTTTTTTATCAATTGAGATCCCATTTTCATTTTATCTATTTTTTT
The DNA here is from genome assembly GCF_000004825.1 of Heterostelium album PN500. Lineage (NCBI taxonomy): Eukaryota > Evosea > Eumycetozoa > Acytosteliales > Acytosteliaceae > Heterostelium > Heterostelium album. Next base: position 234,129 of record NW_008805072.1, on the reverse strand, counting down.
TAAAGCGTAGCAAATTTTAATTTGTATTTATATACTTATTTTTGAAATGAATACAGATTTAGTCAAGAAAACTAATAAATTAATCAACGGAAGAAATGAAATAACTATCTTGAATTATACCTGTGATAGTTTTACAGTTTTAATTTATAATCATTTGAAAAATAAAGATAATGAACAACACAAAAATATCATATTAGTTAGATGTGTTAATGGGTATGACAATGAAAATGAAATTGTAATACCAGATACTGTCGATACCCAATATCAAATAATTATAATAAGAACTCTACCGATATCTATATATACAGAGATACTAAACAAATCGCAATCATACACTATCACCATTACTCTGAAATGTTTGAATAGCGGTCTATTCGAAAACAATCTTTACTATTTCAAACAACTATATATTAATAACAAACGATATCATTTAATATCAAGATTTACAAACAGTAATGATATCAATGAAGTATTTTTAGTGGGTGGCACTGATCAAAGATTGGTAAGTTCATTTTTCAAAGTAATTATAAATCAAAAGATAATTTTTAAAACTAACAAATCAATTCAAAAGTATGTTTATAAAAAGATAAACTATAAAGATAATCAAAAATCTTATGAAAGAGTTGTGAATGAAATCAAATCAATGAAATTACTCAAAGGAAATCAAAGATTTGTTCAACTTGTTGACTATCATCATGATAAAGACAATCAAATCTTTCATATCATCACTGAATATTGTGATGGTGGTGATCTTGCTCAAATGTATAAACATTTAATAGATCTAAATTTGTATGTATAATATATAAAATTAAGTTTGATAAATATATTACAACTAACCACTTTGATATTAAATAAAATAGAATCTTTAAAGAATCAGATATCATTAAATATATTTCAGATCTTTTCAATATTCTTTTGGATCTTGATAAACATGGAATTGTTCATTGTGATATCAAGCCATCAAATATATTCATTGATAAATTTTATAGTACTTTGATTCTTGGTGATTTTGGATGTTGTAAATTCATTGATAAATCAACAATCATTGAATATCAAGATACAAAAGAATATCTTCAAGAAACAAGTGATTTTAATTCGAAATGTATCGATCATGAATTATCAGAACCAACCATTGTTGATATGAACTCAAATACACTTATAAATGCAACTCGTGGAACAATTGGATATATTTCACCAGTAAGTAAATTCTATCTTCTAGCTAATTTACTCATCAACATAGATAATAGCTAAGTCAAACAATAATATAATTAGGAGGCAATGAAACGACAATACGCACAATCATGTGACATTTTTTCAATTGGATCAACAATACTCAAATTATTATGTTGGTAAATACTCGATATTCATTTTTAAAATATTTAATCAATTGATATTAACTCGTTATTTTTGAATATTTAAATTGATCAGTCATCCAGATGATCGAAATAATCATCAACTATTCCAATCTAATGGTGAAATTAAGATTTCAGAATGCAGATATTCAAAACAATTGATTGAATTTATTCATCGATTGTTGGATCGGAGTCCAAAGAATAGAGAATCATTGAATCAATTATTAAACCAATATATTGAAACCATCACCAATAACTGTTCAATTACATTCAATTTAAATACTCCATTTCATAATACCTCCGTCAATGTCACTGAGATCAATTTTGGAAATGAATTCAATCAAATATTATCAATCGGTGTCTTACCTGAATCACTGAAATCATTGGTGTTTGGATATAAATTCAATCAAATATTATCAGTCGGTGTGTTACCTAAATCACTATTAACATTGAAGCTTGGATGTTCATTCAATCAAATATTACCAGTCGGTGTGTTACCTGAATCACTGAAATCATTGAGGTTTGAATCTGCATTCAATCAAATATTATCAGTTGGTGTTTTACCTGAATCACTGCAATCATTGGTGTTTGGAGGTGAATTCAATCAAATATTATCAGTCGGTGTGTTACCTAAATCACTATTAACATTATCATTAGGATATTCATTCAATCAAATATTATCAGTTGGTGTGTTACCTGAATCACTGAAATCATTGGTGTTTGGTGATAGATTCAATCAAATATTATCAGTTGGTGTGTTACCTGAATCACTTGAATCATTGGTGTTTGGATTTAAATTCAATCAAATATTATCAGTTGGTGTGTTGCCTAAATCACTGAAATCATTGAAGTTTGGATATCCATTCAATCAAATATTATCAGTTGGTGTGTTACCTGAATCACTGAAATCATTGGTGTTTGGAAATGATTTCAATCAAATATTATCAGTTGGTGTGTTACCTGAATCACTGAAATCATTGGTGTTTGGAGATGATTTCAATCAAATATTATCAGTCGGTGTGTTACCTAAATCACTGAAATCATTGGAGTTTGGATATTCATTCAATCAAATTCTAACAGTCGGTGTATTACCTGAATCACTGGAATCATTAACAATGAAGAGATATAATCATAGAATTAAGAGAGGAGTTCTACAGGTGTATGAATCAGAAAATGAAGCTCAAATTCTAAAACCAATTGAATCACTCATTATAGGTGCCGTTAATGACTTTATGAAAAGTAAATTACCTTCAGATCTAAAATTTCTCAGTATTGGACCTACATTTAGTGAATATATATTTGAAGCATATATACTCACAAATTCTCATGAATCACTTCAATTTATCAAAGAATATTATCCAGGATATTATTCAAGAAACAATTTATGCCACTCCTCTTTAAATTCTCCGATCTATCAAATTTTAGGCGAATATATCACTGCTCTACTTTTAACCGACACTATTCCATCGAGAAACTATGTAAGATCTTTTAAATAAATTTTTTTTTATTTTTTATCAAACCAATTTGTTTGTATGTTTTTATTTGTTTTGGAACAAATTCAATAATAACAAGGCTAAGATAAGATTTATCCATGAATATTCATAAAATGAAGAGAGAAATAAAGAGAATTTTTTGAAAATGGATTTTTCTTTTTTATTTTTAATAATAATAATAGGTTGTATTGAGAAATCATGCGGGTAAAACATAAAAAGAATGACTCGCTTGGTAATAATTCACAAATTTTTTCTCTCTATGATTTCCCACGAGTCTGCGAAAGTAACCTCACAGTTCGTTGGATCACAGAGGTGACAATTTGCATTACTCAATGAAGAGTACTATATTTTTTTGTTTTTTTTATTCTGACTTATGGGAAGCTACGAATTCTTGGTCATTTGATTCAATCGACTGGCAAAAAAAAAAAAAAAGAAAAAATGGATCCATTTTTACCCCCAAAAATTTATATGAGAAAAGTACTCAACTTTTTTCAGTTTTTGCATAGTGTCACTCTATTTTCTACATTATCTTTTTAGTATATGCATGCTTAGCCGAAGTAGAATCGTACAGTGTGAATGTGTTAGATATACAAAGATATGAGTAAATCATTCTAATTCTTTACCAAAAAAGCATTTAAATGTTAGTACAATCTTCACACCAAAATAAATAACGAAAGAACAATTTTGACAATAATCATTGATATTGGTGTCGAAAAGACAAATCTAAACTATGTGGGTGTATGATGTAATGATGGAACTACAATTGTAGCCTGCGTTTGGGAATCAAAAATATTAATGTTTCTCTATGATAAAAAAATAAAATAAAATAAAAATAAATACAATAATAATTCAAGTTTATTATTCAAAGCAATAATAATCTCAAGAGAAAACAATAATTATTAATTATTTTTTATTTAATGACAAACACTGAATTTGAACCCGATTAATGTATATAAAATTCCCCCACAAACTATTTTTTTTTTTTTAAAAGAATTGTTTGGTTTTGGTTTTCAAAACCCGTTAATAAATATGGTTTTTTTGAAAAATTTAAAAAATAAAAAAAATAATCTTTTACCACAAAGTAGTACTGGATGCATTGTGTGTGATTGGTAAATTTTTAAAAATTTTATCATTTTTTAATGTTGTATAATAATATTTATATTTAAAAATTGTTCATTCTCATCATCATCATCATCACATACACACACATACAATCAAAAACAAATTTTTATTACAAAAATAAAAAACAAAGCAAATCACATCAAGATCGAGAATCAAATTAAAGAATATTCGATTTAAGAATTCATAAAAAAACAAAAAAACAAGCATCAAACAGCACTAAGCAAAGAAAATTAAAGAGAAGAGAGAAAAAGAGAGAAAGAGATTAAGTTATTTATTTATTAAAATTTGTGAAAATTTAGTTAGTATAGTAGAATAAAACAAAGATCAATACATTCATTATATATAAAAAATGGCTGACAAAAAGTAAGAGAATCAATTACATTTGGAAACAGAGAGATTCTGTTAGTTAGCAACACATTTTTCTAATTCGATATGATATGATTCTCTTTATAGTGTATTATCTCAGATGGATGATTTGATGGCGGAACTTGGTATTCTTGGTGATCAAGATGGTACCAAACCAGAGGGTAATGGATTGGCAGCGAGTGGTAATCAAGCACCAAAGTCGAATTTCCTTTCTTCTGGACCTGGATTTGCGAAACCACAGATGACTCAACAATCGGGTCTTACAACAGTTGGAATTTCATCGCAACCAATCTCACTGGCGAATGTTACACCGGATGGACGTACCGTCAAAGCGACCGGTCCACCTTGCGCACACTGCGGTGAAATGATTATCGGTATCTCAACGAATGCTCTCGGTAAATCGTATCACCCAGAGCATTTCGTTTGTGCCTACTGTCACCAGCCGTTCAAGGGCGGTTACATCGAGCACGAAGACAAGCTCTACTGTGACACCGACTACAACGAACTGTTCAGTCCACGTTGTTCGTCGTGTCAGAAACCAATCGAAGAGTCTTGTATCACAGCTGTTGGTAATCGTTATCATCCCGATTGCTTCTGTTGCAGTGGTTGTGGAACACTACTCAAGGGTAAGCCATACAAAGAGGAGGATGGCGAGGTCTATTGTACGACCTGCAAGATTGCAAGACAAAAGAGATTGGCATCGTCACAACAGATCTGTGCCAAATGTAAATTACCAATCACCGGAGAATATATTACACTAGGTGGACAACCACTTCACTCTGAACATTACCGTTGTGAAGAATGTGGTTGTGAATTCAAAGGAAAATCATGTCATGAATATGAAGGTCGTCTCTATTGTTATGAAGATTATCAAAAGCAAATTAGAGTAAGATTATTATTTTATCAACAACAATCATCAAACTACATGTTATTAATATAATAATTATTTTAGAATATTTGTGGTAGTTGTTCAAAACCAATTGTTGGTCGTTCAGTAACTGCTTTGGGTAAAGTTTGGCATCCAGAACATTTTACAGTTTGTATTACAATATTATTATTACTAGATAGTATAATATATATTTAGAGTTTAGTTTTATTAATATACAAATATTATTATTGTTTAGTGTAATACATGTTCAGTACCATTTGCAGGTAGTTCATTTAGAGAGCATCAAGGTAAAGCGTATTGTGAGACACATTATCATCAATATTTCGGAAGACTCTGTGTCAAGTGTAATAAACCAGTCATCGATAAGGGAGTTGACGCGTTTGGAAAGATTTATCATCGTGAGCATTTCACTTGTACAGGTTGTGATTCGCTACTCGGCAAAGAGGTCATGGATTGGGATGGAAAGCCAATGTGTTTCAAATGTTTCGAAGCACTACCTAAAGACGTCAAGAAGAGAATCAAACAAAAGAAGCATGGTGACAAGAAGTCTGCAACCGAGCGTGAGAAACTAGCAAAGAAAGAAGCAAAAGAGAAATTAAAACAACGTGAAAAAGAGAAAGCAGAAGCAGAAAAAGCAGAGAAAGAAAAAAAGAGATAAACAAAATGACTAAAAGAGAGAAAAAAAAAACAAAAAAAAAAAAGAAACAAACAACTTAAATTATAAATATACAATGTAATACTAAATCAAATTATTTTTATTTAATATTTTAAATAAATAAATATTTAATTATATAATAACAAGCAATAGCTATTATTATTATTTGTTTGATGGTGTTCCATAACCTCCACCACCAGGAGTCAATATTCTTAATCTATCACCATTTGTTAAATTGATAGAGTTCTTTCCACCTAAACTAATGATTCTACCATCTTTCTTATAGACATAGTTTATACCGCGTTGTGCATTCGATCCACCATTTAGTCCTCTTGGTTCAAATGATCTTCTCTCTGAGAGTATACTCACAGAGATATTCTTTAGGAATTCAATTTCACGAATGATACCATCTCCACCGTTGAATTGACCTTTACCACCGGATCCTGTTCTTATTCCAAATTGTCTAACTATGACTGGATATCTTTTCTCCATGATCTCTACATCTGTTGCTCTGGTGTTGGTCATGTGACACTGTACTCCGGAGGTTCCATTCCAATGTGGACCAGCACCGCTACCACCACCGATAGTTTCGTAGTAACCGATGGATTCATCACCAAATGTGAGGTTGTTCATACATCCTTGACTGGCTGCACATGCACCAAACGAAAGTAGAATTACATCGGTAACACGCTGAGAAGTCAATACATTACCTCCTACCACGGCAGCGTCTTCCGATGGATACAAAATGGTGCCCTGTGGAATGTTGATGGTTATTGGATTGAGACAACCTTGATTCAGAGGAATGTCTCTTCTCACCAGACATCTCAAAGAATAGATAATAGCAGATTTCGTAACAGAGGGTGGCGAGTTTGTATTACCGAAAACTTCACATCCAGTACCATTGAAATCAAAACAAGCGGTTCCATTACTACGATCGATGGTCAGTGCTAGTTTGATTGGTGTTCCATCATCCATAAAGTCTGTGGCATATAGTGTATCTTTTTCTTTCAATTGATGCTTCAATGAGATCTCACAGAGCATCTCTTTAACAGCCAACTCTGCATTTCTTTGTACATGATGCATATAGGCATGAACTACATCCAATCCATAGTAACCAATCAATTCCTCCATCAGAGAAATACCTTTTTTGTTGGCGGCGACCTGTGCTTTCAAATCGGAAAGATTGTCAGACAAGTTACGTGACTTGGCAAATATTCTCTTGATTTCATCCTCTTGGAATGAACCGTCTCTCACCAGTTTGAATGATCGAATGGCTACACCTTCCTCTTCGAGATTCTTTGAGAATGGTGGCATCGATCCCGGTGTAATTCCACCGATATCCGCATGATGTCCACGACTTGCCATGTAAAAGACAGGCGCACCATCATGATAGACCGGTGTTATCACAGTCATATCTGGCAGATGACTTCCACCCGATTGTGGATGATTCGAAAGAATTACCTCGCCTTCGTGCCATTCTTTAGCCAAGTGGTCGATTTGCCATTTGACAGCTTCTTGCATCGATCCCAAGTGCACTGGAAGATGTGGAGCGTTGGCGACCAGACCTCCGTCCGGTCCAAACAAAGCACACGAGAAATCCAATCTCTCTTTGATGTTGGTGGACACCGATGTTCTCTGGAGAGTACGTCCCATCTGCTCTGCAATACTCATGAATCTATGCGAGAAGACAGAGAGTGTAATTGGATCCAGCGTGGTAGATACCTGCTTTGGTGCACCACTTCCAATGGTAATCTCAATGTTACCGGTGTTTGGAAGAATGGTAGCTTTACAACCGGGTTCAACAACAATGGTACTGGTGTTATCAATGATGATAGATGGACCTGCAATTACATGTCCACCAGACAACTCAGTCAGCAGATACACTGGCGTATTCACTCTTCCTAAATTGTTGAAATAGACTTGATTGAATCGGTTTGCTTTTGGTGCTTCCGGTGACTCTGCATCATTAATGGCGATTGGTTTCAAAGTTGAACCTTTGGCAGCTGCTCTCACTCTAATATCATCGACCAACAAATCTCTACCGATAATCAAGAATCCATACTCTCTCTTGTAATTACTTTTGAATTCTTTTTCATAGTCATTGTCAGTCGGAGCTTGAATCATCATTGCAGTATCTGTACCAGAGAATCTAAGGTTCAAATATCTTTCAATAACAATATGATCATCTGAAAAACCTTTTTCCAACAGCTCCTTCTTTGCTTCATCTACCAATAGATCCAATCTCTTTTCAAAAGTTGATAGATTTTCTTTATTATAAATCAATGACGATGGTTCCTAAAAATATAAAACAAACAAGTTAGTTAAACACTTTCATTTATAAAAATTAGTAATAATAATTTATAGTTACTTGTTTTTCAACAACTAAATCAGCTAAACCAAGTCCATATGCTGATAGAATACCAGAGAATCTGTGTATGAATACTTTTGGCATTCCAAGGTTCATTGCGATTGCACAGGCATGTTGACCTCCAGCACCACCAAAACACGAGAGAATATGATGAGATGCATCGAATCCCTTGGCTTCAGTGATATTTCTAATTGGTCTACACATTGCTTCGTTGGCGACACGAATGAATCCAAATGCTACCTCGTCGACTGTCATGTTTGGCAGTCCTTGTGACTGTTGGAATGCATTGACATCCTCTGTCAGCTTGGTCATGGCTCTAATCGATGCTTCTGCATCCAGAGGTTGGTCTTGTGTCGGACCGAATATCGATGGGAAATAGCTTGGCATGAGACGACCGAGTACCAAGTTGGCATCGGTAATAGCAAGCTCACCTTGCTTACGATAGCAAACCGGACCGGGATGAGCACCGACCGATTCCGGTCCGACCGAGAACAGTCCCGATTGAAACTTTAGCTTCGATCCACCACCGGCAGCCACCGTTGTAATGTCGAGTTGCGGTGCCTGAATGGTGAGTCCCGATATCTCTGTTTCAAAGATGTGCTCGAGGCTACCACTGAATCTCGAGACATCAGTCGAAGTTCCACCCATATCGAATCCAATCACCGGTTGTCTGTTCTCCTCGCTCCAGGTGGCACGCGCATATCCGACGACGCCACCCGCCGGTCCCGAAAGAATCGATCGGAATCCACGGAAACTGTCGACCGGACACAAACCACCGTCCGACATCATAAACGATATATCTACATCTTTGATATTCTCATCGAAACCAGAGATAAAGTTTGATATGTAATTCTGAATTTTTGGTGTTAGATAGGCATCGACACACGAGGTGACACCACGCGGAATCACTTTGATCATCGGCATCAACTGAGAGGACAGCGACACCTGACTGAATCCTACTTCCTTCGCCAGCTTACCGACCAACTCTTCATGTAAAGAGAATGTATAAGAATGAATAAATACAATCGATACACTATCTATTCCTTTTTCTTTATATTTCTATCAGTTATATCATATTATTGTGTAATAATATTAGTAGCTATAATCTATTTGTTATCTTTACTGATCGGTTCTCTTACAATTAAATCATCTTTAATCTTTTGTAGATCCGGTGATTTCAATATAACTATGTTGTCTTTTGTCGGTGTGTCTGATGTGGCAGCAAGACTTGAAACAGAAACTCTTTCATCTACTTCCAGAACATCTTCATAGATTAGATCGGGTCTATGTATTTCCAAATCGAATATATTCGGTCTTGCTTGGTTGCCTATTTGCAATAGATCTTTAAATCCTTTGGTAATTACAAGTAATACACGTTCACCTTTTCTCTCCAACAAAGCATTGGTACCAATGGTAGTACCCATTCTTTATAATTTAAAAGAATAACAATCAGTATATATATATAGTTCTTTAGTTTGTTTTAACTATTCCAATAATAATAATAATAATAATAATAAACATACCTAATTGACTTTATATGAGTAGTATCAACATTGTTCTTATCAATCGATTTATTAGTTGCTCTCTCAAGAATTCTTCTGATACCTTCACGTGGTGCATCACTGTAGTTCTCTGGGTCTACAGAGAGTAGCTTCTCGATGAAGTAGTATGGTGCCACCGGTGATTCTGCATAGATATCTGTGAAAGTACCACCTCTATCAATATTAAACTTTAACTTTGGTATAGTATCAGTCATTATTTAAACTAATTTATTTCTTATATTTTGTTGTTTGTTTGTTTGTGTAACAATTTTTAATAATAAATATAATATTATATGTTTGTCCAACTTTTTGTTATGACAAGTCAATTGAATTCTTTGGAATCAAAATAAATTACCCACACACACGCACCACACACGTATTCATTCATTGTATTAAAACAACACACAATGAGTGACATTCGAAAAGATCTTCATTATTTTAAGATTAAAAAACTAATCTGGGAAAATTTCTTTTGAATTTTGATTTGCTTTGATATTTATTATTATAATAATAATTTACAACTTTTTTTTATGATTAACTACTAATGTTTGTATTAAATGATTTACTTTCATATGTATTTGAAGTGCCTATTTGTTTTAAATAAATGGTTTAATAAAGTTTAAGTTTAGTTAGTTATAATAATGTAGTTATGATTATTAATATTTTTTTAACATACTTCATAAGATCTGAAAATTAATTCATTTCCATTCTTTAATATGATTTTCCAATCCATCCAATTAGGATCCAACATGAATTGAGTGATTTCTGCATAAGTATATGAATCAGCACTACCATGTTCATCGATTAATGTAACTCCATGCTTACTTATTCTAATGGTTGTAAGTTCATATTCATTACCTCGTGATATAGATGCTCCACCATCATCAAATCTCCTATACTAAAAATTGTAAATAAATAAAAGCAACATTAATACTGGTATCTAATTATTAAATAAATAAAATAATTATTATTTACCTCCAATTTAAATTCAAATTCTTTTATTGAAGAATTCTTGAATTTAAATAGTTTATTCTTAAGAGTTCCACTTTCTTTTTCTTTTGAATCTTTTTTGTTATTCAAAGGACTATTTCCACTTTGTGATACACTTTCATTATTATTACTATTATTATGATTTTCTTTCGAGTCTTTACTATTACTATCTAATTTATTATCTTTTTTATTATTTGTAGTATCGATTGATTCTTTATCTTTTTCTTTATCTTTAATTTTTAATTTATCATCCTTATTATTAATATCTCTTTCTTTACTCTTTGATTTATCTTTATCTTTTACTTTTTCTTTTTCTTTATCTTTGTCCTTTGATTTATCTTTATCTTTGTCTTTTTCTTTATCACCAGATGAAATAATAGAAAGGAATTTCTTTTTCAACTTCATTACTAAAAATATTTCTAAATTTGTTTTTACTTTCTAAATTCTATCAATTATTTATTTCTTTTGAAATATAATATTTTTAGTATATTGTTTAAACAATTATTTAATATTTAATTAATTTGATGGGAGTGGAGTGGTGGTGGAATGGAATGAGATAAATAAATAAAACCAATAATGATAAATCAAAAAAAACAACATTCATTTTACTTTTTTTTCATTGGTTTTTTTATATGTGTTTGATTAGATTGATAATGTGTGTTTGTGTGTATGAGGGTGTTGGGTTTAATAAATAATAAAATATATCTGAAAGAAATTAAAAATATTAAAAGAGACAGGTAGGTATGTTTGTTTGAATTAATATAAATATAAATTTATTAAGCAGATAATAAATTTTTGTTAAATTAAACCATTGCGCTGACTGACTATACTATAAAATAAGCAAAGTGTTTTTTAATGTTTGTTTGTTTTGTATTGATTTGATAATAATAATAAATAATCGATAGGATTGATTCATAATAATTAAATGAATTTTAATTGTTTTTGTTTTGTTTTGTTTTCATTTTAGTTAGGTGTTTTTGTTTTCTTTTTCTTTGTTATGTTATGTCATATTAACTCTAACACCTTCATTGTAGAAATGGTGATTCATGTCGACGATGTGATGACCGTTGGTATGTGGGTATTTCGAGTTATTGGGAGTGGTGGTGGTGTTGGTGGTACTAGTGGTGTTACTGCTGCTGCTGCTGCTGTTGTTGTTGTTATAGCCATTGAGATCCAATTGCTCGATGGGTGCACTTCCATCTGATGAGGTGGAATTTTCATTTAAATAGATATCCGATCGTGATTTGTGATGATCGTGATCGAAAACGTTGGTTATATTTGAATAACCGTGCTTCATATTTGGAGATGATGATGATGAATTCTCCGTGAGCATTGGATCGATACCACCGTTACTACTACTAAGTTCATGCTCTTCTTCTCCTTCTTCATGTTCTTGTTGCTGTTGATGATGATATTGATAATTATCATGAGGTGATTGTAGTTGTTGATGTTGTTGTTGAGGTGTTGGTGGTGATGGTGATTGAATTTGATTTTGTTGATGTTGTTGTTGATATTGTTGATGATGATTGAAGTGATGTGGTGATTGATGAGGAGGAACTGGTTCGTAGGAGTAAGAGAGCATGGGATATGGTGGTGGCGGTGCATGTGCATGTGCATGTGACATTGGATGGTGAGGATGAGCATGAGGATGATGCATATGTGGTGACAGCAGATGATGTGGAGAATAATGATGTGGAGACATATGATGTGGTGGATAATGATGTGGATGTGGTGGATAACTACTACCGCTACTACTACCGACTTCACTACCGTACATTTTAGGTGAGGAGATAATACCCTGTTGATAGTTATGCATCTCCATTATGAGATGCTTTTTCTGTTCCTCGAGGATCTGTTGGTGGTGGTGATGCAGCTGGATCTGCTGGATGATGTGGTTGGGATCGATCGGTGAGTGTGGAGTGCTGCCGTCCGAGCTGCTTGCACTGCTTCCGTTGTGTGCTCCACGTCCGTGAACATTCACAGTTAATCCATGAGAACTACGGCTGTTGTCCTTTTGCTTTGACTTTTTCTCTGACTTTTTGTTGTTGTTGTTCATCGGAAACGAACTGTTGGAAGATTCCGTTGGTGATGAATTGCAATTCTCTTTATGTGACTTTGTTTTTTTTTTGTCAATAGATTGTTGTTGATGTTGTTGTGGAGCTGAACCTAAAAGACTGACACTTGTAATGATTGGTGACAGTTGTTTTCTCTTGTTGTTGCTGTTATTGTTAAAGTTGATGTCGTCAACCTTTATCATTTTTCTTAAACCTGCAACGTTACTGAGACTACTACTACTACTGTTTCCATTGTTGCTGCTGTTGTTGTTGTCTGCTTGTTGTTGTTGGTCAAAGTTGTTCATTGGACTATGTGATGATTTCGGTGTCGATGGTGAGTGAGGTGATGGTTGATATGGAGAGTTGTCTGGATGTTGTTGGTGAGGCGATGCATAGTGTTGTTGATAGGGTGAGGTTGGATATTTACTAGTAAACATTGGTATGGGTGAGGGTATGTTGGAATGAGTATTGCTGTTGTTGTGGTTGTGACGAGGATTGTGATCGGATGAGGAAGAGTGATTGGAGTTGTCTGATTTTTCATCGATGGCACTCTCAATACTCTGAGGTGTTATATTTGGCAAACTATACATTGGACTTTGAAATATATATGGAAGTTGGATGGTTGGTGTGAAAGGTGTCAATGGGATTTGATTGGGTGCGTGGTTCGGATCCATCGAGTAACTACAGTACTCGATCATTCCTTGGCCATCGCCACCACCAACCGCCGGCGAAAAATGTGATGGTACTCCAGGCTCCGCTGGATGATGCACATGGAGATGATGATGTGGAACTGGTACTGGTGAAGCATGATACAGGTTTAAAAATTTGTTTTTATGTGATTTGGTATACTTGTTGTTGATATTGCTATGTTGTTGATGATGATGATGATTATTACTGCTGTTATTGTTATTGCTTTGGTTGGAATTCGTACTATTATTACTACTGTTGCTGTTATTGTTGTTATTGTTGTTGTTGTTGTCATGATGGTTATTACTATTGTTACTGTTGTTATTATGATTGTTTCCATTGGAGTTGATATTCATATCATCGGATGAAGTGGATGGTGATTGATTGTAGTGAATTGGATCAAGGTTGGCGGCATTGGAAGATTGGAAGGGCAGTGAGGGTATGGGTGGTTGTCCAGATGAGCCATAGGAAAAGCCTGCTCCACTGCCATCCATTAGATATCCAGGTGCAGTTGTGATGGGTTGTGGATATCCCGGTGGAAAATGTTGGATTTGATTTGAAAAATGTGGTAGTGACAATGGAAGAGGAATCAAGTTGGAGTTGTTTCCTTGATTTAAATAATGAGGTTGATGATAATAACTGGAATTAATTGTTGGTTGTTGATCTTGGATTTGTTGTTGGTGTTGATCAATATCTTGATCTCCTTCTTCTTGTTGTATTGATTGTTGATGTTCTAAATGTTGTTGAACATGTTCCAGTTGTTGTTGAACTGGTTGTTTATTACTACTATTATTTGTTGTAGTTGTAGTAGTTGTTGTTTTATCAGCTTTATTCTTATTTGATTTCTTTTTCTTTTTAGTTTGTTTGTTATTCTTATTATTATTCTCATTATTATTGTTGGAAGGTGGATCAGAAGAAGGAGTATGACCATCGGTATCATAGTTGGAAGAATCATCGGACATTGCTTGATTACTGCTGTTGTTGTTATTGGCACGGTCAGAGTCATCCTCTGTTTTTTTCTTTGGCTTTATAGTCCCGTTGACTTTTAGCAGGTAATCTCTCTTCAAATTCAGAAGCGGAGTATTACCGTTGGTGACCCGAACCGTGCCCCAGCCACTGCAGTTGTTTCCACTGATTGTCCTCGTCCAGTGCGTAGGATTGATAAAGACCTTCCCTTCCGTTGTATGTATCTCGCCATTGGAGTCGATGACTCCCATGTGTTGAACACCTCTATAGTTGTATCGGACTTGTGTATTTGGAGGCAAAAGCCCATGATTTATTAGATCCAAAAGAGTAACATTATGTTCGCTAACCATTTCTTTTTCATTGATTTAAAAAAATTAAAATAGAAACAAATATGGTGAAGTTTGTGTAATTTAATATATATATATATTATAAATATGTGGCAGGTGAATGAAAAAAGGCAAGATGATTCTGTAGATGGGAAAAATAAGGAATTATAAAAAAGTGAAAAATATATATATAAATAAATATATGTGTGTAGATTTTGGATGATAAAGCAATAGAAAAAAAAAGTTAAAGGTGAAATTAAATTATTATATTATTATGAAAAATATAATAAGATTTAATATAAATATATATATATGTATATGGATGAATTCTTGTTGTTTTTTGTTGTTTTTTCTTTTTACTTAATTAATTAATGAATATATATGAATGGATAGTAGTATAGATAGAAAAACTAGATATATATATATATGATTTGGTTTGTGTGGAAAAAAAGGAAAAAACCTTAAGTTCTTTCTTTTGGATTTGTAATAATTATTTTTGTTATTATTCTTGTTGTTGTTTGGTTATTTTTGGTTGTGATAAATTAAAATGATATTGACAACTCTAAACTATACATTGTATTACAAAATATAAAAAGAGATGGTGTAAATTGTGAGCTATATTAGTCACAATAAACAAAAAAGGAAAAAAAGAAAAAAAGAAAAAAAAAAAGGAAAGGAGATGTTTTTGATCGATTCTATTTGATCTCTACCCAGCCAGTCTATCTGTTTGTCCGTGGTCTGTCAGTTAGATCTCACAAGTTTAAAAATAAAAAATATTACTCTCTTGTCCAATTATATCTATTTTTTTGAATTTGATATTGAAATAAAAAGAATTTAAATTCTGATGGTTAGTAAGTTTTAAAATATTGGTTTATCAGAAACAAAAATTAATTTATAGTTCAATTTGTCATTGTTAGGTAATAAAACAAAAGTCTATATTAATATCATTTACTAAACTCTCTAATATAGACAAGCAATGGTGTTATGTTATAAATAAGTTTGTGTGTAGGTGGTGGTATGTTTGGTGGGTGTGAGAGGATTTGAAAGATGTGGCTACATGTCAAATAACATCAAACATAAAAAAGTTACTGTTTTAAAGTGGCAAGTATTAATTAAATTCACAGATGATAAAGTAAAGTAATAGATAGATTTTTGTTTTTGTGTGTTTTTTGTTTTGTTTGTAGTTATATGTGAAAGGTTTTTTAATTATACCTGATTCTATAGAATTTAGACAAACAATTAAAAAAGTAAAAATACTGTTGTACCTACACTTGGAATTAAATCGATCCAATGGACGATCTTTGTAGGTTGTATTTTTTTTCAATTAAAAAAAAAAAGCAATAAAAAAAAAAAGGCAAATCCAATGCAAATGAAATTGACTATACTAATTTACTTGCTGTTGTTGTGTGAACAACCAACCTATTGCTTTCAGTTGTGATATTGCTTATGTTGTAATCTCTCTCTTTCTCTGCAAATCCAATTCTCACTCTGATGTGTGACAGACAGTATTATTCAATTTCCCAGATTATTCTTCTTGAAAACTAACTACTTTAAATTAAATAATAATACTCTTCTTTTTCTCTGAATATATAAAAATAGAATAGAATTAATTAGTTTTTTTGTTTTTGGATATTGATTTGTTATTATTATATGTGTTGTTGGGATTTTAAGATTGTTTAAAAGATGGATAAAGGTTGATTTTGTTTAATTTTATTTTTTTGAGGAATATTTTTTGGGAATGAATATATTGAGGGTCTTTGGTTGTTTGAATTGAATATCATCCAATGAGAAGCAGTGATAGAATATGCCAAAAATTAAAGATGATTACTGTTTGCAATTATTTCTTGTGGTTGTTTGTTTGCATCTGAAAAAATTAATCTTAGGTGTTGTGGGTCCACAATTTGTCTAAAACAGAAAAAAAAATAATCAAAAAAAAAAAAAAAAAATCCAAAACAAAACCAAAATTTTCAACTGACACTAGTAGTAATAATTATTTTATTGGAGATCTCCAGATCTTAAAGTAATTACTCAACTCTTAAATATTATTATTATTATTTCCAAAACCACAAAAACAAATAATTTATATATTTATAAAAAAAATATAATAATAATATATTATTATTTGTGAAATTAATTAATAAAATAAATAAATAAATTATTTATAAATTTGAAATTGTTTTTTTTAAAAAATGGAAATAGTAATAAGTAACAAGAAATAAGAAATTCATTATAAATATAATATATATTATATATTTTATGTTTTTTTTGCTAATATTAATATTAAATTTATAGACAATTTTAAAGTTGTGGGCATTTATATTGAAGAGGGGTGGTAAGATGGATTGAATTTGGATAGGTGATAGTTAATAATAGAATCTATCTCTCAATGAGATAAAGTAATTTATATTTTTTGATGATGGTGTGTGTGTCTGTTTGTGTGTGTGGGTGTGGGGTTTGTCTTATCCACGTGATTAATTGTTTTTTTTTTTTTTGCTCAATTTGTATTGACACAGTTGGTAGTACTAAAAATGATAGTCATTTACTACTTTAGTCGAGCCAATTGCCAACTAATGAAATCACAAGTGACGGTAATGATAAAGATGATGATGATAATAATAAGAGTGAGAAGTATAGGTGATAATATATTAATAATTAATTTATGGTAGGGTTGGAGAACAGGAAAGAGTAAAACAATAGTTGATTATTGCTTAAATATTTATGCATAATATGTTTGATACACGCACTTGACCAAAGGAGGAGAATTTGATTGTTATTGGGGAGTCCCTATAGGACACAGTGTAAAATATTATTAAATAATATTGAATTATTTAATGAATGATATTTATATTTAGATTAATGTGTTAAATCTCTACAAAAAAAGTGTGTTCCTTAGGATCACATATATTATATTATAGTATATTACTTTTAATTATAAATGAATGAATGGACTGGATTGATTTAGATTGGTTTGGTTTGGTTTGGTTTGATTTGATTTGGTTTAGATTAGTTTGAAATTTTGTTTTGTTTTATTTGGATGGATGGATGGATTTGATTTGAATAGTTAAAACTTTTAAAATTGATATATTTTTAAATGCTTAGGAAATGATATAACTTATTTAACATATATGGTGTAAACATTAATTAATTAGGAGTAGTAACATCACAAAAAACTTGAATCTAAAGAGAATTTGTCAAGCAAAACACTTTTTTTTTTTTCTTTTGGTTGGCTAGTTTAAAAAAATTAAACTAGCAGAGCAAAATAAAATCAAAGTATATGCATCAAGTTGTGTTTATTAATAATTATTTTCAATAACAATAAAGTACCTATAGAGCACTTTGGTGGGTATATACTGATAGATGATTTGCTTTAAAACAAATTTAGTGATGTGGCTGTTTTGATATAAATGAGCAAAATCTTATTGAAAAAAAAAAGAAAAAAACTTTTTCAATCAAGAACAAACTCAAACACACACAATCAACAACCAACACACATATACAATATTAGAATTTTGATCAAATGATAAAGCAAGCAAGTAAGTGAGTGAGTAAATATTAACATTAATATTGGGCATAATTGTATGTTAAAAATGAATAGAATATTGCTGTTCAACTTGCTATATGGAAACAATGTGTTGATTTGTGGTGTGTTGTTTTTATTGTTGATTGTTTTTTTTAATTCTTTTTGTAGTATAGTTTCTATAAATTTTATATTGGTGCTATTATAGTTCATAATATTTATATATTAACTTGGTAGTTGTGAAGAGTGGTGTGGTTTGAATTGTTTTGTTACTGATTAACAGGGTGGTGATGGAGGGGTGTGGTATGGGTGAGTGGTGGTAAAGGTGGTT
This sequence comes from Heterostelium album PN500, assembly GCF_000004825.1. Lineage (NCBI taxonomy): Eukaryota > Evosea > Eumycetozoa > Acytosteliales > Acytosteliaceae > Heterostelium > Heterostelium album. The sequence continues at coordinate 215,472 of NW_008805072.1, read as the reverse complement.
TTGAAACAGCTGTATGAAACTATTGACAAACAAATTGGAATTCAAAAAAAAACTACTGCTCATCCCAAAGGGATGATATCTCTAGTATCAGGATAATTTTCAATAACTCTAAGGATATTATGGTCCGTGACTCCACTTCTAAATTGGTATAATGAGTCTGAGTTTGATATCGAATGAAACCAGCGTATCCCAATTGCAGCTGGATGATAGTGTATTGTTGCTGTATGCTGTTACCGTTGTTTTATTGCCAAATTAAATTTGTTTTAACTTTATATACAGTTAATGATTGGTATAATTAAAGCAAAAGACAACAGAAAATTGTCAACCACTTGTTGGTAAGTAGAACTATTACCACAAATATATATAGGCACACAAACAAACACACAACACACCTCTAGATTACTTATTAATTAACTAACCACCATCACCAACGAACACCAATCTACACTACTTGATTTATTAGGCAATTGATTTTGAAGTGCTGTTATTGGTGCGGTGAGTGTGGAAAAATGTGGAAAAAACAATTATATGTGTATGGAATGAAACCAAATTATCATATAACAACAACTTAATATTATTTATTTATTTCTATGGTGTTGCCATTTAATGATTCCTTTTAAACTTTGAATGTTATTTTTAATCTATGCTTTTAAAGGTTGATCATATGATTTGGTTTGGCTTGATTATGTTTGGTATACAAAATTTTAATTTTTTTTAAATGGTTAATGGAAATATTTTATTCTAATGAATCGTGATTATTTTAATAGTAAAATGAATAATAAGAAAGAAAGATGTCTCAGTTGAAAAGAGTGTGAGTTGGTTTTGGTAATAAAAAACAATCTTTTACTTTTGTTTTGAATTATAAAGGTGTTATATGTATATTCTTCTAATTATATTTATGATTTATATTTTGCTACAATGTATAATATTATAATATAAAGTACTATTATTATGAGAAATATCAATTGGATGATTTGATTGGGTGAAAACTTGAGTGAAAAGTGGGGTGGCTTCTTGGTGCACCAAAATTATACAATCGAACGTTTTTTTTAATTTTTTAATATTTTTTTTTGCTGAATTTGCAGTTGAAAAAGAATATATTGATTTGATTGTTACCTGAATATGATGTTGTTCTGATTATATCTAAAACTAACTAACTAATTAAATAACAAATACTATTTACAATTGTTCTACTACTATTATGATTAATGTTTTTACTTTTTATTTACTGAAACTGAAATAAACTACAGATATATATATAAATGTTACTAAAATATTGAACTTGACTATAATTTTGCTTTATTTAATAAAGACAAATAAAGTAATATGAAAGATAAGTAAGAAAATAGATTTTATGAAATGAAATGAAAAAAAAAAAAAAAGTTGCAACTTTCGGTTAAGTGGTAAGTGGGGATGGCTCTAAGAAAAAAAATGAGTGTATTTATTGGCAGGTAATGATTGTATGTTTGTTGTGTGATGAATTACTGATGATTATTAGATATTATTATATATAATTATAATTAAAATTAAATAAAAATGATGATGGTGTCTCCTTCGACCAACAACATCATTGTGTTATTATTACACACAAAACACAAGTCCACCAAATAATAAATTGGAAAAAATCAAAAAAAAAAAAAAAACAAAACAAATATTCAAATTAAATAGAGGCAAAGCAAAGGCAAAGTGCTCTCAAAAACAAAACTACAATATCACACACCGTGGTAATACCACTAAAACACTCACTTATTACCAAACCATGATCCACTGCAGTGTGTGCCTTTCCACAATATTAAAAACTATTAAATCAAAAACAAAAAAACCACAAAATCATTAAAATTGGTATATTTGATGTAAAAACAAAAAAAATTGGAATATTATCAAAAAAAAAAGCAAATTAATTATACAAATGAGAGCAACCTTGAATCAAAATTATTTTTTTTATGCCATTTGCACATCTTTTGGTCAGAGATTTCATTGTATTTTTATTTTTGGTTTGTAAAAAATTTGTGATATCATGGGGCACCCTTGTGGATTTGCGGGTTCTTTTTAAAAATTACAAAATATTTTGTGCAAAAAACAAATCAAATCCAAATTTTATATAAAAAAACAAACACACAAAAAGATTCTAGTAGTGGTGTGTCGACAACTTGCACTCATATCTGGCTCAATCACTATACTCTAAATTTGGTTCACTTCTAAATTCAAATAATACAGGACCTTAAATATAATCTATTTTAATTTTTGTTTTTTTGTTTTTTACAACAATATCAAAAACATATATTCCACACTATCTCTCATAGATGCAAAGAACTTCGGATAAGATTTCCACACAGCCGTGTTAAGATAGGACCTATCTTGGAAGAACACCAACAACACACAAACACGGTAGTGGGTACCAACTAGTTAACTTCATCCACCCATTTTTATGGAACTGAACTTGTTTTTGGATTTGGTTTTTGTAAATTTCTTTGGTTGGGTGATTATTATTTTAATCGTCATGGTCATATCATCAGATGTGGTGTAATTCTGAAATCAATCAATCTATGATAGACCCAACAATATTTAAGTAGTGATATTGGGCATGTCCAATCTCCTATATATCATTCAAAGCCAAACATATTTTATGAACATGGTTAGCATAGTAAAAATAGTGTATTGACATAGATTTAGTGAACAGCTAGCTTTAAAAAAATCTTGCAGTTTCTTTGTTCAAGAAGAAATAATTTAGTTGATTAACACATTATAGTATTTTTTCATAGTGAACACCAAAATCAGAATTAATTTGGTTTGCTTTCTTCATAGAACTCAATAGGTTTGTAATAATTAAAAAGGAAATGTTTTGTTTTTTGGGGTTCCAACCCCTTATATCAAAAAATCATACCTCTGGCAAACAATTTAAGAACATTCGATTGAAATCATTAATCATAAAAAAAAAAAAAAAAGGCAAAAAAAAAACAAAGTATATTTTTGTTGTCCAATCAACTTTCGTTTCAGTCTGTTCACTCACTTGGTGTTGTATTGTTTTTGGAAATCAACAAAAGAATCAAATACCTTTTATGGAATTCCACAACATTCTCTAAAGTATATCAAGATATTATGATTAATCAACCAAACTTTCATTTGCCAGTTTTCAGCAAAAATAAAATAGATTTTTTCAAATATTAAAAAAAATGTAACCTATATTATCTATCTACTCTAACTAACTCTAAATCAATTTAAATGATGACCAGGTGGTTGCTTATTTTAATTTTCATTTATTTGATGCTTAGAACAATGTAAAGTTGTAATGTGATCAACAAGATTTGATATCTTTTTTTAATTTTTTCACAAAACAAAACTATCGATCATTTGAAATTTGAGAAATAATTAAAGTGGTAATTATCATTTCAAATACAGTACACATATAAAAGCAATAAAGAGAGTGTGAGGTGAATTGATGGTAATAGGGACCATTTTTTTTTGTTGGTGAACCTTTCTCACCTTTCTTAAAATTTTTGAAAATATTGTTTTTTTTTTTTTTTTTTTCAAAGGATAATTAAAAATTATAATAATACGATTATTAAATATATCATCTATCTATTTTTATTGGTATAGATTTCTTAAATATTTGCACACTATATAAATAAATAAATAAATAATTAAATGACTTTATAGTATTCAATATTGAATTGTTATGTTTTATAGATATTTATTTATATAGATAAAAGTTTGTTTGTACTCTAGAGAGATTATGATGAGCAAACCAACCACTACAAATGAAGTGACTTCTACTTCTGCAAATTTAGACGGTGGCAGTGGTAATACTACACCATCTACTACTACCACCACCACCACTACGACAACAACAGCTTCTTCCTCTACTACTTCAACACCACATGTTATTACAATTGAAAAGAAAGATAATAATAGGAAGCAGAATCATCAGAAAGAGAAGAAACAATATGTAAAGAAACAACAACAACAACCAAGTACTGGTGATGCGACAGCAGCAGCAGCAACAACTTCAACTACAACTACAACTACTTCAACAGCTTCATCTACAGATGGTAGTTCTAGTTCTAGTTCTGTAACAAATACATCAACACCAACATCTACAGCTACAACTACAACTACATCATCAAATTCTGGTGGTGGCGGCAGACAAAAGACACCAAGAGAGCCTAAACCACCAAGAGAACCAAAGCCACCTAGAGAACCTAAACAACCTAAAGAGCCAAAAGAGATAAAAGAACAACCGAAAGGACCAAAGGAGCAAAAGGATCCAAAACCACCACGCTTACCAAAGGAATCAAAGCCAAAATCATCTGCTGCTCAACAACCAGCTGGTCAACAACAACAACAACCACAGCAACAACAACAACAGCAACAAGGTGGAAAAGGTGGTAAACAGCAACAACCAAAGAAAGATCAACCAAAACAACAACAACAACAACAACAACAAAAGAAAGATCAACCAAAAGCAATCTATCAGAAGAAAGAAAATAAACCAAAGTCAGAACAAGAGAGAAGAGAATTGGAGGCAAAGTTGCAAGAGGAACAACGCGTTGAGAGAGAGAGAAAGGCAGAGGAGGATAGAATCGCTCGTGAGAAGAAGGCAGAGGAGGAAAGACTCGCTGAGCAAGCGAGATTGGAGCGTGAGGAGGAAGAGCGAAAGAAACAAGAGCAACTGGCACACGAGCGATTCCTCAAGCAAAAGGAGGAGTTACTGCAACTGCAACAACTCCGACAGCAAAACTCTGCGGTCACCGCCAAGAGTAGAGTGGTCACCGAGGAATCGAGCAATCGTGACTCTAGCTTCAAGAGAATCACCAATTTCCTCAAGAAACTAAAGACTATCAATGAGATTGACAACAAGGAGAATCTACTACAGGAGATACACCAGTTGAATCTATCAAAGTATACGACGGAGATCATTCCCTCCATTGTCAAATCGTCGTTTAAACCCAACGATATTCCGTGGATCGTAAAGATATTCTCGATGCTGCATCAACGCTATGACGGAGTGGATTCTTCCGTGTCGGAATCACTCTTCCAGCTGTTCCTACCGCTCCAGATACAAGCTGCCGAGCCAGAGTCCGAGAGAAACGCCAAGATCACCAAGCGAAGAAATGCTATTCGTCTCATCATGGATCTCTTCTACGTCGATATTATTCATACTTTTTCACCAATCTACAAGTTAATCAGTAAAATGGTAATAGCAAACAGTTTGTTCAATCTTTAGCTTTTAACTAACTATCCATCTGTTCTACTTAAACTTTGATATGTTGCAGACAAGTCAATCGACATTTGAACAAGATAAAGAATGTGGATATCCAGTACTAGTTGTATTGCTGAACTTCCTAAGACCATGTACACAACTAATTGGAATGAGTAAAGATAGAGTAAGTAGAGGTTAAGTAGAACATCAAGAAGAAGAAGAAGAAGAAAGGGTGGAAGTAGCTAATTAGAGTAACTTTGATTTAGAATCCAAATCTACCAGATATCTACTCGAATATTCTCAGTGCGGACGAGCAGTCGAATACAAAAGAGTTGATTCAAAACTACTATACAAAGCTTGGTGAGTTTATTCAGCGTGAACAACAGTTGTTGCGTGACAAGGAGAAGGAGATGAAGAGTATTATGCAGATGAAGGGTGAAGTACCAGAGACTGTCACTTCGAGCTACGAACAACTCAGAAGAAACTATGAGAAGTTGATCACTAACGTTACATCGTATGCCGATTTCATTGGTGCACCACTGCCCACCAACGATTACACCACCAAGTTGGAGACAGAAACAACAGAGACAAAGTCTGAACAACTCGAAGCATTCGATTCTCCATGGGAAAACGAGGAGCAACGTCAATTCTATGAAGTTTTAGTTCCACTTCCAAAGGAAGAGAAGAAGCAATCTACTTCACCAACAGTTCAACCAGCTACAGCATCGACAACAGATGAAGATAAAGAGAAACAGGAAAAAGAGAAACAGGAGAAAGAGAAACAAATGAGTGAGAGTGAAAAGAAAGCAATCAAATCAAAGACAAATAAGATCTATGAGGAAATCATTCAAAGCTTTAAATCATCGGGACTCAAGACATCGTCGGTGGATCATTGTGTGCTCGACTTTTTAAAGTTGAATCTAAAGTCATCGAAAAAGAAGAACCTGATCAATGTTTTGATTCAATCGAGACAAGATCAAATTCCATATTATGCCAGATTCGTTGCATCTCTTAATCAAACTTCACAACAAAAGGAGTTTGTAACTTCACTTACACAAACTGTATGTTATTTTTATCTAGTTATTAATGGTTACGCTTTTTATTAATACTTTATTATTTAGATTGAAGAAGAGTTGACAAATCTCATTGAGAAGAAGGAGCAAGTACATCTTACCATCAAGGTTAAAGATATCACTTTCATTGGTGAGTTGATAAAGTTCAAAGTGTTGCCAAGTTCTACCGCTTTCAACTATTTGAAGCTGTGTTTCGATGACTTTACTCATCACAACATCGACATTGCCTGTACGTTGCTGGAGGTTTGTGGACGTTTCCTCTATAGACAACCGGAGACTCAATTCCGATTGAAGAACATGTTGGATATCTTGATTAGAAACAAGAATGCCAAGGTGATGGAGCAACGCCAGGAATCACTGATTGAGAATGCTTACCTGTCGTGTCGTCCTCTGCTCGTCAAGAAGAAGAAGGTCGATCCAATCCGACAGTTCACCAAGTATCTGATATTCAAGTATCTCAGTGAGGACACTCAGAAGCGTGTCTTTGATAAGATTCTACAGTTGCCGTGGCCCGAGTGTCAGCCTTACCTCGCCAAGTATCTGCTCGCCGTCAACAAAGGTCGTTTCGGTAATATCTACTTGGTTGCCGACATACTCTACCGACTGCGACGTCACTACCCATCGTTTGTGCGCTCGGTCATCTGGCAGCTACTCGAAGAGATAACCATTGGTTTTGAACGCAACGATTTCAACCTGAATCAAAAGCGTATCATGCATGTAACATTATTCGGTGAGCTCTACAACTCGTGTCTACTCGATTCCTACCACGTATTCACACTGCTCAAAAGCGCGTTGGAGTATGGTTACTCAACGATGCATCTTTTCCCAGTGAATCAAGACCGTGAAAAAGAATTCCTAAAGAATAGATACAAACCAAATCTCGATGATTTCGATCCAATTAATGATACATTCCGTATTAGATTTGTAAGTAAATCCATCCAATCAAATCTTTTAAAACAGAATAACTAACAGACAGGTTGTTGGATTTCAATTTCTTTAGATTTGTACATTGATTATAACTTGTAAGGATTGTTTCTCAGACCGTGAGATTACCAGTCATTTGAAACCTTATTTGTTTTTCCTTCAGAGATATACCCTCAGTAAGGTTCTCTCGTTGGAGTTGGAATTCATGTTGTCCGATTGTCTGCAGATAGTGCCTGACATCAAGATATTCAAGACTTGGGAGGAGGCAAATGAAGAGTGTTCAAAGAATACAACAATCAAGGTTCCCAGCGAGAATGATAGCAGCGCTGAGAGTAGCTCTACTGACACCGACCAGTCGTCCAGAAGAAAAGACATCAGAGCGACAGTCAGCAAAGAGGTTGAACAACAAACCGATCAGCAAGTGGCCGAAGAGGAGGAGCTGTTCTATATGAATCAGAGAAAGGTACAAGAGGATACCGAGGAGGATCTAGAGTTTTTGCGTGAGTTTAAAAAGACGATGCAAGAGAGTGCCGACTCTAGAAAGTCTGAGAAGCAAAACATTAAGCTCAATTTGCCTCATCTTATGTCTACAACAAGTCTTGCCAACGACATTGAGTTGCCATCGGTGTTTTCCCCACCCTTGAACGGCGTGAGTACACCAACAGCAGTTGTTGCAGCAGCAGCACCATCTGCACCAACAACATCTGCAACACCACCACAACCATCGACTGGTAATGCACAATTCAAGCTGTTGTTGAAGAGAGGAAACAAACCTGCTGCCAAGACCATCGAAATACCTGAGGATTTCGCTTTTGTAGCACAGATCAAGCTGGCAAAAGAGGAGGAAGAAAGAAACGTACAGGAGAATAAGAAACTAATTTTGAAATTAGCACAGCTCAATACAACATAACAAGATTATTACAATCATCAATCAATCAATCAAATTGATAACCAATTCATTTCAATTGTAAACCAACCAAAACAGAACAGAATAGCTCTACATACAAAATAGATTAGAAACCCAGTTACTTTGGTTCATTATCGATCGACATACACAAAAGAAAGTAAAATGGCTGTTTTTATCTCTTGTTGGTTTTTGCTAATTTTTTATTTATTGATAAAACAAATTGAATAAAGTAACTATATATGTTTATAACATTGCACATTTTCTATTTCTTTCTTTTCATTTCATCTAATTCCATGGGTTTAATCCAATAGATATTCTATCAAAACAATTCTTTACTTTGAATAAATCGAGTGTAGATATGCCAGTACAGATTGGTATAATAAATACATCTTGTCTTTCCATCTTTATTTGGCCTATAGAATACAACATAGATTTGAAACTCTCAACTGATGTTTGGCCATTGATTGACTGAACTGAATTAATATATATTTCGAACTCTTCCAAGTGTAAAATAATAGTGAGGGGATAACTGCTCTTTAATGGAGATCCATATCTATTTTTGGATTCCCCTAAATAATCTATTACATTCGATGAAGTAAATCTCGAGGGTAATTTCATTAAGTATTCTTTACAACTGCATTTGTATATTCCGGATGAAGCTGCCACTCTCTTACCAATTCGAATATCTGATGAAAGAGAATCTAATTGGGGGTGGAAACGAGATCTATTGATAAAGTTTAATTCAATATAATGATTTGATTTATTTGAACATTTAAATTCCTTTGTAGAGTTTTGGAAAAACTTCTCTGGTATTCTTTAAACTTCATCACTCTGATTAACTCGTAATTTTAGCATCCCCGAAAAATAAAAAAAAATTCAAATTAAATAACAATCACACATTAAACCCACCAAAAAAAAAATAAAAAAATAAAAATAAAAGCTAATCACACAAAAGAGAGCGTATAGTGACTCTCTCCACAGTGAAATTCGTAATTTAGCTTTTTTAGCTATTTTTTTAATATATTTTAATAATATTTATAAATAATAAATAGAAAATGATTCTCTATAAATTATATTATAGATATATAAAAATTTTTATATACTTATTATTGATAGGTGTAGTAGTGTGTGTGCATGCTAATTGTGGACTCCAATATAACCACTCTTCCAGTAGATCAAGACATTATAAGAAAGATCACAAGCAACCCTGCCAACAAACTTGTGATTACTGTTCCAACACGGCAACAACCAAAGTATCAGTTTGTAGACATCGCAGCTGTACCAGTGGAAAGAAATATAGTGAATCAAATTTGTCAAAACATGAGAAAAGTAAAAAATACCATTCTAATTGTGGTATTTCATCTGGATGCTTACCATGTATTGAGTTAGAGGAAATGCGAAACGCAAGAGATGATATTCCAATTGCAAAGCTGGCACAATTGAAAGATGAGTTACTGATTCCAGATGGCTGGTGGTCTCATCTGCGCCAAACCTTTAAACTATCGAGGAATTATTCATTAGCAAAAGTAAAGAAAATGCAACAGGATAAGTTAATATTATTAACAAATATTCTCTTTAGTATGTTCATTACCTTTATAATAATACATAAACATTGGAGAATGTTCAGTTTCTATCGAGAGAAGAAGGAAAGCGTTCGTACATCAGTCTTAAAGATCTACTAAAGTTGGCGTTTAACAGAGAGTTTCCGGTAGGCAGCCAAGTGCCACAAAACATTTCACTTAAGATATCTCTTGATGGGTGCATGATGAGCCAAACCTAATGAATGATCCAAGCATTACGAATGCGGTTGCTACCACTACTACGACCACTGCTGCTGCTACTACCACTGCCTCTGTTACTACTACTAATGGTACTACTACTGCTACAACTAGAGTTTCAACTTTCGCGAACCAACAACCATTAATTAACGAAAATCTTTTGCCTATTCCTGCCTTCTCTGTAGGTGAGAGTGTTTATGGAAAAGCGGTCAATGGAAGAGACTTTGGGACATGGTGGCCTGCTACTGTCAAAAGCATTGAATACAGCAATGAAAACAACGAATGGTGTTATACTATTAAGTTTAAGCAAGGAAATGAAGGTTTAGAAACATTAATAGATCACAACTTAGTAACAATAGATGAGGATAAAGAATTCACAGTCAATAACATAAAAGATAGATTGGATGTTTTGGTGTTTGATAAAACAACAAAAAAATACTATAAAGGTGAAATAATAGAAGGTACTGAACAATCTAATACAAGAAAAAGAAAGGTGACTGCGATAGAAGTAGCATGTGAAGGTACAAATAATTATGATTTAAATAATATTCTTAATTCCACAGACTTTTCTTATTTAAATAAATTTATTAAATATTAATTCATTGCATATTCTAATAGCAGTATTAAAAAGAAATGATCATCAAAAAAAAAAAAGTGAAAAACAGCTATTTTTGCAAAAATGAAAGTGCAAACCTTCTGATTTTTGAAATTGTGATATTGATCATTGTAAAAATTTGGTGAACAACCTTTTTTTTTTTTTTATTGTAAAAATTAAATTTTGAAAAATTAATGTGTGGTTAATATGAGGATGCTAATTTTACGAATATTTCGGAGTGATGCAGCTCGACTCTTACCAGTTCTAGTTCACCAGCAAAAAAGAAAAAGTATTGTTCCTCCTTTTCCTTTGTTCCTCAGTATTTAAATCCATATGAACATTTAGAAACTATAGATTCAAAAAATGAGTCCCTCTCCTTAAAAGAAGTAACTTACCGAAAGTATGATCTATAGAGGATAAAAAAGGTTATTTTAACTGATTTCAAAATATCTTAAAATGTGGTGGTAATGTTAACTAGTTGATTGATTGATTTAACTTTTGTTTATATTGATGAATTCTTATCCTATATTTTGGAACTACTAATTAAGCAGTTCATTCCTCTCCTCCAGAATCAGAGTAGTAGTATTTGTTTGATTTGATAACTGAATCAATCACATTATCATCACCCTCTACGAGGATTGACACACACTACCATTACTAAAATTATTTGGAATTGTACGACAATCATCAGATCCAACAATCAACATCAATGGATGAACATTGCCCTGTCCTGGGACAATCCATGGATCAACACACATGTGAGTAGTGTTTGTTTTAAAATTAAATACATGTAGTAGTTTTATTTTTAGAACTTGGTTGGTTTTGTTGAAGATCTCTTAAGATGTCTTTAAAATTCATCAATATTATTAACTTTACCTCCTACAAACATTGGTACAGTCTTTTGTTCAAGTTCCATTTCTTGGTCTGGTGGTGACTTTCGTTTAGATCTTCTTCTAGCAAATACAATGGCAAGTGCAAGTAAAGCTGCCAATACAAATGCTCCAGCCGCAATACCACCAATAGCACCAGCTGATAAGCCACCCTCACTGTCATCATCGTCATCACCTGGTGGCGTGACACCTCCAGAGTCAGAGGAGGAAGAGGAAGTTGAATTAGAGGAGGATGACGAAGATGAAGAATCTGAATTAGAGGATGACGAAGATGAAGATGAAGATGAAGACGAAGATGAAGAATCGTCAGTCTCTTGAGACGGGAATACAACTGTACATTGGTCAGGTGGAAGAACAAGAGGTACTGGACATTCAGCGGATGGTGTGTAAAAGTTGAATGGTTCAATGGCACCGGCAGGAGGTTCTGGTATAGGATTGTATGGAATGGCTGGAGCATAGGTTAAATTCCAAAAGTTGGAGATTCTTGTAAAGACTTGACCACCACCTGGACTGTATGTATAGGTGATTTGGATCTTTAAATTGTCAGTTGGTTGGAATAGATTGCCATTGAGCGAACAAGTGATAACTGTATGCGAGTAAAACGATGGAGTGGCGGTCTGGACAGCTGTGGGATTATCATTGACAAACAAATTTACCTTAGTGAATGTGTAAGAATCCAGGGGGATAAGTCTACGTCCACGGATGGTAATGGGTTTGGCGTCGGCTGTGATGGTGGGGATACCGCTGGTCGACAAAATGATTGGCTGGATGTTATTCATGACGACGGCAAATGACGATACGAATCCCTTGGCAAGGAGATCGGCCGATGTTTGCGATCCAAAGTTTCGACTGTTGTCACTGTATCCATAGATGGATACGACTGGCGAGGTCTGATAACCAAAGCCATAGGGAAGTTCAACATTGCATCGGTAGGTGACATTGCCAGCGTTGGCCAACAGAGAGTCGTTTGTCATGGAGATCACGACACCCGCACAACTGGCAGATTCACCATTCAATCCAGTGACGTAGAGGTATGGGGTAGATGCCAACGATACTCCACTGACTTGATCATACAATGTAAATTGGAATTCAACCGTACGATTATACAATGACACGTCTACAGGAACAGCAGTGAAGAATGACAGGTCGACAAGAACGGGTGGGTCAGTGTCGACGACTGCAGTGGGATACAACACTGATATGTATCGACCTATATGATCGGGCAAGTAATGGAATGGATCGACGTTGATTTGATTGTCATCAAGATCACCAAGTGCAATGGAGGTGGCTACATTACCGAGTGAATCGGTCAATACTAAATCCAATTTAAATATTTCACAGCTGGCACCAGCACGTGCAGAGTGAGTGGCGCTGTAAACACCGCTAAATACGTCGCCAGACACTTGGACAAGACTGACTCGACGAGGGGTTGGGTCGATGTTGCTACTGACGATAGCATAGCTGTTGGCGAGTGCAATGCCACTTGGACGATCTTGGATATTGATGGTCCATTGAAGGGTCACTGATTCCTCTTGTGGCGAGGTGACATTGATCGAGTAGGAGGGTGGCGATACGCATCCTACAATGGGACCCATTTCATCGGTATTTTGGCATACAATAGTGAGAATGGCATTGTCTCCAACAAGAAGGTTGGAACGGAGTGCCTCGCTGGTAATGTTGGTGTTGGACGACGCGATAAAGTATTCGGCTGGACCTGGGAAACTTCCCTGATCAATGGTTACCTCAACCTTGTAATATCCGTCTTCATACTTGCCCATAAAGTATTGTGCAAAGTCGTGGACGTTGGATTTGTGACGCTTGTAGATCATCACGGCAGGACGATCCGTTATGTTTGGGAGGTAGGTGGTGGTTGCCAACTTGAAAGAGAGGGTAGATTTGGCCGGGCCGAGGGTGACACCAACAGTTGGTGGTGACCAAAACAACTCTGAAACCTCATCGATGGAGAATTCGAGAAGACCAGTTGGCGGCACGACATTCAACACCATGGGTTGATGGAAAAACATCTGGGCCACATCGTTTTGCTGGTAGAGACGTTGTGTCTTGCCATCAAGTGACAACAAGTGGAATCGGAAACGACGACCATAATCTGTCTGGGTGATATTCAACTCCACTTCGTAATTGTTAGTGTACGAGTGATCGCTTGCTCGAATATAAAGGCCATTTTCGGGACCAAAGGGAATGTATCCACCTTGGAATCCAAACCCGTCATTATATGTGACCTTGAAACCAAACACGGTCTGGTGCGACGTAAACTTTCGGAATGAGCTGACTGTGACCAAAGGCGTTTGACTTGGTGTACCTGTCTTGCCAGAGTTCGTCTCTCCCTCGGCCAATCGCTCATTGTGTGGACCCCACACGGTCAGCTTGTTGGACACAAAGTTGGGATGGACGGGTTGGTCAAACGCATAGTCGTACTTGCCCATCGAGGGAATACCCTTCTTTAATCCATAGGGGAATGGCTGTTTCACTGTCTGCACAAAGTTATTCAGCAGCGAATTGGCTTGCACCTTGATGAACGGGGCGGCACCGGTCGACTTCCATATGGGTGTGACCACATATCTAGCACCATCGAACGCTACGTGTGAACTTGTAGCAGTGTTATTATAGGGGTATCGGTAGTGAGTATAATTGGTAGCTAGAATCGACGCATTGTTGAGTGTACTAATCGACGTGCTTGTCAATGTGGCAGGTACATTGGCCGCTGTCATTGACTGTGGAAGTGCAAAATGGATCAGGGCATTTCCCTTGTCATCAGCCAACAATGGTTTATACGTGTTACCATAGTAATTGACACCAGTCGATGGGATGACACCTCCGTCGGCCTTGTACACGATAAACTGACTGTTCCAATCAGACACATTGGCATAGACACTAAATTGGTTCACCTGTGATTGAATGTCGATCCATGTTGTGTTTTTTACGGCGGTAGTAACATTGTTAAACACCGTCGTGCTGGAATTCCAATTGGCCATAAATGGGAAGTCGACTGTTGCCGAGACCGATCCAATATTGACTCTTCCTTTGTCTGAAAATGTTACATTGACAGCATTGTCCCAACCCGTAAACGTGTTTGCCAATGGTGCCAAGGAACACTTTAAAAATATCTTTCCTCTTACAGGATACAATTTGTACCCATAGTCGTAGGGATGACAAATACAATTAAATTGTCCACCATCCTCAACACAGTCGATATTGTCAGTTGGAACTTGTCCAAATTCAACTATAAATGTAACAATTGATAATCTTGCATCAAACATTGATGCTTGTATTATTCCATTACTTTTTAATATTAATGGTTGATCTCTAAATGCTTTTAAATTAATTTAAATATTAATACACTCCATCCAAACTGTTCTTTTACTTTCTTTTCTTTTACTTTAATTTATACATACAATAACATGATATATTTCCAATTGGTACTTGCCAAAGTGATGAATTATTTGGATCTTTTAAATTTACTATTACACTATTATTTAGGATGGTTGTACCAGTTGATGAAATGGGTGAAACAATGTTGATATACAATACTTGTTCAGCAAAATTATGATTGAAATAGGTGGTTACCGCTGTAGCAGGGGTACCATCTATTGTAGCCTCGTTGGTAGCCACCAACTTACTCGTGTAGTTTAATAGGGCATAGCCATCGATATACTCTCTCTTATTGACCTGATCAAAAGGACAATACTTTCCAACTAATATAGTTCTAGAATATGAATATATTAAAGATGGTTGTGAATTTACAATATCTAAATATATAGTAAGTTCCAATATGAATGAATATATTAATAAATGTAATGTTTGTTATGCACTACAGTTTATGTATACTGTAATAAAATCTATCATACCTATGTGATAATTAAAAAATAAAAATAACAATACAATTAGAGAACGAAACAATGTTGTATTCATCATTCAACTTTGATGATAAATAAATAAATCTCAAAATCTTTTTGACTTATTTAAATACCTAGGTGAGCCAAAAATATCTCAAATGCTTAAAATAAAATAACAAAAAAAAATCAAACTTGGTCACCTCTTTGTGCACGCTTTAGAATGTTGGTGTTATGTTTCAAATTGGTGATTTAATTGCTTGAATTATTATCCAAAAGGAAACTAGCTCCCAACCCCTTTCGCCCTCACATTAATTTTAAAAAAAATGTAAAAATTAAAAATAGAGGGGTTAATCTGATCAGAGTGGTTTTTTTATTTTATTTGATTTACGATTACAGGCAAGACTGTAACTAGCCTGTTTTGTTTTGTCTCTTTTACCTTGAAAACCATAAAAATCTAAATTTTTTTTGTAATTTGGTGAGTGTAGATAAACTTTCGACAGAATAAGTGAATTGCAATTCACAATTAATTGAAATAACAAACTCTTAAAAAAAAAAAAACAAGGGTATATCCTTTTCAGTCATCAATATTTTCAATTGGGAGTTAAAAAAAAAATATTGAAGTCAATGATTTCATTAAAAACATGACAAAAAATTTATATGACCACACTTAAATTTGATCGTAAAAAAAAATTTCAAAATTGGGGTGAAATTTATCTGAATGCTGTTGGCAGCAACATTTTTACCACGTTTTTTGAAATTTTTCAAAAAGGTCGTCTGCGTGACTGAGAAAGATATATTCATGTAGATTCAATTTGGATTCTCTGCATATCATCATTTCTTAGGATCAAACATTCTACTCCTATAAAATATTCAAATAAAAAATGTTGAAATATACAATCTTTACAATTTTCGTTAGTTGGCATTGTCTCAAGGTAGGTTGACAACTTATAATTATTATATCTTTCCATTCGATAGGTCATTTTATATTAATTGGTTATTTTTATTTTTTTTAAATAGCTTTAACTATTTCAGTCGTTCAATATAACTGGATCCTTCCCCATGCTCAAAGCCATTGTTAGTAAATGTTACTTACTCAAATGGAGTGTATTCCTCTTTCAAAGCCTCCGATGCTACAACTACATATTTGACAAATGTTACTGTTAACTCGGACGCCACATTCAGTGGATCTGTTGCTCTTTACAATGGTACTCCTAAACGTATGATCGGTTACACCACCATCAAAGGTGTACTCAGCAACCCATTCAACTTAATCATTATCTACAATCCAGCACCCTCATTACATTTCCCAGGATCCACAGATTACTATAACCTAGTGTCTTGTTCAAAATCTTTGAAGTATGAGGAGAGCGATGACACCTTGACCTCCACTGGTTTCGAGTAAATAATTGATTTTAAATTAACTAAATAAATTAAATTTGTATTTTTCTCGAAAGACAACAATCAATATTCCTCTAAACTCCCTAGAATGGTGTGATTACATCAACAACTGTGCACGAACCATCGACATATAAATGTTCAATTCAAGCTTTTGTTGAAGATAGGAAACAACCAGCAACCAAGAATATAGAAGTACCTGAGGATTTCGTTTTTGTCACACAATAAACTGGCAAAAGAAGAAGAAGATTACAATAAGTATGATGGATCAAGAATTAAACTAATTGTTTCTCTCAAATCTAATCTGTTTGTATTTAGAGTACGTAGTTAATGTTACTTACTCCAATGGACAGTATTCCTCTGTCAAAGCCATCAATGGATTACCCTTTTTGACTAATATCACTCTTACACCGGTGTAACACCGATGGTACATTCAATGGAATCGGAAATCTTTACAACCCAGTTACTAAACGTATCATCAGTACAACCACAGTCAAGGGTGTAGTCAACAACCCATTCAACTTGTTGATTGTCTACAATCAAAGCTCCTCCTTCCCAGGAATCACAGATATCTTATTGTTATCCGTAAGCAAAAATAGATATTGTTTTGGAGTTCATTCATTTTTTGTGTGATTGTAATAACATAATTTTTATTCTTTTACTTAAATAGAACTTGATAGAAGAATAATGATTTTAATAGTTAAGAGCAACAAGATTATTTGAAATTTTTTATGTTTAATCAAAAATTGAAAAAAAAAAAATAAAATCGCAGAAACCCCTTTTTCTTCCACAATAACTATTCTTTATTAAAATGACGCGCTTTGCAACTCTAAAAAGCAGGAAACTATGTTTGAGAAACTTTGAGAGGCAATCGAGCCAACTCTAATATGAACAAGCCAACAACCTTTTCTTCTATACCGTGGCAAGGAAAGCTATGATTTGTTTATGAAACAATTAAAACCATTAGTTGATGTAATAAATAAATGGGTAAAAGAAAAGAAGATTGTGGGTGGACATACGTACAAAGTTGACATAGTCTTTGTCAGTGATTACAAGTGTTTCACTGAGTTGCAAGGTCTAGAAGAAGTGTTCAATCCAAAGGTGTTTTTTAAATTAAATTGTGGTGTAATTTGGATGACATCGAATTGTTTGTGACAAATGAACAAGGGCAATCGACATTTGGAGTCTCTTAAGAGACTACAGTTCAAATGTAGAGGTTGGCGATGTCAAGTTCAAACTTGAACCTCCAGGTAGTAAGATAGTTGGTCACGATGAACATATGATGCCAGTCTTTTCACCGAAAGCATTGAAGGATCTTGGTGGAGAAGTCAATGGTAAGCTATATGGCCAAGTGCAACCTCCTGTTTTCGAAGGTGATTCAGAGATACAGTATCCTTGCTTTCTGTATGTGTTCATTGCCCTGTTCAAACAGATGTTTAAGAATACGGTGTTGTATTCAACCACAGACAGTAAACTTCGGTATGACCAAGCCAACGCTACTATAAAAGAAAAGACTGGGCAGATGGTCAAGTTGATGTCTATAGACTCCTTTAACATGCAATCTAAGCATGGCTACTACCGTAACTATTGCAAGCACATTATGAAGGTTTTAAGAGAGATTGATGTTGACGAACCTACAATTAGACGACTATTTGACGATAACTACAAGCGTCTTAGTTTATCAAGACCAAGAAAAACCAACTACATCTACTCCCACATTCTCTATCTGTTACTCTTGCTCTAACTGCTACACCTGTATCAAACTCTTCTTCAAATGCTTCAGACCTGACTTAACACCTGCAGTATTGCCCAACTCGACAAGTTCTAACACTACTCAACCTATGGTAGCTAAACAAAAAAGAGTTAGAACATCTACACATGGATTACCTGCCAATTTACAAACAAACTTGCCAAATGTTACTTACAATGATGATTGTACTGATACTATACCACATGAAAAGCAATGCTCATCTAACCAAGTTTTAGAAATTTATACATCTGATAGTAATAATTCAACAAGTTCATTTTCAAAAAATTCTACCAATAAACGTAAACGATAATTAACTTTTAATACAATCTATCACTTTTTGGTATTTATTTATTTGATTTATTTTTTTCTTTTTTGTTCTTGGGGTTTCTGCATGAAAACCAAAATGCTGTGATTCCAATAAATAAAAATAAAATTAAAAATAAAAGTTTTATTATTGTGATCACTGTTTTTTTTCTGGAAATCATTTGACTGCACAACGAATTCAATAAACTTTCTGTATTAAATATTAATAAGGTTATTTTAACAAACCTAGATTTTTTGGTGGTCACCAATGATGCTTTTGTTTTTTCTCTCAATTAGTTGTGTATATATTTATTTATTTATTTATTTATCTGTATATAAAAACATTAGTCACGTTTGTATGGTAAAAGTTAACTTATATTTGTCCAATCACAGCATTGTTAAGTTGATTTTTACTTTTTTAACATAACACCCAGTCACGATTGCAAGAAATTTGCCTTCTCGTTTCTGAACTAAATTTGTGAAAATTTTTAAAAAAATTATATTGTTTTTTTTTTGAAGCTAAGTTATTAATATCTGTAGATTTTAAGATAAAAATAAACAAAGTTTTATTAAAATAGAATGTATCAATGCAACGGTATGTCGGGTTTAACATTATTTAAAAATTATGTTATTATTTAGAAAAGATGGTGCTAATATAGCACTTTTAATAGGAAGATACAAAAGAATTAAGCGATATCATACGTGTAACACCTCAGAGGATTAGTCAAATGAGCAGAGAAGAGAGGTTGATGGAAGCAATAAATGAAATTCAAAACGATACAGGTTTTACTCAAGGAGCTCCCTCTCAAAAGTATGGAGTTTCTGAAAGTGAGCTATCCAAGAAAAAAAAAATAACCTCTCCTTTAAGCCAAGAGGTAGATATCTCACCGAAGCAGAAGAATTAGAGATGATAAAGATGGTAGAAGAATTAAATACCAAGAATATTCCGATAACGAAAGAGAATATTCTAAATTGGGTGGTCGGAAAGGTATATGACAAATATGGCTATACAATGAGTCGTCACCCTGGTCGTGACTGGTGGACAAAGCTGAAACAAAAATATCCGATCTTAAAGTTAAGAAAGGTTAAGTTTCAAGATGAAGCTAGATTAAAAGCGGAGAAAGAGGCCGATATTCAAGGTTTCATCCATTCATAAAGTGATAGTAGAAAACCAAATTCAACCAAAGAATGTGATAAACTCTGATGAGAAAGGTGTTTTATTCACGAAAATGAATCAAAAGGTATTTAATATTCTATTTTATTCTATTTATTAGTTTTTTTCGAAAGATTTAGCTAATTGTTATAAAAATATAGGTTGCCATTATTGACCGTGGAAACAAATTTGAGACAGTCAAACCTAGGTTTCCCAAGCAATCCCAAAGTCAACACTTACAATGATTGGAACAATAACAGCATCTGGTCATGCTCTACCACCCTATAACGTTCTCCAGATTCCTAAACGAGCAAAATGGGAACATATGCAAAATTCAAATTATGGTGTCATTATTGCTAATGAGTCAGGATATGTAAGTTGGCAAATTTTTATAACTTGAACCAAAGTTGTCTATTGCTATTATTAATATACATTGTATTATTATATATTATAGGTAACGCAAGAGATAAAGAAAGAATATGTCGAATGGCTTCTAGGACAATTTAAGAAAACAGATAAAAAGCTGCTTTTAGTGGACAATCACATATCCAATTATTTCTTTGACGAACAAAAACTTTGTGATGAGAATAATCTTATCATAATGAAGTTCCCATCAAACCTGACTCACATTCTCCAGCCTTTGGATTTAGTCCTATTTTCGTCATTCTCTCAACACCTATCGAATTTGCTCAGAGATGGGTTAATGGTCAATCCAAAGTTTAAAGTGAACGATAAACACTACCAAATGTTGGCTTATCATTCTTGGTCATCATCATTCAACTCATCCAATATAAGAATGTCTTGGATTAAGTCTGGTTTGTTCAATTGGATGGCACACGAATACTGCGACCCAATATTTCTTAAAAAGCCGAAAAAGTCTATCTCAAAGGAAATCGCTATAGCCGGAAAAAAAGAGATTGTTCCGGCAAATGCTCAAGCCATGACCCAAAAAGAACGGGCTATAGTAATGAGAGATAAAAAGCGCAAGGGTGCCATAATAACTTCCCAAGATACACAGTATGTTCAACTTTTTTTTAAATCACCTCATTAACCCTATTAATTGAATCAAATTTTGACAGGGATATTATCAAAATAACCTATGATGTATCTAAAAAGAAAAGAAAGACACTAGACGAAGAACCAACAATTTCTTTGTATCAAGCAAACCTTCAAATCAATAATACCACCAACAACATTTTGAATAATGTACAATCTTCTACATCACAACCTCAAATTGTTTCCCAAAATACCTCAACTACAACCAATACCAATGTAGCACAATCGAATGATAAAACTTTGGTTAAATCTTTCTTTAATTTATTTAAATAAAATCTACAAACAAATAATTTTATATTAATTTAAATATTTAAAATTTCATATAAAATTTTGTTCAAAAATGAATTTTTTTTTGCAAGAGATGAGAAGGCAAATTTCTTGCAAACGTGACTGGGTGTAAAGCCTTTTGCTGCAATCATCACTCGTTTTTATTCATTAATTTTCACGGGGTGTTAACTCCATAGTGATTTGTGCGTCGGGTTGAATATTTTTCAAAATATGAATTATTCTCGAATTTTCAGAGGAAATTCCTTTTTTTCAATTTTTTGTGATCATTTAAATTTTTTTTTTCTTTCTTCTATTTATTATTTGATTATCAATCATTCGATCTACTAAACATACTGTTTCACTCGATTAATAGCTTCTTGTACAGACCCGAACTTTTTTAAAGTGAGGATTCACTGTGCTTGAATTACTTAGTAAGAATATCACGCAATTGGACTTGCTTGAAGTTATTCTTATGAAAGTACTATCAATCAGAGATGGAGCCCTATGTTCAGCCGAGCAAAAATGATTGGGATCTACTTAAACAAATATTTTCATTAGAATATGAAATAGTAGACGACAATTCTGATCAATCTAAAATAGTTAATCGAGTACTTAAACACTCAGATGATAATCTCTTCACATATTATTCAAAAAAGTTTAATATCAATCGACAATGGGTTTCGAGTAGCCTAGTCATACCAAGTACAAAATCTTTCTTTAAATGTATTGTAGGTCATTTGTTAACAAAAAAATTTAAAAAATGTAAATCTAATAATTACTTTTCTATAGAAAAAATCTATTGACCAAATTGACAGTTTGAAATTAACTAATCTTTGTGACCAACTCATCAACAGCCTTGCTTTGAAACAACAGAAACTAAGAGGCACAAGTAAACACCAACAAAAAGCAAACAAACAACAACAATTGTCTACAATAGTAGAACCAATCTCCTCACATGATGACCCACTTCCCAAAAATAATACCACTAGTGGTACATTATATAACATCACTATATCCGATAATAGCAGAAGTCAGGAAGTTATTCTTAGTTCAACTCAATTATCAACACAACAAAACAACAATCCAATTAAAATCAGTATCAATTCAATATCTTTTGTAAATAATAATGTAGATAAGGTCAATGATCTTCAGACTAAGCTTGACCAGTCAGAGGCTAATGTAAATGAACTCCAGACTAAGCTCAACCAGTCAGAGACTAAGCTCAATGAACTTCAGACTAAGCTTGACCAGTCAGAGGCTAATGTAAATGAGCTCCAGACTAAGCTTAACCTGGCCGAGGTTGAGATCAATCGACTAAAATCAGTTATTATGGAGCTAGTTCAACGTCATATAGAGAAGATAGAACAATATGAGCAAGCCCTAGAAGAATACAAGAAGAAATGTAGTTTATTGGAGTCTGAACTTGTCAATAACAAAAAGACTCTCGAGGAATGCCTGAAAGAGTATGATCAGTTAAACGAGCTCATCAAAACTGAAGAGCTTTATCATAACAGACACCAATCAAATATGCAGATGTTTGATAACATGGCAGACAAAGAATCGTTTGATGGTTTTATACGAGATAAGCTACTAGTAGATAGGACTTGGAAATCGGGTGACCCAATTGTTCAAACTATAAACAATTTGTTTAGTTTTGGAAAATCAAACGAATTAAAGTCTACATGGCTCATTCCTCTTGGAGTGATCCGAGAAGAAACCGTCAAACAGATAGCTATTCAAATATTTCCAAGAAACTCCTCTTCACCACCATGTCTAGGGAAAACAGCAAGTGGAAATCTGGTATAGAGCCCTCTGATGTTTGTTTTACAATATTGGAGTTTGGTTCCAATATTAGTGGAACCAAATACAATGGGTCATATTACCATCGATACTTCAACTATTACTGTGGTCAGGTGGCGGAACATTGTTATTGCGATAAGCTAAGGAAGTGTATCAGAGAAAGACAATCCAGACTACTCGACCATCATCCTCTGATTAATCCAGAAGAGATTCGAAAACGAATCACTATTTGCAAAAGCGACGAGCTGATTCAACTTTTAGAGAAAACTCTGTATGAAAATCCCAATTTTGTAGAGAGTTTTTTATATAAGTTTACAAAGGAGCAATTGCAATATATCAATGCAAAGAATAAAGGACATCGGTGGTCCGATATGATGCTTGATTTCGCACATTCACTCAGGTTTTACGGAAAAGGAAAAGGTGTCATCAACTACATTCGAGGTGAAACCCAAGACCCCAATGCCATCAATTTGAAACTTCCAGGTATCTCTGTATTAAACTACAATGCTGCACCAACTTGCATATACTTGGATGAGGAAGATATCAAAACCAACTATTCTATTTTAAGTAATTCTTGTTCTGATCCAAAGCAGAAGATAGGTGGTCTGGTATATGACGAGATGGAAATCAGTCATGGTCTATATTTTAATGAAAGGAAAGATCAAATTTATGGATTAGCCAAACATCCTATCACTCGAGAGAATTTCAGGGATTATATTCATCTTCCACAACAGAATATATCAGGTTTACTTGCCAAAAAGGTAATACAATTCTTCTATGTCTCTTTAGACGGTACCATCAGCGTTCCAATTGCCAGATTTCCAACTACTTCAATTACTGTCGATCAAGCACATCAATGTATTAGTATGGTAATGAAGATTGCCAAAGAATCCGATTTCAATATTGCATTCACCAGCAGTGATGGATGGGACAAATGTTATTGGCCAAGCTTAAAGAGACTCACCCCGATCTTGTTCAAGTTTTCGATCCAGTACATATGATAAAGAATTTAAGAAATTTTTTGATCAGTGGAAAAGATATCATTCTGAATTCGAGCGAAATCATTAATAACAATGATTTATTAGACCTTTTGGAAGATTCTCGATTCAATAATTTAATTGCTTTTGCCGATATTCACCCAAGTGACATAATGGAATGGAAACCTGTCAAGAATCTAATGAATGATGCTCTTTTGGAGAAGCTCAAATCGATACCAGAAAAAGCTAAACTGTACAAGTTTCTCTATTTCATGCGAGTTATATACGAGAACTTTAATATCAATGAGATTAAAGTTGTAGGTCCTCAAGGTACTGCTAGAATTAAATCTATTGAAGAAAAGGTCAGAGATTTGAGCCAAGCACATCAATATTTTGAAGCTACAGCTGGTCCTATCACAGATGCTTTCAAAACTCATCTCAAAACAAGCATCGAATCGCTCCAGTCTCTTTTCAACAAGTTTCCAAATCTTTTGAAAATGACATCAATCCTGGGGACCAATGTGGTGGAGAACTACTTCTCTATTATCAGATCTTTTGTTCTTTACCCCAATGTAAAAGAGTTTTGTCAAGTTGCCGAGAAAGCCTTTATTGAGTTAATGAAGAAGTTCTCTACCGACTCAATATATAAGTACAAGGATACGAAAGTTTCAAAATGCTACAACAATCAACATGGCCTTCAGTTTAATCAAAAAACAATTGAATTGTACCAATCGCAACGCTGTAAACAACAACTAAAAGAGTTGCCATTGGTCTCCACACTCCAGGAGGATGAGAAGCTCAAGTTGAAACTTATCGTTGGAAACAACAAGATCACAAGAAGAAAGTTCACTCTACGAGAATCAACATGCAAGGTGGATCCAACCCAGTCAGTATTTAAGTCGGGACATCGTCAATGCAAAATTAACAATTGTAACAAGATCTACCTTTATGTCAATGCGTTCACCAATCATCAATTCAATAAGCACCAGATCAACCCACTCACACAACAATTCACAGATCAATCATGTATCTCACCATTTCTTTCAAAATACAGTATCCCAGATCAAACCCCACCACTCTCTTTTCAATATGGTAATTTTCAACATAACCTTAGTGTTGTAGATCAGCTCATTATTAATTGGATGAGGAAAATTGTTGTTGATAATGTTAATCAACCCCAAATTCTTTTATTGGATTTTGAAACTACTGGAATGTATAGGAGTATCAATGAAACCAATCTCAAAACACAGGAAATTACCAATATCTGTTTGGCCAACATCACCAATCAAAAGCTATTCCAATCATTAGTCAAGCCATTAGTAAATGATAAACTCAACTATATGCCAGGTCACACTAAGTTTTCACCAGACATGGTTGATAAGGCTCAGTCTTGGAGTGATTTAGTCAAGGATTTCGTCGATATCATAGGTACTGGTGAATCACAAGTATTTATTCTCTACCACGCAACAAGCAATTTCGACCCAAATACACTATTTGGTAACAACATGTTGCACAATATCACACTACCAGCCGATCTTTTTTCCAGGACATATTTTGTCAACACCATAGAGTTGATTAAAGATATCGAAAAACACTCAAGATACTCAGTGAAAGCCTTAACTACCGACCTCCAGCTGACCAACTTTGCTCCTCACTTTGCGAATGGGGATGTCTTGGCATTGATGGAGATCCTGTTCAGAATTACTAAATCTACGCATTCAAACTTTTTTGGTTCTTTGCTTGACGGTATCAACAAAACATTAAAAACATCTTATACCCAACTTCTACAACGATATCAAAAGAGCCCGACGCCAACCTCCCTAAATAATGGCAATTCAGATAGTCAATCCACACCAACTAACACTCCAGTGAATGATGACCCTACAACAAAGAAAAGAGGTAGACCTCCAAAAAATAAATCCACATAATAGATTTGGCTGCATAATAATTAATTTTTATTATTTTCACCTCTTTTTTTCATTTTTACATACTAATTTTTTCGAGTTAACACCCCGTGTAAATTTTTCACTTTTTTTTTTTATTTTTTACAAATTTTTTAGAAATCTTAGAACGTCACTGTCATCTTACATTCTGCTAAAAGTGGTTCTTATAGTGTGCTGAGAATCATGTAGATTGGTGTAAAATTGTTTGATGCTTCTGGCGAGATCGATATTATGGTCTGAGATATCTTTCGAACCTACGCTGGCAAATGATAACAATCAATCATTTACACCTCAGACGGGATAGAGGATATGGTATCCATCAGTATGCCATACTATTCACATTGGTATTCGCTCTCAGATGGGTGAGAGTGAACAGATACCAGTACTTAATGGATATAGCAGCGATCAACAATCGAGAATAGACACACTCATTAATGATTTAATAGCTAATCATACGCCTTGTCAACGTAGATAGAAGCCATCAAATCGTGGAATGTGGCGATGGAAATTTAATAGTTAGAATGACTAGATATAGAATCTAGAAATGGTAAAGTTCATACAACAATTCTTTTAGGGAATGGGAGAATCGTACGACGTGGATCAAATACATCTTTTTAAGGATAAATCAAGCATGAAAGTAGACCGGTGGAATATTAATCAAAATTACAGACGATCAAATGAGCGGTACAACCCTCCTTCTCCAATTTTAAATGCCTCTTTTGTAGCTATAAGCTACCTTTCAAACACTTTAAATAAAACATGTATACCACATTAGATATATTAAAAAAAAAATGGTCACCAATGATTCAATTAAGAATTATTGTGTCAAGATCTATGAAAGTGATTCTCAAAAAAAAATAAAACCGGTGAATATTACTACCTTCATTTAGTTAGATGATCTTAACTTTAAGCAAAATATGGATAATTCTAGATTTCAAAATATCTTAAAATGTAGTGGTAATGGTAACTAATTGATTGATTGATTTAACTTTTGTTTATATTGATGAATTCTTATCCTATATTTTGGAACTACTAATTAAGCAGTTCATTCCTCTCCTCCAGAATCAGAGTAGTAGTATTTGTTTGATTTGATAACTGAATCAATCACATTATCATCACCCTCTACGAGGATTGACACACACTACCATTACTAAAATTATTTGGAATTGTACGACAATCATCAGATCCAACAATCAACATCAATGGATGAACATTGCCCTGTCCTGGGACAATCCATGGATCAACACACATGTGAGTAGTGTTTGTTTTAAAATTAAATACATGTAGTAGTTTTATTTTTAGAACTTGGTTGGTTTTGTTGAAGATCTCTTAAGATGTTTTTAAAATTCATCAATATTATTAACTTTACCTCCTACAAACATTGGTACAGTCTTTTGTTCAAGTTCCATTTCTTGGTCTGGTGGTGACTTTCGTTTAGATCTTCTTCTAGCAAATACAATGGCAAGTGCAAGTAAAGCTGCCAATACAAATGCTCCAGCCGCAATACCACCAATAGCACCAGCTGATAAACCACCTTCACTGTCATCATTGTCATCACCTGGTGGCGTGACACCTCCAGAGTCAGAGGAGGAAGAGGAAGTTGAATTAGAGGAGGATGACGAAGATGAAGAATCTGAATTAGAGGAGGATGACGAAGATGAAGATGAAGACGAAGATGAAGAATCGTCAGTCTCTTGAGACGGGAATACAACTGTACATTGGTCAGGTGGAAGAACAAGAGGTACTGGACATTCAGCGGATGGTGTGTAAAAGTTGAATGGTTCAATGGCACCGGCAGGAGGTTCTGGTATAGGATTGTATGGAATGGCTGGAGCATAGGTTAAATTCCAAAAGTTGGAGATTCTTGTAATGACTTGACTACCACCTGGACTGTATGTATAGGTGATTTGGATCTTTAAATTGTCAGTTGGTTGGAATAGATTGCCATTGAGCGAACAAGTGATAACTGTATACGAGTAAAACGATGGAGTGGCGGTCTGGACAGCTGTGGGATTATCATTGACAAACAAATTTACCATAGTGAATGTGTAAGACTCCAAGGGGATAAGTCTACGTCCACGGATGGTAATGGGTTTGTCGTCGGCTGTGATGATGGGGATACCGCTGGTCGACAAAATGATTGGCTGGATATTATTCATGACGACGGCAAATGACGATACGAATCCCTTGGCAAGGAGATCGGCCGATGTTTGCGATCCAAAGTTTCGACTGTTGTCACTGTATCCATAGATGGATACGACTGGCGAGGTCTGGTAACCAAAGCCATAGGGAAGTTCAACATTGCATCGGTAGGTGACATTGCCAGCGTTGGCCAACAGAGAGTCGTTTGTCATGGAGATCATGACACCCGCACAACTGGCAGATTCACCATTCAATCCAGTGACGTAGAGGTATGGGGTAGATGCCAACGATACTCCACTGACTTGATCATACAATGTAAATTGGAATTCAACCGTACGATTGTACAATGACACGTCTACAGGAACAGCAGTGAAGAATGACAGGTCGACAAGAACGGGTGGGTCAGTGTCGACGACTGCAGTGGGATACAACACTGATATGTATCGACCTATATGATCGGGCAAGTAATGGAATGGATCGACGTTGATTTGATTGTCATCAAGATCACCAAGTGCAATGGAGGTGGCTACATTACCGAGTGAATCGGTCAATACTAAATCCAATTTAAATATCTCACAGCTGGCACCAGCACGTGCAGAGTGAGTGGCGCTGTAAACACCGCTAAATACGTCGCCAGACACTTGGACAAGACTGACTCGACGAGGGGTTGGGTCGATGTTGCTGGTGACGATAGCATAGCTGTTGGCGAGTGCAATGCCACTTGGACGATCTTGGATATTGATGGTCCATTGAAGGGTCACTGATTCCTCTTGTGGTGAGGTGACATTGATCGAGTAGGAGGGTGGCGATACGCATCCTACAATGGGACCCATTTCATCGGTATTTTGGCATACAATAGTGAGAATGGCATTGTCTCCAACCAGAGGGTTGGAACGGAGTGCCTCGCTGGTAATGTTGGTGTTGGACGACGCGATAAAGTATTCGGCTGGACCGGGGAAACTTCCCTGATCAATGGTTACCTCAACCTTGTAATATCCGTCTTCATACTTGCCCATAAAGTATTGTGCCAAGTCGTAGACGTTGGATTTGTGACGCTTGTAGATCATCACGGCAGGACGATCCGTTATGCTTGGGAAGTAGGTGGTGGTTGCCAACTTGAAGGAGAGGGTAGATTTGGCCGGGCCGAGGGTGACACCAACAGTTGGTGGTGACCAAAACAACTCTGAAACCTCATCGATGGAGAATTCGAGAAGACTGGTTGCCGGCACGTCACCCAACACCATGGGATGACGGAAAAACATCTGGACCACATCGTTTTGCTGGTAGAGACGTTGTGTCTTGCCATCAAGTGACAACAAGTGGAATCGGAAACGACGACCATAATCTGTCTGGGTGATATTCAACTCCACTTCGTAATTGTTAGTGTACGAGTGATCGCTTGCTCGAATATAAACGCCATTTTCGGGACCAAAGGGAACGTATCCACCTTGGAATCCAAACCCGTCATTATATGTGATCTTGAAACAAAACACATTCTGGTGCGACGTAAACCTTCGAAATATGTCTACCAAGACCAAAGGCGTTCGACTTGGTGTACCTGTCTTGCCAGAGTTCGTCTCTCCCTCGACCAATCGCTCATTGTGTGGACCCCACACGGTCAGCTTGTTGGACACAAAGTTGGGATGGACGGGTTGGTCAAACGCATAGTCGTACTTGCCCATCGAGGGAATACCCTTCTTTAATCCATAGGGGAATGGCTGTTTCACTGTCTGCACAAAGTTATTCAGCAACGAATTGGCTTGCACCTTGATGAACGGGGCGGCACCGGTCGACTTCCATATGGGTGTGACCACATATCTAGCACCATCGTACGCTACGTGTGAGCTTGTAGCAGTGTTATTATAGGGGTATCGGTAGTGAGTATAATTGGTAGCTAGAATCGACGCATTGTTGAGTGTACTAATCGACGTGCTTGTCAATGTGGCAGGTACATTGGCCGCTGTCATTGACTGTGGAAGTGCAAAGTGGATCAGGGCATTTCCCTTGTCATCAGCCAACAATGGTTTATACGTGTTACCATAGTAATTGACACCAGTCGATGGGATGACACCTCCGTCGGCCTTGTACACGATAAACTGACTGTTCCAATCAGACACATTGGCATAGACACTAAATTGGTTCACCTGTGATTGAATGTCGATCCATGTTCTGTTTTTCACGCCGGTAGTAACTTTGTTAAACACCGTCGTGCTGCTATTCCAATTGGCCATAAATGGGAAGTCGACTGTTGCCGAGACCGATCCAATATTGACTCTTCCTTTGTCTGAAAATGTTACATTGACAGCATTGTCCCAACCCGTAAACGTGTTTGCCAATGGTGCCAACGAACACTTTAAAAATATCTTTCCTCTTACAGGATACAATTTGTACCCAAAATCGTAGGGATGACAAATACAATTAAATTGTCCACCATCCTCAACACAGTCGATATTGTCAGTTGGAACTTGTCCAAATTCAACTATAAATGTTACAATTGATAATCTTGCATCAAACATTGATGCTTGTATTATTCCATTACTTTTTAATATTAATGGTTGATCTCTAAATGCTTTTAAATTAATTTAAATATTAATTCACTCCATCCAAACTCTTCTTTTACTTTCTTTTCTTTTACTTTAATTTATACATACAATAACATGATATATTTCCAATTGGTACTTGCCAAATGAGTGATGAATTATTTGGATCTTGTAAATTTACTATTACACTATTATTTAGGATGGTTGTACCAGTTGATGAAATGGGTGAAACAATGTTGATATACAATAATTGTCCAACATAATTATTATTGAAATAGGTGGTTACCGCTGTAGCAGGGGTACCATCTATTGTAGCCTCGTTGGTAGCCTCCAAATTACTCGTGTAGTTTAATAGGGCATAGCCATCGATATACTCTCTCTTATTGACCTGATCAAAAGGACAATACTTTCCAACTAATATAGTTCTAGAATATGAATATATTAAAGATGGTTGTGAATTTACAATATCTAAATATATAGTAAGTTCCAATATGAATGAATATATTAATAAATGTAATGTTTGTTATGCACTACAGTTTATGTATACTGTAATAAAATCTATCATACCTATGTGATAATTAAAAAATAAAAATAACAATACAATAAGAGAACGAAACAATGTTGTATTCATCATTCAACTTTGATGATAAATAAATAAATCTCAAAATCTTTTTGACTTATTTAGGTGACCCAACTTTTTGTTTGACAAAAATATCTCCAATGCTTAAAATAAAATACAAAAAAAAACAAATTTGATCACCTCTTTGTGCACGCTTTAGAATGTTGGTGATATGTTTCAAATTGGTGATTTCAAAACGAAACTGGCTCCCCACCACTTTCGCACTCGCATTAATTTTAAAAAAAAGTAAAAATTAAAAATAGAGGGTGAATATGATCAGAGTGGTTTTTTTATTTTATTTGATTTATGGTTACAAGCAAGAGCCTGTTTTGTTTTATTAAATTTAATTGCCCCAATTTGAAACATAGCACCAACATTGTTATCTACACTGACTTTTACCTTGAAAACCATAAAAATCTAAATTTTTTGTAATTTGGTGAGTGTAGATAAACTTTCTACTGCTATCCAGTGTTTCAAATTGGTGATTTTTATTAAATTTAATTGCTCGAATCTAGTGTAGATAAACTTTCTACTACAGAATAAGAAGTGTAATTCACAATTGAAATAAAAAACAAAAAAAACAAGGTATATATATCATGTAGATTCAATTTGGATTCTCTAAATATCATCATTTCTTAGGATCTAACATTCTACACCTATAAAATATTCAAATAAAAAATGTTGAAATATACAATCTTTACAATTTTCGCTTAGTTGGCATTGTCTCAAGGTAGGTTGAATACTTAATTATTATATCTTTCCATTCGATAGGTCATTATATATTAATTTGTTATTTTTTTTTTTTTTAAATAGCTTAACTATTTCAGTCGGTCAATATAACTGGTTCCTAGATCCTTCCCCATGCTCAAAGCCATTGTTAGTAAATGTTACTTACTCAAATGGAGTGTATTCCTCTTTCAAAGCCTCCGATGCTACAACGACATATTTGACAAATGTCACTGTTAACTCGGACGCCACATTCAATGGATTTGCTGCTCTTTACAATGGTACTCCTAAACGTATTATCGGTTACACCACCATCAAAGGTGTACTCAGAAACCCATTCAACTTAATCATTATCTACAATCCAGCACCCTCATTACATTTCCCAGGATCCACAGATTACTATAACCTAGTGTCTTGTTCAAAATCTTGAAGTATGAGGAGAGCGATGACACCTTGACCTCCACTGGTTTCGAGTAAATAATTGATTTTAAATTAACTAAATAAATTAAATTTGTATTTTTCTCGAAAGACAACAATCAATATTCCTCTAAACTCCCTAGAATGGTGTGAATATATCAACAACTGTGCAAAAGCACGAACCATTGACATAAAAATGTTCAATTCAAGCTTTTGTTGAAGAGAGGAAACAACCAGCAACCAAGAATATAGAAATACCTGAGGATTTCGTTTTTGTCACACAATAAACTGGCAAAAGAAGAAGAAGATTACAATAAGTAGATGGATCAAGAATTAAACTAATTGTTTCTCTCAAATCTAATCTGTTTGTATTTAGAGTACGTAGTTAATGTTACTTACT
The DNA here is from genome assembly GCF_000004825.1 of Heterostelium album PN500. Classification (NCBI taxonomy): domain Eukaryota; phylum Evosea; class Eumycetozoa; order Acytosteliales; family Acytosteliaceae; genus Heterostelium; species Heterostelium album. Next base: position 182,763 of record NW_008805072.1, on the reverse strand, counting down.
CCAATGGACAGTATTCCTCTGTTAAAGCCATCAATGGATTACCCTTTTTGACTAATATCACTCTTACACCGGTATAACACCGATGGTACATTCAATGGAATCGGAAATCTTACAACCCAGTTACTAAACGTATCATCGGTACAACCACAGTCAAGGGTGTAGTCAACAACCCATTCAACTTATTGATTGTCTACAATCAAAGCTCTTCCTTCCAGGAACAGATAACTATAACTGGGTATCTTGTACAAAATAAAGATTGTTGTCTGATGAGGAAACCTATGATTCATTATGTTGGATACAAACATTTGAATATTAAAAAAAAAATCCTTTTTTTTTATTCTGAAGTTGATATATATACATTAACCAGATTTAATCTATACTTATTGTTATCCGTAAGCAAAAATAGATATTGTTTTGGAGTTCATTCATTTTTTGTGTGATTGTAATAACATAATTTTTATTCTTTTACTTTTAAATAGAACTTGATAGAATGATTTTAATAGTTAAGAGCAACAAGATTATTTGAAATTTTTTTATGTTTATTAATACAAAATAAAAAAAAGATCATTATAAGAGTAAAATATACAAAAAAAAAAAAAAAAAAACATTAAATTTTTTTTGTTTTTTTTTGGTGACCATTTTGATCGTGTTAATGGGAATAAATAAATCTTTTCTAAGAAAGTGATTGTGCATATACCAGATGAAACGATCTACCATTTCACAGGACCACTCATTATAAAATCTATTTTATTTTTTGATCATTGCCACGGTTTACGAATCTGAATTTAAAATCTTGTGGTAACCAAAATCAACCTTTGGTATTACTAAAAAAATAAATAAATTAAAAAAAAAACAGATTTTCGTTAAAGTAATTTCACACCTTTTTTGAGTAGGTGATCACCATTTTTGGGTGAAATGATCTTGTCTGGTATCCAGGTGGCAAAGATTTTTATTAAAGGTGGTAATACAGAAAAAATCTTAAAAAAATTTTGAGTATTTAAATCGTTTAAATTTGAATATCTAACATCATCATTTTTTTGGATCTACACTTTTTAAATATAAATATATATACAGATAAATAATGTTGAAATACACAATTCTTGCAATTTTCGCTTTATTGGCTTTGTCTGAAGCTGGTAAGTTAACAAATAAATATTTAAATATTCTAGCTATATAAAAAAAGGAAAGATATGATTTTAATTTTTTGATTATTATTTATTTCTTTTTATCTATAGCTTTTACAATCAACGTTGGTCAATACAACTGGTACTCAGATTCCCCATGTTCCAAGCCAATCTTAGTTAATGTTACTTTCTCCAATGGACAATATAGTTCTTTTAGAGCAACCGATGGTTCTGCATACTTGAGAAATATCACTCTTAACAGCGATTCTACTTTCACTGGAATCGGAAATCTTTACACTCCAGGTTCCGACCGTATCACCGGTTACACCACCGTCAAGGGTGTAGTCAACAACCCATTCAACTTATTGGTCGTCTACAACCCAAGTTCCTCCCAAAACTACCCAGGATCCACACAATACTACAATCTCGCCTCTTGTTCAAACTCCTTGTTGTCTGAGGAGAGCCACGATAACATGTCCACTGGTCGTTTCGAGTAAATAATTATTTAAATAAATTATAACTTTTTAAAATTTCAAAATTCAATTCTTTCGAAAATCAAATCATTTTCCCAAGATCCACTATCTTATAAGTTTATATATATCTATCTATATAACTTTATTTTGTTAATTAATATCAAAAAAACAATATTATTTTTTTTTTTATTTAAAATAATTAATTTAATAATATGAAAAAATAATAATGTTAATTAATAACCAGATATAGAATAAAGTGTATTAAAAATCGATTGAACAACACACTTAAGTGTTCACCACAAATATTTTTCATTAGTGTTAATTCAATTTTTGATTTTAAATTATTTTCTTTGTTCGTTTTAACAGATTTTTATTCATTATATTCAGATCTGAATATTATTAAATACATTCTATAAAAATAATGAATAATGATTTCAAATGTCAAGAACATCAAAGATTATTTGAAAATATATGTTTTCAATGCAATCATTTGTTATGCTCAAGATGTTTGACAGCACACAACAAAGATAAAAATCATTATAAATATTGTGAACATATAGATGATATCAAACTAACACTTGAAAATCATATGCTCTCTGAATGTTTTAAACTACAAACAACTACAATAACAAATCCTTTTAAAAGACAAAAATTAGACCATAAAAGTGATAATAATGATAATCATTCAGATTTAGACACACCAGAGCAAGATAATGATAATGATATAGATAAAGATAGTAATATTGATAAAGATCGTATTAATAATGATAATGAAAGTTTAGATCCAAATAGTAAGAGTTTTATCAGTGAAAGAATAGCAGATATTTGGAAGACAATCAAATCATCTTCAGAACAATATAAAAAGTTAACAATAACTCAAAGTGATATCTCTAAACACTTCAATGAGTATCACAGATTCCTTATTGATGAAGAGAAAGCTCTAACAAGAGAAATCGTCAATGACAAAGAACTAATTGTTAATCAAATAGAACATAGTATTAATGAATTAAAATACTATACAAATATCTTTTATTTAAATAATCAGCTAATCAATTTACACAATGATAACATCAACAACAATAACAATAATGAGAATCATATATATTCTACAGAAACAACATTAGATACTGCAGATAGTTACTCAACAAAGGCATTAATAGAATCAATAAATACAAATGAATCATTAATATCATTCATTCAATCAAATAACGATACAGTTTTCAATCAACAGAATATATCTTATATCAATATCAAAGATGTATTTAAACAATATAGTGATGTTGATTCAATGATATTAGATTCTATCTATAAATTAAACAGTCAATTAATATTAACAACACGTAAATCAAATTCTTTAATCAACAGCCAAATCAATGAATATAAATTAAAAACAAATCTTATCAGTCATAATCAAGTTGCCAGGGTACTGAATGAATCAATCAAGTTACGCGCCATTCCACCAAAGCCACATATTACCAAACATACTTACCTCCTATCTATGCACAGTGACAACGGTGCGACAATTTTTGATATCTCCAATAACTCAACCGAGCCCAAAGAAATAATCAACTTAAAGGACACTAAAATCGATTTCAGTGGATCAGAGGTTGTGGGTGTTGGTGATTATTTCTATATTTTTTGGTGGATTCAATAGTGGCAATAAATATATCAGATTAGCGATGGGAACCAGGAAAATGGAGACCAACCAAGTCAAAGGAATCGAATATAGTGATAATGTTTTTACTGTGTGCTATGATGGTGGTGATTACATCTATTTAGTTCGTAAATTTAAATATATGATAATTTGCAGGTTCAATGTTCTTACTCTTGAATTCCAAGAGATCTATAAATCAAAACCAAATGATCGAAACATCAAACTCTTCCAATCATTTTTCTACAAAGGATTGATCTATTGTTTACCGGTGGAGGGGGATACACTACAGATCTTCAATCCATCAGATAAGAAGGTAACAGAGAGTCAGTGTGATAAATCGATAGTAAATTCCGATATGTGTTTCGATGGAAATGGAAATATCTATTGCATTCCAGGTCATAATACATTTATTCGATTCAATTTGGAAACCAAAGAAAAGGTTAATCTAAAGGCATCAAATATTAAATATTGCTTCTCAATGATACACCACAAAGTGTCAAATGAAGAGTCCTATATTTATGTTGTTGGTGGAGTAACTATTGGTAATCACCGGTATTCAATAGAAAAGGATGAATGGGAACCAATATTCACCAATGATGAATATTTAAGAGAGGAATTTGGATCTGCCATTATTAGTACAACTTTTTAATGCTCTAGATATCCTTTAATTGTTAATAAAGCAAAAGTAAAAATAACTTAGTTTATTTCTTTGATGGAATCTGATTAATTATTTTAAATTTTAAACTTGTACCACTTTATCTACTTTCTAGAATCAGTTATAGGTAACAATGTTGTAAGTTGTTTTTGATTGATCAAAAAAATTAATATTCTTTCACCCAATTACCACTTTTTTTATGGGGTTGTTTTTAAGATTATCATCAACGATTTTAGTTTACTTTTTAATAATGAATTCATACAAACTTTTTCGAGAAGTCAGATAAATTGATCAATGGAAGAAATATCTTGGAGGAGTTAATATTTAGTTTATAATCATTTGAAAGATAAAGATAGTGAACAACATTCAAATATCATTCTATTGGGAAATATTGATAATAAAGATAACATAATTGTTTTACCAGATACAGTCGATACTGAATATCAATTAATAATAATTAGAACAGACTCTTCACTCTATGATCTAGCAAGACCCATATACACTAAGAAACTAAACAAATCACATTAATATACAATCTGGTTTCCATCCGGTTGGCCTGGAACGATGGTAGAGGAGATCGGGAGCTTAGATGATGCCAGGCTAGACTGAAAGAGATCAGTTGGGAGCGGATCTTGATGAGTATTGACAGGAGTGACCTCTGGGAATAGAGTAGTAGCTGGTTGATTTTCATTATTGTTATTATTACAGTCGAGATCACTCATTCTTAATTCATTCGTGATAGTAGTTGGATTTGTAGATGTCGTTGAATCATTAGTCGTTGTGGTTGTGGTTGTTGTAGTTGTATCAGTTGATTGTTCGTTTGGATCTACCATTTCTCATATGATTTGTAATTAATAACAATATAAAGTATTTCTAATAATATTTTATATAATCTATTTTTAACTTTTATTTCGCGTTAAACTAAATGTATTGATTATTGAGAAGCTTGAGGGCTGAGTGTTGAATAACTTATTTTAAAAAAAACAGATTTTTATTTAATTATTATTTCGATCTGTTGTTTTAAACTATTACTTATTTAGTTGATTTAATTAATTTAATTATTTTAATTGACCATTACTATATGTTGACTGGTGTATATTATTGATGTTGTTTGATAGGTACTAGCATTGCCTTGGTGGCTACACTATTGTCCTTAGAAGGACAACATCTGGTATGATATCAACTTTAATTTAAATATATTAATGTTAAACTACCAATGGCTGCTCTCTATTGCTCTCGTTTCCAAAGAGTAATTCAAATTGATATCATCATTATTCGAATTTTAAGTAAGTACAATGATAGAATGCCAGATATTCTAGCACGACACTTCAAAGAGAGTGTATTGAATCCGTATTAGATCCTCAAGAATATCTGAAATTTGGAAATGACATCGGAAATCATGAAGGAAATCACCAACAAATCTTTTTGAACATCAGTTGAATTGGGCTTGATCTTCAACAATGTAAGGAAATTCAAACTAGTTTCAATGAAAAGAAAAACAAACAAAGTTCCATTTTGTAAATTGTTCACCCAATACAAACATGCCAAATCTAGAATCTCTTCAAATTTGTTATATAAATAGATAACATCAAGATATTTCAGATGTTAAAACAAGTACCCTTACTGACATCACTGGATATATCACAATCTCTAATCAAAAACTTAATCTTCAGTTCTGAATTAATATCCAAATCTCTAAGGAAGTTGAAACTTACATCTATTCCTTCCACCAGCCAATCCTTAACGATTCTACCAGACGACAGTCAAGTTAGCACACTAGTATTGTCAATATTAGATTGGAGCAATTTAACATGATCAGCAATCGAAGCTACCTATCCACATTTAAAATTCGTATATTATTAAAAAAAACTTTTCCAATAAATAACAAACAAAAAAAGATAATATTGTCAAAGAAATGGAGTAGTTTGTTCTTTTATTGTATTTTTTTTATTTTGTTTTCACCTGGTTGTGGTTGTCCATATTGACCTGGAGCTTGTGGCTGTCCTTATTGTCCTGTTGGTGGATAAGCACCTGGCTGTGGTGGTTGACCGTATTGACCTAGTTGTAGTTGACCATATGTTCTGGTTGTGGTTAACCGTATTGACATGGCTGTGGTGGTCCATATTGACCTAGTTGTGGTTGACCGTATTGAATAGGTTGTGGTCGACTGTATTGAGCTGGTTGTTCGTATTGACCTGGATCTGACATAGTTGAGTATCCTGCTGAACCTGTTATACCTTCAAGTGGTTGTTTTGGAACTTTACTCATTCTCTATGTAAATTATACAAAAAAACTAACAAAACTAAAAATAATATTCTAAACTTTCAAATATAATACAAACTATAGATAAAAGTATCTTTAAAGATATATATAATAAAAAAGCTGCTGAACTGAAAAGAAAAAGAATTAATTAGAAAAGTAAAATGTTTAATTTAAACAATTCCATTCAAAGACAGATGGAAAAAATTAAAATTTGGGTCAAACACTCCAATTTATTTAAGTTGTCTAATGAATCAATTAAGTTAATTTATTCATTTGTGTCACATAAAAAAGTTTATTTTCATTCATCAAATAATAAATTAAAAATTATAAAAAATTAACAAAAAAAACCATATTAATTTTTATTTACAATATTGAATTAATATGGTGTTCACTCTAAAACCCCCAAGAATTAAATTTGTTTTAAACAAATAAAAATGTGATTACCCCTAAACACTTTCTTAGTAAAAACAATAGTTTTTGTTCCCTTTTTCTATTACCACTAGACACAATCATAGCGATTATTTGTGTAAAATTTTCATTGTGAGTGTATGATACTATTATAAAAAATAATTTTTTTTTGGATACATTAAATTTTAATATTGTATTTATTTTTCATAATAGATTTTGAAAATCATAATAGGATTTATCTTCTAAAGCTTTCAAATGGAAATAAAAGATATAGAAATAGAAATAGAGGAATCAAAAAAAGTCTTGGAGATTAGTTTTCAATATTTCTTTGGTAAATTAACAATTTTAATTTATAATCATTTGAGAGAAAAAGAGAATGAACAGCTTAGAAATATTAAATTAATTGGAGGGATTGATCAAATTGAAAATAAGATTATAGTTCCAAAAACAGTTGATGATCAATATAAATTAATAATACTTAGATATTGTAGATATTTCTCAACTAAAACAAATAAAATATCTATATCCACTAAGATATTAAATAAATCAGAATCATATAAAATCAATTTAATAGAGAGTGACTTCCAAGAGGATATTAACTATTTCCAACAAACACAAGTCATTAATAACAAACGATATCATTTAATATCAAGATTTACAAACAGTAATGCTATCAATGATGTATATTTGGTAGGTGGTACTGATGATCAAAGATTGGTAAGTTCATTTTTCAAAGATATTAATGACAATCATAAAACTAACAAAATCAATTCAAAAGTATGTTTATAAAAAGATAAACTATAAAGATAATCAGAAATCTTATGAAAGTGCTGAGAATGAAATCAAAGCAATGAAATTATTTAAAGGAAATCAAAGATTTGTTCAACTTGTTGACTATCAAGAAGACAAAGGTAATCAAATCTTTCATATCATCACTGAATATTGTTTTGATGGGGATCTTTCTCATATAATAAAACGTTTAACTGAACAAGATAGGTACATATAAGCAGTTTTTAAATTTACTATTTTAAAAAGCTAACAAACTACTTTTATTTTAAATATACAAATAGAATCATTGATGAATTGGTTTTAAAGAAATATATCTCACAACTTTTCAATATTCTTTTGGACCTTGATAAACATGGAATTGTTCATTGTGATATCAAACCATCAAATATATTTATTCATGAATTTGATTATGATTTTTCTTTGAAACTTGGTGATTTTGGAAGCTGTTTATTCATCGACCAATTACCTGTCATTGAATATATAAATACAAAAGAAAATAATCTTGATACTAGGAAGGAATATAACAATACTGATATATCATATCCAACTATTATTTCAAACCCATATATAAGAGGAACTAAAGGTTATATTTCACCGGTAAGTTAAATTATAATATAAATTAATGAATTAATTCTTATAATTTATTAAATAAAACTAAATTCAAATAATATTAATATAACTTTATTTAAATAATAATACAATTAGGAAGCAATGAACAAACAATATGCACATTCATGTGATATTTTTTCAATTGGATCAACGATTCTCAAATTATTATGTTGGTAAATACTCGAATAATCATTTTTAAAATATTATTATCAATCAGATATTAACTCTGTATTTTTGAATATTTAAATTGATCAGTCATCAAGAAGATCGAAATAATCATCAACTATTCCAAACTAATGGTGAAATTAAGATTTCAGAATGCAGATATTCAAAACAATTGATTGAATTAGTTAATCGATTGTTGGATCAGAGATCAAAGAATAGAGAATCATTGAAATGTTTTCTAAACAAATATATTGATGCCATCACTAATGAATATACTATTACTTTCAATGTGGATACAGATTTCAATAATACATCAAAAAATATTACTGAATTATATTTTGGTAGAGAATTTAATCAACATTTGAATAGAAACTCTCTTCCTCCAAATATTATTACATTATCATTTGGACATTATTTCAATCAACCAATACTTATTGATGTGCTCCCAAAATCACTCAAATATTTATCATTTGGTTACTATTTCAATCAAAAACTGGAAATAGGAGTGCTACCCAATTCTCTTTTATCATTATCATTTGGGGATGCATTCAATCAAGTGTTATCAGTCGGTGAATTACCTGTAAAATTGAAATCATTGTTTTCTGGAAATGGATTCAATCAAATATTATCAGTTGGTGTGTTACCTAAATCACTCTTATCATTGGTGCTTGGAGATAGATTCAATCTATTATTATCAAAGGGAGTGTTTCCTGAATCACTAAAATCATTAAAAATGATGGGATACAATCTTAGAATTGATAGAGATGTTCTACCTAATAATCTCGAAAATTTATATTTTGGATCGTTTAATCAAACATTGGATATTGGAACCTTTTCAAATCAAATTAGATCTTTAACATTCACAAAATTAAGACAACCTTTGGATATTGGAGTATTACCACAAACTCTTGAAGATTTACGATTTGGTTCAGAAGGTCAACACATTAGCATTGGTGTTCTCCCTTCATCTCTAAAAAGAATAATGTTTTTTTGTCATGACAATTCTAAACAATCTAGCAACACAAATGGAATTTTTGAATTGATACCCACATCTATTGAATCACTCATAATAAGTGGATATAATGAATTAGAGATTAAAAAAAGAAAATTTCTAAAGACTCTCGAAATTGATCTTGGTGGAGGACATAAATATGAAGCATCTATTCTTACAAATTCTATTGAATCACTTAAATATATTCAAGAATTCTATCCAGTATATTTTTCGTCTCATTACTTAGAATTAACCTCTCCACTTCAAGGAGAATATATCACCGCTCTACTTGTTACATTAATTAAAAATTAAGAATAAAAATTATGAAATCAAATTAACAATAATTAGTTAATCATAAACACTTTTTTTTTTTTAATTAATTTAAATTTATAAAAAAACTAAAAGATTATTTTGGTGTATCACAATTAGATAACCACTCAACAATAATTTAGTCTGATAACCTATGTACAATAAGAATAAATAAATTGAGTTTAAGTTCAATCAGTAGGAAAGACAATAATATGCTTGTGCCTAATCACTCATCATACATACACAATCTGATGTAATTTTAGAAAATATCGATTACAAATTTATTAATTTAATTTAAATCAATTCCAGTCAGATGTTTATATGATAACTTCAAGTTTTTGATTGCAGTGTTTACATCGTCGAAATTGAGAGAACTGATAACCCATTTGGCATATTTAGAGGCATTGGCGATGTCTTCTTCCGATGGTGTATATGCCTTATTCATTGATCCATAATTTTGTTGTTGTTGCTGTTGTTGTTGTTGGTTGTATTGTTGATATTGTTGTGGCTGTTGTTGTGGTTGTTGATATTGTTGCTGTTGCTGATGTTGTTGTTGCTGTTGCGGTGGTTGTTGTTTTTGTTGTGGATGTTGTTGTTGCTGGTGTTGTTGTGGTTGCTGTTGATGCTGTTGATAGCTTGGTGGCGATTGTTGTTGCTGCTGGTGTTGTTGATATTGTTGTGGTGGTTGTTGATGATGAGAAGATTGCTGGTCAAAGTCTCTTCTGTTATTTGGAGGTGATTGTGTTTGGTGTGGAGAATAAATGTCTTGTTGGTATGGTGGTGGTGATGGTTCTTGCTTATTAAAGGTTGGGAATGATGGTTGTTGGTGATCACTCGATCTGTTTAGCGATGATTGATCATTACTACCTGACTTTGGGAAAGATGGGAACGATGGCTGGTCATTACCACCTGCTTTGGGGAATGAAGGGAATGAAGGTTGATCGTCACCTGCCTTTGGGAAAGAGGGGAATGAGGGTTGGTCATTACCACCTGCCTTTGGGAATGAAGGGAATGATGGCTGGTCGTTTCCACCGGCATTTGGGAACGATGGGAATGATGACTGGTCGTTTCTTCCGGCATTTGGGAATGATGGGAATGAGGGTTGATCGTTTCCACCTGCCTTTGGGAACGATGGGAATGAGGGTTGATCGTTTCCGCCAGCCTTTGGGAATGATGGGAATGATGGTTGATCGTTTCCACCTGCCTTTGGGAACGATGGGAAAGATGGTGATTGCGTATCACCTACATTGCTATTGTTGAAAGATGGGAATGATGGTGGTGATTGATTGTCACCTCCAGCCCTTGGGAACGATGGGAATGATGGATTGCTATCGACGGTCGAAGGGAAACTTGGAAATTGGTTGGATTGTGGTGTTGATGGGAATGCAGGGAACGATGAATCTTGATTTGATGACTCTTGATTACTACCATCCTCTAAATCATCAGCACCTCCATCTTCTTCCTCCTAAAATCAAGCAAATCAAAATAATATTAGTTACTAAACAAAACAAATGTGCAGAATAAAACAATAGAATTGAATATTGAGACATCGACATACAAGTGTAGGTGGTGGAGTTGGTTGTACACCATTCTTGATGGCAGTATTAATCTCGGCTGCTCTCCAACCTGCATACTTTTGCTTCTGTTTAACTTCCTCTGGTAATTCACCAAACTGTTTCATTACATCAAAGAACAAATAGCAAGAGTAGAATGTAGTAGCTGTTGCTCTAAATTAATGATATAAAAAGGTTAGTTTTTAATAAGTCTATGTAACAATCTGTTACTCTCTCTTTCTCTCTCTCTCTCTTACTTTGTTGCAACACCAGCTCTATCTTCAGAATCGGCATGATTGAATGCTCTCATTGCAAAACCTTCTACATAGTCTAATTCCATTCCTTCTTCATCTAGTTGAGCACCTATCTTCTTTTTATCCTATTTATATGTGTGTGAATCGAATTCGAACTCTATTAATATAGATACTCAAAAAGATGCAATGTATCTGACTTGATTTGATTTATAAACATACATTCTCTGCTAGATCCAAAATCTTTACGATAAAAGTACTCAGAGAACTACCAGCAGGACCCAGCTTCTTCTTTATGTCGACAGCCAGCTGTAGAGCATAAAGCTTACAATAGTAAGACATGATCAAGTCATGTTTCTCTAATTGCTTAGCTTGCTTGATGAATGGTGAAATCGGTTTCAACTGTACAGGTATATTATCCATCTTTATAAACTAATATATATATATGATATATGATGATAATAAACAAAATTATAAAAAAATAACAAAAAAAAACAAAATCTAAAAAGTTATAAATCTATATAATAAATTAATAACAAAAATAAAATAATGATAACAAATTATATGAATGATAAAAAAATTAAATTTTTAATAACTAATTAGTTTGCAATTTCTTTCATCTTAGAAACTTGCGAAAAACATTATCATATTCACATAAAAATATAATTATTTATTTTTTAATTTTATTAATTTTTATTAAAGATTTGTGATTAATAATCTTTTGAAATGAAGAAAAATAATGATCAATTCGATCCGATTATATTATACTATATATTAAATTATATATTATATTTATATTTATAAAAGTTTATTTAATCTTGATTTTGCAATTTCAATATATTCAGATAAACCAGTTGCCAACTCTTGTTCTTTGGTGGAATGATGTAGACGTTGCTGAATAATTGGAATGATTTCAGCTTTTGTTCGGCCATTTACAAAAACGATAAATGAAAATCCATATTTCTGTTGATATTCGTTGTTGAGTGAGTTCAGTGCTTCCAAGATTCTCTGTTGCTCTGGATCTTTGTCTGGATGTGATTCTCTGTGATATCCTTGCTCATAGTAAGAGAGTGTTGAAATCTTTGATGGATTTGCACCGATCTTTGGATGTGAATTGATAATCTCTACCTTTTGTTCTGTTGTACATTGTTCGATGATAGCGACCACTGTTTCGATGAGCTGATCGTAGCTAGAGTATGGTCTGGCTGCAAGTAGTCCACTGGCTAATGGTGGTGCCACTTCCAACAGCATATTGACAACACTCAAAAAGTCGGTGTCGCTAAGCTGGCTGTTCAATCTGGCAATCGGTGGCAGACGGATATCGGCATATCCGCTGCTCGAAGATTGGATGTTGGTTGGGGTGAGACGCTCACCTGTGAAAATTTCGATGTGTCCGTTGCGCTTTGAGTAGATTTCTCTGCCTCTCAAGATAGTCTGTTCGACGACACCGTAGAGAGTTTGTCCATGGTATGGCGACGCTCTGTTTCTAACGTACATCTTCTCTTGATCCACTGTAAACGATGCTTCTGGATCCCAAACTAAGAAATCTGCATCTCTTCCAACGGCAATCGATCCTTTTCTATCGTTCAAATTCACTAGTTTCGCTGGAGCATCGGACATCAGTTCTGGCAGGTCGGTAAGCGAGAGAATTCCACGTCGTTTCGCTTCAGTCCAAATGATGCTCAATCCGAGTTGCAACGATGAAATTCCACCCCATGCCTTCATGAAATCACCATCCTCCAACAACTTTAGATTTACTGTGCATGGCGAATGGTCAGAGATAATCATGGAGACAGTACGATCCGATACAGCTTGCCATAGTGCATCTCTATTCAACGATTCTCTGATGGGTGGACAACATTTATAGAGAGTATTTCCGTGAGGAACCTTTTCCGCTTCGAAATAGAGATAGTGGAAAGTGGTTTCCGCCGAAATTGGAATGTTGTCAGTGTGGGCAGCGCGAATCATTGGCAGTGCTTCTGCCGATGACAAATGGACGATGTGAGTGCGCACATTGTTTTCTCTGGTGAGTGAGATCACCATGTCGATTGCTTCGTTCTCCGATGCCTTGGGACGACTACTCAGGAAAGTGTGATAGTCACCGGTGTCGCAGTCGTCTTCGAGCTTGGCAATGGCGTCGTCAATCGGACCCGGCACTTCAGCGTGGAACATAACAACCACATCCTTTCCAACGTGCTTCAACTCGGCCATCACTTTCATTGCACGATCAACATGTTCACGTTCGACCGCAGGGAAATCATCGATACCGGAATGCACGAGGAAACACTTGAATCCAACGACTCCACCCTCCAAAATCATTCTCTTTATTTGATCTTCGTTGTTTGGGATGATTCCACCGAGCAGTCCAACATCGACAAAACATTTTCCGCTCATCGACGAGATCTTTGATTGGAGGGCGGCGAACGATGTTGTCACGGGATCGCTATTCAGTGGCATGTCGACAATGGTTGTGACACCACCGGCAGCAGCAGCCGAAGTGGCAGTGACAAAACCCTCCCATTCCGTTCTACCCGGTTCATTGACATGAACGTGGCTATCTACAAGTCCACCCATCACCACTTGATTATCTGGAGCATCGACCAACGTCTTGTAAGATCCAGCTGGCAATCCATGTTCATAAGGTAGAATATCAACAACTACACCGTCATCAACAACAATAGTTGCTTCCTTAACACTACCATTGAAAATAACTCTTTTTCCTCTAACAATTGATTTTACCATATTTTATTCTAAAATTTTCAAACTATTTCTATATTATATTATTACACTAAATATTTTATTGTACTACAAATTTAATTATATATCTACTATATATATCTTTAATTGTTTATCTATTAATTTAATTTATTGATTATTACTTTGATTATCTGTTATTATCTGTTATTATTTTATTTTATTTATTAAGATTAAAATTATTCAAATTAAAGATTGAAATAAAAAGGTTTCAAATTGACAATTGTTTGAAAAATATCAACAAAAAAAATATCAATAAAATTTATCATTAGCAATGCCATGTCTAATATATCATTCCATCTTGAGGATCTATGGTGTAGTAACCACCTTTGATGTCACTGCCCAAAAAATTCTTTTGGTAAAAAAAAAAAAAAAAAAAAAGCCCAATTTGTGTTTTTTGCAAAAAAATAAAACAAAAAAATTTGAAGAGACAGTTATAAAACGCGTTGGAAGTCCTATTTGAATTGGAAAGTTTCGTTCCAACGGATATAAACAACACATTATGGAATATTTATTTCCATTATAGATATTTTTTATATATATTTATTTAATTAATAAAGAGTCGGAAATTGAAATAAAAAATAATTAATTTTATGAATAAACTTATTTAAAAGATGAAAGTTTATTTATTTTATTTATAGTACTATAAATAAAAGAAATCGATTGAGAAAAAAATTGGCGCCATACAAAATATGTACTTGCATTGTTCTAAATTTAGTTATTTATTGTCTCTTCTGATTTAAAATATGATTACATGAAAATCAATCATTCAAAAAGACCATTATCATCAATTCCTCGATACCTTTTTAATTCATTCTATACAATTCTATAAGTTGTATTTACCACTTGAAAAAAAAAAAAAAAAAAAAAAAACTGTTAAAAAAAAAAAAAATAATAATTCTAATTTAAAAAAAAAAAAAAAAAAAAAAAAAAAAAACAAATATAATATTAATACACAACTATCAATAGAATAGATAAAATTGTTGTTCTTTGATGAATCTATTTAGTTAGTTAAAAGTATCTATACTATCAAAAAATAAATTTATTTTGCAAAATAAAATTAAAAAAATAAAATAGAAAACAAACGCTTTATATATACTTTTATATCTATATCTACATATTCATTCCTCCTCTTCTTATAATAATTCAGATACACATTTAATAGTAGTACAAACAAATAATATATGGTGGTTTAAACAAAGATTTAAAATTGTTTGTTTTTTTTTTTTTTTCATCCATCCATTCATTCTTTTTACACAGGTTTGTTTGATAGTTAGTTAGTTAGTTAGTTAGATTTTATCTATTCGATAGATAGATAGATAGATACAAAGAGTATATAATACAACAACAGAAGGCAGCACATCAATATTTAAAACGACAACAACAACAACAAACTAAACAAGGAAAGATTATTGGTTTTATTAAGAATGTCTGCTGCCTCAACATCTGTTGGCGTTCTCAGTGGTGATGATTTCGAGAAGATACGAGACCTATTAGCTATTAGTTCATCTGACTTAAGAGACAGATTAAGAAGGTATGTCATTAAAAACAATGATGAGATGAAACAACAAGATATTATCATCATCTATCTATCTATCTATCTTTATGTATTATAATAATAGTACTATGACTAACTTACTTGATAATAGCGTAGAGACTCTTAATAGACTACATGTAGATCATCTCAAGAAGATACTAAAGTACTTGAAGACAAAGAACAATAATATAACGTTGTCTGGCAACAAATCGATGTTGGTAGAGAGAGTCTATAGGGCAATACACCATAACCAACCGGCTCCACCCGTTTACCAGCAGAATCACAACATGCAATATCAACCGGGTGCACAGTTTCGAATCGGTCAGATCAATCCACCGCACATAAACAACCCGAACAATCTCACAGTGAATCGACCGCCGCCAGGCATAGGAATTCAACATATGACAACAACAACAACACATCCAACAACAAACGGGATCAACAACAGCAACAGAGTAGTTACATCGACTACAACGACAACAACACCGACCATAGTATTTCCCAGTACGTTTGCATTTCCTGGTGGTCCGCCGCTCAACGCACCGCAACATATAGTGCCGCCACCAGTCATTCAACAGCGAACCGTGCAGAACGCGCGAAAGAGTGCGCCTCTCGCCAAACCGGCGAACATCGATTGGACATCGTTTGGCGAGAAACAATCGATTCTCTATGAATCGGTCAAGGTTCTCTATCACTATGCGATTGTAAAGGGCTCGACAGGCCACCAGGAATTCAATATCGACAACGACACATTCACCAAAATCACAGCGAAAGCACCACCTCCAGACTCTGACGAAACACAGTACTTCCTGCATCTTCGTTTAATTCAAAACTCAACCAATTTAACTTATTCAAGTGATATGAAACTCTCGATCAACGATAATTTTATAGCATTGGTAAATAGATCTAATTATCATCATCATCATCATCATCGTCATAGTAATATCATATTCATTAATATCCATATCCATCATATCATATTTCATATAGCCATATAAACTTAGAAATCCATCGGGATGTACACCACTCATCATTCCAAAGCCATTGGACATAACTTCATTTGTGAAAAAAGATAGAAACAAAATAGTATTCTCTGCTCCCGCCAGAACAGAGGGTGTTTTAGTAATACAGTTTGTTAAAAATATACCAATTAAAAATGTTTGTATTTAAAGAGATGATATTGAATTGATTTTTGTTCAAACTTTTTTATTAACTAAACATTACATTTGGTTTTGTCTATTATTATAATAATGATAATGTCTAGATTTTGGAAAAGATTATTAAAAAAGAAAGTTTAGATTTTAAAGGATTGATAGCACTGAAAAAGAAAGATAGCGATATAGAGGAGTTGTCTTATGATATTTCAATACGATGTCCACTTAGTTTTATAAAATTATCATGTCCTGTTCGAACAAGGAATTGCACGCATCTGCAGTGTTTCGATTTAAAGTTTTATCTTCAGTACTCTTTTCAGCAACAGATTTGGAATTGTCCAGTTTGCAACTGTGCTGGCTCCGCCGACATGTTAGTCTACGATAAATATACCGCAGCGATCATCAAGGAACTACCCGATGGCATAGCAAACTTTACAATTCAACAAGATGGATCATGGAGTGTAAAAACTGAAACTGCAATACGTATGTTGGTTTTATTTTGATTTGCTTATTGTGTCCGAAATTCGGATTCTGATTACTAATATGATTTTTCCTCAGAAATTAAATCAGAAAAAACAAAAGAAGAAAAAACAGAATATACAGATATAATAAATTCACAAACAACCGATGATAATAATAATAATATTGATGCGGACAATGGTGTTGTCTTTGATGTGGATTCGATGATGACTCCAACGCCACCGGTCAACACTGACGCATCCGACAACGACTATGATTTCGATGAGGATGAAGAAGACGAATTCGACTTTTCAGGTGTGGAAGGTGCACCGATACAAGCCAACGGTACAGGTTCACACGCCACTCCAAATGTAAATACCAACTCTACAAATCACAGTGCCAGCAATGGAAATAGCAGTAATCATATAGCAGTACACAATAATTCAAATCAAGACGATGACGATGATTGTATAGTAATTAGCGATGACGACTAGTAAAAAGATTATAATTATTATTATTTATAATCAACATCACATAGCTTTTTTTTGTTTTTTGTTTAAATAAAAAAGTAATTTAAATAAATAAAACAAAAAAAGAAAGAAAGAAAGATTGGATTTAATTAAATAAATTAAATTCAATCAAATCAATAATATTTAAATCCAGATGGATATAATATATTAAAAGAAAACAAAATTGTTTTGTTTAGATTAGTTTAGTTAATTTAAATTGAATTTTTTAATTTATTTAAATTAATTCCATCGAAATAAGATGATGTTGGAGTAGTTGGTGTTGATTTTGAATTCGATGATGATAATAATGGTGTTGAATTCAATGATAATTGTTCTATAGATAAAATCGATGTACAGCTAATATTGTCGTTATTGTTGTTAATATTGTTATTGTTATTTTTTCTTGTTAATTTCATAAATGTATTTCCAGGTCCTTCATATTCAATGTTAAAGTTTGATCTTATTTCATTGGTTGTGTTGTAGATGTTGTTGAATCTAATCTCTTGGAGATTCTTATTTTTCAAGAGATAACCTACGAATAGCTTTTCGAATTCACCCGGTTTGTACAAGTAGAACATGTCCAACTTTTGAATGTTTTTACTGTTGGCCAGTAGTTTGTGGAACATTGCGATTTGGTCACGATCTACGATGTACGGTGAGCGGAGATTATGGAGGGATCCTGCAAAAGAAAGTGTGAGGTGTTGGAGTGATTGGTTTCCGGTCACCAATGTTGAAATCTGCTTAAGGACATCTCGGGTGACTCCAATGATTTCGAGGTGATGGATGGTTTGGTGGTGAGTGAGTTGTTCGAGAATGTCACAGTTGAACGATGGATTGTCGAAACTCAGACGCAAGTGATCCAATGTATCGCTATATTGGAACTTTAGATTTTGTTGTGCAAATTGATTGATTGAAATGTTTAAACTGTCGAATCTTGTGAAATGTTGAACCATGCTCTCCTCCAAGTAGACCTCGGATTTCAGAGCACGGATCGTGTTGTTTGTGTGGAGAAAGTCGTTGAGTGACCGGGTGATAGAACTGCTCCAGGTGGTGAGCTGGTAAGATAGTTCCTTCAACTTTGGTGCGGCAATGGTGAGCATTGTCCATGGGAAGTGGTCGTCGATCTCCTGGACTTTCAAGCTGACTAAATTGGGATACAAGTTGGGACTGCAAAATATCGAAGCAAAGAAATCGGCATTGACTCGTGTCAATGATATTTTCATGGTTTCCAAAGTGTAGCAATTCGATTTAATCAGACGAGTTAAACTGTCGTCGTTTCCATTGAGAGTGTCCGGCTGGAATGTATATTGAGTGTGGTCGAAAATATCAATCTTTTTCAGAGATTGACAAAAGCTGACGTTGGCAGCTGCAGCCTTGAGAACCTCACCGTCACGCTCGAAACTCGTTCTCATTCTGATACTTAGTGTTTGGATCGAGGACGATCGCAACGACGACGATAACAACGGCGAAAGGATATTGGTAATTCTCTGGGTGCATGCTCCTGCTTCCAATTTTAGAGACAGATGTGAAAGTGAAATTAAACTGGAGTTTCCTAATAAACTGATTGCCAACTGGTCTGGATTGATCGATGATGAGCTCTGTGCCAGTGGGATGGAAGTGGCACCGAGATCCAAAATCAATCTATAAATATATTTATCCAGACGCCAAATATTGGAAAAAAGTTGCTTCTGAATTTTCTGTGGTGCACCGATATCGATATTATATAGGTTGACCTCTGAAAAAATCGAAGAAGAATAATCGAACCATCTCTTACAAACCAGTGCTAAGCTACTATAATATTTTTTATTACTTCTATTCTTTTTATCGATCAGCAAGTGACTGACAATCATCCTTTGGATGAAATGTGGTAAAATTTCACATTGATTTGCCAGAATTTTATTATTATTAATTATATTACTACTATTATTATTATTATTTATATTGAAAAAGTTGTTACTATTGTTATTATTAATTCCACAACTACTAATACTATTACTACTACTACCACCACCACTATTGCTATTTATATAATAATATATATTTGTAGATTGTGGAATTGCGACAACTTGACAAAATGTCATCATAATCGAAAAAACAAAAAAAACAAAAACAAATTTTACTAAAAACAAAAAAGGATTGTTTTTAAAAAAAGGAAATATTATATTTATATTTATATGTATATATTTGGTTAAAATAGTGTTTAAAATATAAAACCTTTTTCTTTTTAGTTTTAAATATATAATTGTTTTTTTTAATGTTTTTTTTTTGTACAAGTTTTGAAAAAGGATTGTTTTTAAAAAGGAAATATTGCTGTTGTTGGTAGGCTGTTTAATTTATTTATTTTAAAAACAAAAAATGAAGAAATGATTTTTGACTAGTACTGCTAGGAAGAAGAAGAAGTAGTAGTTGGTGTTGATAAAAAAAAACAGATATTGCTTTTGAACTTGAAATGAATGATATCATTCAAAATTTATGTACCTAGTTTGGTTGTTTTGTTTAAAATAACAAAATCAAGGTAAAGAGAAAAAAAACAACACAACAGCAATAATTTTTAATGAATTGAAGTTGTTTAGTGGTTATGTGTGAAAACAAAATAAAAACAAAGTCTCTCTATCTATGTGTATGTATTCCAGTGTGCTTTTTGGTGTGTTTGTTTTTGTGTGTGGTTGTTGGAGCTGAATATTCAGCTCTCTTTTAAAGAAAATAAATAGAGAGTTTTATTTTAATTTATTTTTTTTATTTTTTTATATTTAATTGATTCTTGATGTTAAGGTGTTGTTGTTTGATAATATTCATTGTTGTGAGGAATGTGTTGAAAATAGAGTAAACGCAACTCCTCAATCATTTGAGGGAGATCCTCGAAATTACCTTTTAAAGTAAAAATCTCGATAATCAAATATTGTGGTGAAATCAACTCATGCCCCATTCTCCCCCAAAATCAGATCCTTACAATTTTGTTGTTTTTTGATTTTTATTTTATTTTGAGTTTTTGCAAGTGTGAACGTTGTGACCAACAATATTAAAAATTTAATATTAATTTATTAGTCTGTGTGTGTTTTTTTCTGTGATTGTGGGTATGTGGGTGAATCATTCATTCAAAGCAAAAGGTCAACCCATATCAAAAAAAAGGTTGTAGGCCAACAACCCAACTCATTGAATGGTTTAATTTCGTTTTATGTTTTTACCATAAAAGGTATTAATTTAAATTTTACCTTTTATAGTAAATGATTTTATATCCTTTTGGTATCAGTGATCCATTAATTTAATGGCCATTGGGACGACAACTACTATTTAGTTTTTAGTAGATGACGAATAAGAACAGTAAATCATCGTTTTCATTTTATTTAAATAAAACATTCGTATAATGTTACCTTATAACAAAATAATATCAATTATAATAAATTACAAAAACAATATTTAATTTATTTTAATTTGTTTTTTACTTGTTTTGGTTTTGGTCAAACAAGAAAAATAAAACCCAAAACATTGATATGGTAATTATTATTACTAACAACATTGCAAATAGAACCAAAAAAAAAAATGATAACAACTAGAAATGATGTAAATCAAAAAAAAAAAATCATCACTCCTAATTATTATACTCTATTTAAAGACTATTATGAAATGATTCACGTTCATTCTTTAATCGTTACTTAAACTCTAAAACTCTATGCCTCAGGTTGATTGATTGATTGATTGATTGATGTTCGCCATAGATTATATAACCTTTGGGCATTTTGCAACTAAAAATAAAAAAAATGAAAAAAAGCCAAACCAAAAAAATAAAAACAAAAATTGATTTTTTTTATGAACATCATTAAAATTATACAAAATAGGTGATATTGATATATAATTAATATGTTTTTAAGTGGTGTTAGACTTACAACAGCAACAACAACATCAAGAATATCTTATTCTCATTTACTGAATCGAGGTTGTTCATTATCGGGTTCATATCAGCAATTTCCTAACCTATCAATATCAAAATCAATATTATCTAGCTCTATAAATAGTCAAATACAACAACAACGATATTTCAGTTCTAATAAAAATAGTAACAGTAGTAGCTCTTCGTTTAATATCAGACCTAGAAACAGACCCATCGATATAGAACACAAAATGAATGAGTTCAACAGTGATAAAATCTACAAGTTTGCCGGTATACAACTGCTGGTTGGCGAAGACAAAAATCAAAATATAGAAGCCGCTCGCAAAGCAATTGAAGAGGCTGCATCTAACGGTGCTAATATAATATGTTTACCTGTATGTCTAGTCTAGTCTATCTTTCCTTTCTTTATATTTCTTTGTTTATTGATTACTTTTTCTATTGTTGTTGTTGTTCAATGTGATTGTTTAGGAATGCTTCAATTGTCCGTATAGTACATCAGTTTTCAATGAGTATGCTGAGAAGTTTGGTGGACCGACTACTACCATGTTGGCGGACGCAGCTAAGCGTTTGAAGATTTGGTTGATTGGTGGATCGATTCCAGAACGTGGAGACGACGGAAAGATATACAATTGCAGTTTCATCTTCAATCCAAGCGGTGAACTAGTTGGAAAACACCGAAAGATTCACTTGTTCGATATCAATGTGCCAGGCAAGATTACATTCCGTGAGAGCGAGATTTTGTCGCCAGGCGAAACACCGACGATCATTGAGTTGGGTGATGGCGTAAGGCTTGGCGTCGGTATCTGCTATGACATTAGATTCCCGGAGCTCGCTATGCTCTATGCCAAAGAGGGTTGTCAAATCCTCGTGTATCCCGGTGCCTTCAATATGACGACTGGCCCGGCACACTGGGAACTGCTGCAACGTGGTCGTGCCGTTGACAACCAGGTATACGTAGCTGCCGTATCACCCGCTAGAAACCCAAAATCCACCTACACAGCTTGGGGACATTCCACCGTTGTCTCGCCATGGGGTGACATTGTATCCACCACCGAACACGATCCAACCATCATCTACGCCAACATTGAACTTGCCAAAGTCAAAGAAATGAGAACAAACATCCCAGTTTATCAACAAAAGAAATTAACAACAACCTTCAAAATCTAACAAAACAAACAACAAAACACAAAACAAAGTATATAATAAATCAATCAACTCACTCATTAATGTAATTAAACAAAACACATAACAAATAAAACAAAACAAACTTTTACGTAAAATATAAATAATTAAAATTCGTTTTAGATCGGATTAGAAGATCTAATTTTAAATACTAATTGATTGAATATTCCTTCTATTTTCCCAAGATAATTAATCGATGTAATTTTGAAAACTAAATTAAATCTAATAGATAAATAAATTAAAATTAAATCGCTTTCTTAACACATTAATTAAAAATAAATAAAATAAATCCAAAAAAAAAACAAAAAAAGAATGTTAACCACCAGTTAATTATTTATATTATATTATGTTGTTCTTTAAAAGAATAAATGCTTCATGAATAATATGATTGCGAAAGAATGTTATTCTTTTTGGAGAATGTTTTTCAAAACTATTTAAACAGCGTCAAATTTTTTTTATCTTACCAAACACAATTTTAATTTTTTTGATTGTAAATAACACACAACAAATCAAGACATAAAAACAAAAAAACTAAAGTTCACTTTTCAAACACAAATTTTCATTTTTTTTAATTTTTATAGATTTTTCAAAATTTTTTGTGGTTACGCTCTCCTCGCCTGTCTGCCTAACCCTAATCTCATCCACTCACACACTATATCCTCTCTTCAGAGCGTCAATATTATTTCCTCAGTAATTTAACAATCCTCTCAAAATGGGTAGACGTAAGTATATCTATAATTATACCTATCTATATCGTTTATCATATTAACATCCCAATCAATCTATCAACATTCAAAAACTATAGGTCCAGCTAGATGGTAAATATCAAACACAAACAATAACAAAACAATAGATAATAGAGATTGATTAGGATTGGATAAACATTGAGGATTGTAAAGTTGAATTGAAATAGTTACGAAAGAAGGATTGAATAAACATAAGATGATTTTGATACTTTGAGATTAGAAGAAAGAAACTAACATTAACAACAATAATAGTTACAGATATTGTAAGAATAAGCCATACATCAAGTCAAGATACTGTCGTGGTGTTCCAGATGCCAAGATCAGAATTTACGATTTGGGTCGTAAGAAGGCATCCCCAGATGAATTCCCATTCTGTGCTCATTTGATCTCATTGGAATACGAACAATTGTCCTCTGAAGCTTTGGAAGCTGGTCGTATCTCATGTAACAAGTACATCACCAAGATGGGTGGTAAGGACTCCTTCCACATGCGTGTCCGTGTTCACCCATGGCACGTTCTCCGTATCAACAAGATGTTGTCGTGTGCCGGTGCAGATCGTCTCCAAACTGGTATGAGAGGTGCCTACGGTAAGCCAATGGGTACTGTTGCTCGTGTCAACATTGGTCAAATCATTTTCTCCATCCGTTGCAAGGACAACATGTCTGCTCACGTCATTGAGGCCTTCCGTCGTTCCTCATACAAATTCCCAGGTCGTCAAAAGATCGTCGTCTCCAAGAAGTGGGGTTTCACCACCTACGACCGTGAGGAATACAAGCAACTCAAGGCCGATGGTCGTGTCATCAACGACGGTGCCAACGTTAAATTGATCACCAACCATGGTCATCTCAAGGACTACGGAAAGTTACTCAAGGCTGCCATCTAAACGGTCTAGTTTTTTATTGATCAAAAAAGAAATAAATAATGCTCCTCGTCTTAAACCCATTTAATTTAAATTATCTTTTGCAAATACAAAATCAAGATCATAATTTAATTTTAAAATCAAGTTTACTTACTTATTTTCTCATTAGTTCACATACATCATTTATTGTTTCTTTGTAGATATTAATTAATATGAACTTGAAATCACAAGTAAATTTACTTGAAATTCTGAAGAATTTTTAGTTTTTTTTTTTTTAAAACTTTTTTCCAATCTTTGATATTCCTCAAAACATTTGTTAATTTCATTTGTTGTTGTTGTTTAGTTATTATTTATATAATATTAGATTAATAAAAAGTAGAATGGAGGAATTAAACAAAGGAAATTCATTGTTTGTTGATGAGAACTACGAAGATGCTTTGACTCACTACAATAAAGCATGTACTGAGTTGCCCAATTCATTTGAGGCATTCTTCAGACGTTCTCAATGTCATCAAAAGTTAGACTCGATCAATGATGCACTTCAAGATATCAACAACTGTATTAAATTAGAACCAAACAACCCAAAGAGTTATTTAAAGAAAGGGTAAGTAATACAAATATATATTAGCATAACAGGTATAGTTATTGAAACTGATCTCTTATTTATATAACTATCAAACAATACAAAAACAGTCAATATTGTTTCGAATTGGAAGAGTATGATACAGCTTTGAGTGTATTTGAAAAAGGTTTGGCATTGGAACCAGAGAATTCTCAATTAAAGACATGGGTTAGAAAGACAAAGGCAGAGTTGGAACAAAGCCAACCAGCACCAGTACCAACTCCAACACCAGCTGCACCAGTTGCTGCTAAACCAACTACCACTACTACTGCTACACCAGCAGCTGCAACAACCATCACACCAACACCAACAACCACTACACCAGCAGCACCAGCTAAACCACAATTACCAGTACCATCATCAGGTACCAAGGTTAGACATGAATGGTATCAAACTGGAACACACGTAACCTTGACAATCTTTGCCAAGTTTGTAACAAAAGAAAACTCTAATATTGAGATTAAAGATAAATCTGTAAGTTTGTTTTTTCTTAAATCTGATAAGCTTGATTATCATTCAGCATTGTTCTATAGAACTAACTTTCTTTATTCTATTTCTAGATTAATATTTCATTTGCAATGGCAACAGGTAGTGAATACAGTTTTGATATCGATTTCTTTGACCCAGTTGTTCCAGCAGAGAGCACAACTAAATTCTATAGTACAAAGGTTGAGATCGTTTTAAAGAAATCAAGAGCTATCAGATGGGATAATCTCGAGTTCACCGGTAAGGAGGGACCAGTTGGAACTATCGATACACCAGCACCAAAACCATTGGTATCACCATACCAAACCAACAAGAATTGGGACAAGATTGATGCCGGTGAAGACAAAGAGGGTGATCCATTGAATCGTGTATTCCAAGATATTTTCTCAAAGGGATCGGAAGAGCAACAACGTGCAATGATGAAATCATTCGTTGAGTCTGGAGGTACTGTTCTCTCGACCAACTGGGAGGACGTAGCAAAGAAGACTGTAAAGGGTGCACCACCAAAGGGTATGGAAGTTAGATCGTGGGCCGACGGTGAGAAAGTTGTCACCGATAAAAAGAAAAAGAAAGAGTGGGAAGATGACTCTGATTCTGATTCCGATTAAAAGAAAAAGAAGACCTATAGATTTATACCATATAGTATTATATATATAAAAGAAAAAAAAAAAAAAAAAAAAAAAAACAAATGTCTTTAAATTAACAAAATAAAAAGATTATAAATTTTATCGACTGTGAGACTAACATATTCAAGTATGATATAAAGTGTTTCTTTCTTTTTTAATCATCATTTATATACAATTTATCTGTTTAGTTTTATTTATTTGGTTCTTGTTTGGTTTTTAATATTAATTGTTTTGTTTTAAAGAGGAGGTGCCAAGTTCTCCAAAATAATCTTTATTACACTGAATGAATCGAAATCTCTTTCAAACTCCTGGTTGCTTAGAGTCGATCGTTTCATTTGGCTAAGTTCAACACTACTCTTTATGTTTAGATCGGCACTGGTGTCGACGATTGAGATGGGTGGAGGTGGTAGTAGAGTTGCTTGTGAAAGGATCGATAGTGTTGGTTTCTGAATTTTCATGCTGGTTGGAATCGAAGAGCTAGATGAGAATGGATCGTTGTGGTACGATGCATTGCTATCGTTGTTGACGTTGATCGATGGTGTTCCAGAATTGGGTGAGCCTGATGGAGAGTTCTGAAGTGGATCATCATCGCGTGGGCTGTGTTGTTGGTGTTCCAAAGGGAATGGATTCGATAGGAAGATTCTGTGATTCAATACCTGTGCTGCAATCATCAAGATGTGTGTGGGAGTAACAAACTTCTGACCAGAGAGCATGCCAACTATCTTGGATGCTGATGTCAGTGTTGGCGTGGCACGTGGTGAAGGACCGAATGTGACAAGTGGATGATTTCTTAGATTTACAATGATGGTTCTCATATATTGTTCAATGTCATGTGTAATATATATCTTTGGTAAGAGTTGACGAAGATTGTGTAAACGTGATGGTGTAACTATATAGTGAGATTCTGGTGTTGATATCAAAGGATCTGTTTCCAACTTTATCTGTGGTAATCTAAGTTGTTCATATAATCTAATATTTATAAAGAAACAATCTAACTGTAAAAGACAAGTAGTTTAATTATTAGTATATTAATTAGTTGTTATTGTTATCGATTACTTACCATTAATGGTGATAATGGTTCGATTGTTGGTGAAATTATGTTTGGATTGGAGAGAGATGATGCTGTTGCGATGATACTGAGAGATGAAGGTGTGTTGTAGGTGATACCTTTGAATGCAACCTTGCGGTATGTCATCATTTGCAGTAATGTATAACGAGTTGGCATTGGTGCAATATCGATGTCATCGACAAGTAGTATATCTACCATCTTATAGTTGGCTTCTGTTCTTTGTCTTGTGTTTGCTGAGTTTTGATTCTGTTGTGAACTTGACGATCCGACCGATTCGTTACGTGATCGTGTGAGAGGTGGTGTCTCTAATGACTTTGTTAAAGATAAAGATTGTTCTAAATTATTATTGCTGCTGTTGTTACTTCCACAATTATAATTGTTGCTATTATTACTGTTGTTGATATTATTCAATCTCTTGTTATTCTTTAACATCAAGGCAGCTGTGGTGGCAGCATCCGAAGGAATCTGAAGAAATAACTGTTGCACCAACTCTTCTGGTGTTGTTGTATTCGTACAACTTATATAAGCACAACTTAAACCACTCATAATAGGAATTGCCTTTGATTAATTAATTTAATAAGTTAATAATTGGTTATTAGTTAAAAACATGTCTATAGATAATAGTTGATACATACCTTTGATAGAATACTGCAATTACTTTGTTTTTCTATTGGTTGACGATGATAGATACGGTTATTATTATTATTATTATTGTTTATATGAGATGTATCGATTAACATGTTAGAGTTGGATATGAGTGTACAAAAGATTGCATGAATCAAATCATTTGGTATATATATGTTGGAAAGGTTGAAACTACTATTGCTTGCACTGTTGCTCTTTACTATACTTGTATTGCTTGCACTATTAGATATATTATTATTGTTATTGGTTGTTGTGGTAGTCTCATTGTTGATTTCATCTTTGACAGCAGTCAATGATAATGATACCAGATAAGATCTAAACAATTGTATTCGATGATCGAATTCATCTCTTTCAAACTCTACAGGTTCTTTAGGTAGATTCTCTTTTGGTAGATCAGGACCTATCACTTCAGGTTCATCAGGAACATTATTACCACTGATCTGACCTCTATTGAAACCCAAACGACCTGTGAATTTCAAAAAGTTTCTCTTTATTGCACTCTTCATTCGATATATATATATTATATACTCATTGATTAAATCTGATCTTAATTTTAATAATGTGAAACAAAAACAAATTAAAAACATTGAAATAAATGATCGATGGCATAAGGAAGGGGGTTGAATTTGATTGAAAATTTTATTGAAAAAATAATATTAAATATTAAATATTTAATGATTTGGTATTACTTGTTGGGTGAAGAAGGATAAATATCTATCAAATTTGAATTTAAATAGGACTTATCGGTTAAAATTAGGCCAAATATGTATTCTCCTGAAATTTGATTGATCGAAGAATTAAAAGAGGAGTACTTGATCTGTGTTGAATAATATTCTGGATTGAATTCTTGAATAAATTGAAGTGATTCATGAGAATTTGTGAGTATAAATGCTTCAAATATTGTAGTTTTAGAGCCAACTGTAATTTTGATTGTTTTTATATTTGAAGGTATTCTTTGCATCACGTCTTTATCATAAATACCAATGATGAGTGGTTGAATTAATTTTAATATTTGAACTTCATTTGATTTACGCCTTAAGTCTAGAATATCTATTCTTTGAAGAGATGATGGAAGAACTCCAATATCCAATGGTTGATTAAAATTGCAACATATCTCTTTTATTTGTTGTGGTAGAACTCCTCTCTCCATTCTATGAGCATATCTCATCATTGTTAATGATTCAAGTGATTCAGGTAACACACCAACTGATAATATTTGATTGAATTCCCAACCAAACTCCAATGATTTCAGTGATTTAGGTAACACACCAACTGATAGTATTTGATTGAATTCATTTCCAAACACCAATGATTCAAGTGATTCAGGTAACACACCGACTGATAATATTTGATTGAATTCAACACCAAACACCAATGATTTCAGTGATTCAGGTAACACACCAACTGATAATATTTGATTGAGTGCACCTCCAAACACCAATGATTCAAGTGATTCAGGTAATACACCAACTGATAATATTTGATTGAATCCACCAAATACCAATGATTTCAGTGATTCAGGTAACACACCGACTGATAATTTTTGATTGAATCCATATCCAAACACCAATGATTCCAGTGATTCAGGTAACACACCAACTGATAATATTTGATTGAAAACAACTCCAAACACCAATGATTTCAGTGATTTAGGTAATACACCAACTGATAATATTTGATTGAATTTATATCCAAACTCCAATGATTCAAGTGATTTTGGTAATACACCGACTGATAATATTTGATTGAATCCATATCCAAACACCAATGATTTCAGTGATTTAGGTAACATACCGACTGATAATATTTGATTGAATTCATTACCAAACACCAATAATTCAAGTGATTCTGGTAACACACCAACTGATAATTTTTGATTGAATTCTTTTCCAAACACCAATGATTTCAGTGATTCTGGTAACACACCTTTTGGTCGTATTTGATTGAAAAATCGATGCAATATTAATTTTTTGAATGAATATGGAGGTACATCAATAAGTGGTTGGTCGAATTTATTACCAAATGATAATGATGTAAGATTTGGAGGGAGTGAATTAGATTTCAATGGTTGATTAAATTTGTCACCAAATTTAATATCAGTAACATAGACAGAGGTATTTTGGAATGTAGTATCTAAATTAAATGTAATTGAATGATTATTTGTGACAGTTTCAATATATTGGTTTAATAATTGATTCAATGATTCTCTATTCTTTGGACTTCGATCCAACAATCGATGAATAAAATCAATCAATTGTTTTGAATATCTGGAATGTGAAATGATAATTTCACTATTTGATTTAAATAGATCATGATTATTTCGATCATCTTGATGACTGATCAATTTAAATATTCAAAAATACAGAGTTAATATCTGATTGATAATAATATTTTAAAAATGATTATTCGAGTATTTACCAACATAATAATTTGAGAATTGTTGATCCAATTGAAAAGATGTCACATGATTGTGCATATTGTCTGTTCATTGCTTCCTATTTGTATTATTATTTGAATAAAGTTATATTTAATATTAAAGATTAAACTAGATAGAATTTACTTACTGGTGAAATATAACCAGGTGATCCACGAGTTGCATTTATAAGTGTGTTCATTTCAAAAATGGATGGATATGATATTTCATGATCGATACATTTCATATTATAATCATTTGTTTCAAGAAGGTATTGTTTTGTATCTTGATATTCAGCGATATTCGATTTATCAATGAATTTGCAACATCCAAAATCACCAAGCATCAAAGTACTATTATAATTATCATCAATGAATATGTTTGATGGTTTAATGTCACAATGAACAATTCCATGTTTATCAAGATCCAAAAGAATATTGAAAAGTTGTGAAATATATGAACTAATATCTGATTCTTGAAAGGTTCTATTTGAATATAAAGTGGTTAGTTGTATGATATTTCTTTAACTCTCGATATTCATACTCATTTTGATCAGTTAAATGTTGATACTTTTGAGAAAGATCACCACCATCACAATATTTAGTGATGATATGAAAGATTTGATTGTCTTTATCATGATGATAGTCAACAAGTTGAACAAATCTTGGATTATCTTTGAGTAATTTCATTGCTTTGATTTCATTCTCAGCTCTTTCATAAGATTTCTGGTTATCTTTATAGTTTATCTTTTTATAAACAAACTTTTGAATTGATTTTGTTAGTTTTATGATTGTCAATTGATTAATTACTTTGAAAAATGATCTTACCAATCTTTGATCAGTGCCACCCACTAAATATACATCATTGATAGCATTACTGTTTGGAAATCTTGATATTGAATGATATCGTTTTTTTTTAATGACATGTGTTTGTTGAAAATAGTCAAGATTGTGTTTGTTTGTATTGGGTATAATTTCAATAGGAGTGATAGTGTATGATTGTGATTTGTTTAATGACTTTGTATATATAAACATTCTGGTATATTTTTTTCTTATTATTATTAATTGATATTGAGTATCGACTGTATCTGGTATTACAATTTCATTTTCATTTCTACTAATAAATCTAATTAATATGATATTTCTGTGTTGTTCATTATCTTTATCTTTCGAATGGTTATAAATTAAAACTATAAATCTATCAAACCAGTCAAGAATTATTTTCAAGACATTTCTTCCGTTAATTGTTTTATCGATTAAATCTATATTCATTTTAAAAATTAGAAATATTAAAGATAGATAGAAAAAAAATAAATAAATTAAACAAGTTAAATTAAATTAACACAATCAAGTAAAAGAGACAAAACAAAACTAGCTCTTACCTCTAATCGTAAATTAAAAAAAATAAAAAAAACACTCCTATCATATTAACCCCTCTATTTTTAATTTTTACATTTTTTTTAAAATTAGTGCGAAGCTGAAGGTGTTGGGCTTGTGGTTTTCGAAAATTAAATTTCTAATTTTAAGATGAATAAAAATATGTAATTTCTTTTTAAAATTTTAATTTTTTTGAAATGGTTAGTATTTACCTCAAACTAAACTGCGTGTATCTTTATCTTTATGAGCTTTGTTTTAAATAGACGATTTAAAATCATAGTAAGAGAAAAGGTAACCTTTTTACACATGATTCCACAGATAAAATGAACGTAGTGCCAGTATAAACATATTCTCGCTCATTGGTCAAGACAGTCCAGACAAAGAGCAAACCAATGATGATTCTGTGGATGTCACAAATACCAACAGTATAATCGAGCACCATCGATTGGAGATGATTTTGACAACAACCTTGAGGATCATTCATTTTGTAATGTATTCTATCACTACTAATATAACCTAATTGTCACATACAACGAGGTATAATAATAAAAATACTTATATTTTTTATTGTTTTTTTAAATTATAGACTAGCTTGTTAAGTTTTTGTCCGTAGAATCTAGACAGTTGGCTATCAAGAAGTATTGACCGTGTAGCTATCATGTCATATTCATTCGTAAATGAACACCCAGAATTTAAAAAGTTAGTACACTGATTCGATTAGTTTAGGTATTTAGTATATTAGAACAAGAGAATACTATGGTCGTCAGTGTGTGAGTTAGTCAGAAAATGATTCTCTCATATCGTTACCAGTGACTATATCACTTAAGTGTTTTGAATTCTTTCGACATAGTCAACCAAGTTTTTGTTGGATTTGATTGCCTCTGAGATTGGAGTTGCTTCGATTACATAGATGAGTTGTACCAACATTGAGAATAAAGAGATGTCAACAACCGAGAGTTTGTCGTTAAAGAGGAATTCTCTGTCACCAAGACGTTTGGCAATGCTATTGACATCCTTGATGGCGACACTGTAGATTTCATCTCGTGGGCAACGGCCAATACCGGCATTGTACAACTGTTTAGCGACATACGACTTGGCCATTCCCGAAAGGATACCGGTCAACATTGGTGGTACACTGGCCAACATACTTCTGACAGCAGCTGGTGAGAATACTGGGTCACACCAACGAGAGTAAACCAAATTCCAATAGAAACAGTCATCGATGTAACGTCTCAACAAATGTGCCTCTGCTTCTTGTTGTTCATCCTTCAATTTTAGCGATGTAACATTGAACTTCTCTGTGAGGAACTCAATGATATTCTGTGAGTCTGAAATTAGCTCCCCGTTGTATCTGATGAATGGTTTCTTGGCTCCATTTTCAAATGATTCTGTTATTGTTTTTGTTGTACGAATGTTAATATTTGGAAATAAATATTGAATAACAATGATCATTACATACTGATTACTTTGTGTGGAATATTTGTATATCTTAAAAATGTGATGACTTTCAGCACGAACGGAGATGGATGAGCTACTGGCATCGATGACTGTGGAAAGTCATACACATATACAATATCTCTTTCATAAACCTTTGTTTTTCAAAAAAAAAAAAAAAATAGTTTATATTAATTATAATGATCGAATATGACTTGTTAGTTAAAGAAGTTATTTACAGGTTGTTTTTTGAAAAATGAACTTAAAAGTTTGGCACCTGCAAGTACTACAATTGTGGAAGTAAATACTTGTACTTTATTGTTTACTACGATTTTAATAATAGATTCCATTTTAAATGATATATTAAATAAATAAAAAAAGATAATCAAGTTGATATTGATAAGTTTGATTCCTTGGAAACGAGAAGGTTTGTGTTTATTTATAGAAATTAAATGTCATTGACCAAAAATTATAAAAAAATTAGGTGTCCTCATTTACTGTCACTTTTACGGGTTACATCATAAACTATAAAAATAAATATTTAAACTGATTTATGTAAAAATAACACATAATTTATTGTTTCCAAATTAAAACATTACTTTTTTTTGTTTTTTTTTTTGAACTTTAAATATCTTCAGCTTGCATTTTTTGGTGTTAGATGCTTGTTTTGATCTGAATGCACCATTTTTTTTTTTTTAATTTTGAAAATTTCTATTTTTATTTTATTTTTATTAAAAATCTTCCATGGATCTTGTATTCAATAGAGAACATCATCCTTGGTAATTGTTTTAATGATAAATGATGCCTGATCAATTTAAATATTGTAGATAATTATTTACCTCTCTCAAAAGGGATGTCTTTTGATCACAAAGGTATTAAACTGTAAAGTTTAACCAGTGCACCGAAAAATGATCTGCACAACCAAAATTTTTGCTATTGAAATTTAATATTCTTTTTTTTTTTATGCGAATAATGGTTAGGTAGACCGAGTTTCAAAAAAATCAATCTCCAGATTACTTGGTGTATCAAGTTTGCTTAATTTTCATTTATTAATATAAAATTAATGATCATGTCTTTATCTCTAGTACTCAGATTGAATTTGATAATGCCTCTTGGTTCAAAGAAATAATGATATTATTTTAAGAGAGAAGTGTACTCGGCAACAATAACAATTCTTCGCAACAAATAATCATTATAAATAGAGGAACTTTAAAGTCATTGGAATATCAAAAATCAAAACAAATATAATAAACATTTATTAATATTATCTTTCGAAACAAATACATAAATAATCAAAACAAAAATGGTCGTCGCACTCCAATGTTTCATTAACAATACTCCATTCCATGTTTCTTTTAATAACTTAGAGAATTCTGGTGATAACTTTGAAATGACTGGTAACTCTAAACATGTTAGTAAGTAGAGCACTCATTGTTCATATAGGATACTTATATTTATGTTTTGTTTGATATAGGTGGATTGTGGGTTCCATATAAAAAATCAGGTAAATCAGTTAAAATCTTAGTAGGTTCCACTGTATTCACAATGTATGACGATGAATGGAAGATTCGTCATTGAGAACAATGTTACCTTTGACCTTGCTCATGACTGTATGAAGTTTTTCTTAACCGTCAATGGTAATGATGAATCTAATCTTAATTTCCAATTCGTAAGTCTCAACTAGTGAATAAGATATGATATAAATAACATAAATTAACATATATTAACACTTTTATTTATTATTATTTATTATCATTAAAAATTATATATAGAGAACAAATCAAAGCTTTTTAAAAGAAAAAAAGATAGATAAAGTTTAAATAATTAATAAAAAAAAATAGTATTATTTTATTAATAATAGTTTTGATATATTATTGTTTCTTTTATATCTTTTAAATGAGATAGTAAAAATACACCAGTATCATTACAAACGAATAAATGTTTTAAAGTATTTGAATCCATTTTAAGTGACTTTAATAAATAGGTGCCTGTCATTTTTATATATCTTGCTTTTACTTTGTTGAGATTGTGGTTCGATTCTATAAGTTTGGCTAGTGGTCGTTCGATAAGATCTTCGTTCAATCCATTATATACTGAACTGAGACACAGATCTTCGATGCTATTATTCTCTTGAAGTGCAGCAAACAACTTATCACACATGACATGATCAAAAAGTGTAAGTTGCAATCTCTTTAGTGTGTTTGTCGTTGATAATGATTCGAAGAACATAGTGTTGAAATGAAAGAAATGATCAAGCTTCAACTTGGTTATAGATCGATTGACTGCGAGTAGATCACCGAATTGATTTGCAAAGGATTCTATTCCTGGTCGTTGATTAGATCTCTTATAACCAGAGATTTCTTTGATGGCGAACGACTCGATCGTTTCATTCGCTTTAAGTCGGTCAAAGAATATCTTTGATTCCTCGATGTACTGTTTGTTCCCTTCCTGCTGACACATCGTTACCGAGATCTTGAGAATCTTCAATGATGGCATTCCACCGATGATTTCGGCGATTGCCAAAGGGTGAAAGCGATTCAACTCCAACTTGTAGATGCTATTTAATCTACCAACGTTTATCGAACCATCATTCGATTGCATCGATGAAGAGGAAATTGAATAGTTTGTTGGTGTATTTGGTTGTAACTTTTCCATTTCCTTGAGTATTTCGATGCTTGTGCTCATCGGTGTTTCGTATGTACATTCATAGATGGTTTCCAACCAATCGATGTTGTTACTCGGCCGACTTAGATACTTGATAGAAGCTAGAACATCTCGATAAACTAGGTCATTGGTAATGGTAGGAACAACACAGTATTGAAATCGATTCTTATGCGGGTGTTTGGTGATAAAGCTTTGGAGTAGGACTATCTCTGCTTGAACGGTGACTTTCTTTAGCTGCTCGCCTGCATAGAGTGTCTTTAGCACCGGTTCAAAACTCTTGCTCCACGGATAGACATCTCTGATGATTAGGTTACTGATATTTGAAGCTCGCAACAAACTGAACTTCGAACAAAGAGTCCTGCTAAACTGTTTCAACTCTAACGTTTTCTGATCTTTGAATCTGTTGTAATTCCTACTCATATTATAGATTTCAACCTCGCAAGTGTCATCGATAGAGAACCGAATCTCCAAATGGTTGATCAACGATGATAGAGATGTAAACCATTTCCAAGATACCAATGCTATATTTAATATTGAGTATCTAAGTGATGACACATATTGATTGTTAAAGGTATGACAATCACCATTATTATAAAACAATTGATTTGGTTTTAAATTGCTAAATATTTCTTTAATTAATATGTTATTTAAACTTTGCATATCTTAAAATTGACAATCGAATTAAAATGACTTGCAAGATCATTAAGATAATAATACGTAGTAGATTAGATTTCTATACTACGTATTAAGAAACAAATCGTTTTATATGAAGTTCTTAGAAAAAAATTAAAGTTTTTTAAAATTTTTTTTCTGAGAACCCCATATTTAGTTCAATTTTTATATTTTTTACGTGAGATTACAAAACACATTTTGCATTCCCAAAAAAATAAAATTTTTTTATATGAGGGTTTACTACAAATCATAACCATATCCTTCATAACGTTTATGAAAACACGTTTTTTTTTTTCCTCATTAATCATTCATTTTTAATTCGCATAAATAAATTTAATTTATTTTTATTTATAATGATATCAAATAAAAAGAGAGGCAATGATGATTTTCAAATACAGGAATAAAAATAATTTTGTATTTATTAGTTTTATTCTAGATGATGCATCAACTATGTTGCAAATAACTTATTGGTTCCATTGGATGCCAAAATTAAATGAAATCACAAAAATATGAATGGTATGAAATAGAACCTAATAAAATGTGTAATTTCATTTTATGCATCCCCCAAAAAATGAGAAAATTTTGCAAAAATAAAGAGAGAATACAACCTAACCTATAAAATGAAATAACACAAATCTGATATTATAATAAATTTAAAAATTATTTACTGATAAATAAGTAAGTAAAGAATTGATAAATTATAGTATTTCATTTAGTTACCAAAAAACATGCAAATTAAAACTATATTCTCAATTTCAACAGCTATTCTATTCTTTTTGTTGCCCTTGCTCTTAGTTAATGCAAAAGAACAACTAGAGACTATTGCAGAGGCCAAGTGTCAGTACCCATGCCCAATTATCCATGCCTATATTGATGACTGTGGTTGCAAACAATATTGTTGATAATCTACAATAAAATTAAATCAATAAATCTTTTTTTTTAGTTTATTCATTGCAATCTTCTAATTTTGCTACGTAGCAAAGATCATTTCATAGAAATTCCTTGAATTGATCGAAATATTCAATAATTTATTATTGTAATTTAAACAATGATCATATTTTAGTGAAGATAATAAAAAATATAATTGATAAATCACAGTTGGTACGATTACAAAAAAATGTTAGACTCAGATTTAGAAAATAGTATTACGACTCTTCGTAAAAATGCTATGATTAAAATGTCAATGACACATATCAAAAACAAATTACAAATGGAAATTGACAAAAAAATTATGAGGAATATTGATATTGAAATGATCTAGTTCATATTTGTAATTTGTAGATTGTGGTTAATCAAGTTCAATATTCAATACCCGTAAATTTACAAATATGATTATCTTTTTCAATAATAATTAGTGTATTATTGATGTGTTGATCAAAATATAATACAGTTAACAAATTGAAATTAGAATATTGATGGAATCTACACTTTATAATAATGTGTATTGGAGCACCACAATATACATACCATATAAAATTTAATGAGAGAGAAAAGTGGTGTCTTTCTATTTAACTATGTACAGAGAAATGCGAGCTGTCTATCTATTAATGAATAACTGCTAGGTAAGATGAGATGACTTGAATTCATCACGATTCCAATTGGCCATTTCAAATTTGTAAATACAGAGGGGTTCGATTGGATGCGTATCCAATCTGATTAACAAAGAATAGATAACGATATAGATAATAGTCATTGTACTCTTTTCGATTTAATGAATCAACTAATTGATGTATAACGAGGTTATATGTTTGGTGTGCATGTTAATCGGGTTCTGTTTGATTAATTAATTATTGTTGGTTGATAGTAGATGGGCAATCTACGGACTACTGACAAGAAAT
Organism: Heterostelium album PN500; assembly: GCF_000004825.1. Lineage (NCBI taxonomy): Eukaryota > Evosea > Eumycetozoa > Acytosteliales > Acytosteliaceae > Heterostelium > Heterostelium album. The sequence continues at coordinate 144,586 of NW_008805072.1, read as the reverse complement.
GCTAGTTTTGGTTGGTTTCAGCTGTGATCATTAAAATCGAATTGTAAACAGTAGATGGTGGTGATTGATCGTGCGTATGGTAGACAAGACAATAGATGAAAGAAAATAGTAAATGGTCATCTATTGATTAATGGACAACACAACATAGACATGTGCGCGCGAAACAAACAACAATATGCAGTGATGTTTCAAATGATGATCTACAAATACAAGTAAATTTACTGACTTTGTATGATTGAAGTAAAGACTACAACATTTGTTTATTGTAATATTGTAAGGTTGTAGTTGAGATCGGATGCAGACTACAAACTCAATCGTAAAGATAGAGAATTAATCAGTCTGACATCTGTGAAATAAACCTTTGTTTTACAAATTGGAAATTGACTGACGAATTGTGGTTATTGATTTTTGTTTGTAAAGAAACAACAACCTAACAAAAGATGGATAAAGGAGTGATATCGTAGATAACCAATCCATCTATCTATCTATCTATCTCTTTATTATTTTTTGAGATCATGATAATAATCTTATCAAAATAAAATAATATGGTATTAAAATATAGATATGCGATGATATTATATCTAGTCTGAATTGAATTGTTTTATTTTGATGTGTGTGTTTAATATTTGATTGAGATAGCTTGCATGTTTATATTATTATAATATAGTTTTATCACCTAATTATGGAGTGTTATTAATAAGATAGGTGACGATTCATCTTTAAAACGCTTTTAAACAACACTTGTTATTGTTTAATATTTTGTTACCATAGTGGGTATTTTTTGATTATAACTATAGCAGCAACACATAAATTTGATTTCTGTTACCATATATCATAGTGTTAAGATTTTAAAATGAGCTATCTAGTGTACCTCAATATTAATTTAAAAAAAGTAATAAATAAATAAATAAATTTTGTGTGTTGTGGTTTTTTTGATTTAAACCCACAAATAGATTTAATCCTTATTTTTTAAACACACACTCTCACACACATTTTTCACACCACAAACATAGAGATAATCAATCAATCAAACTAAACATATATTAAAATTTAAAATTTATTGCAAATAAAATAATATAAAACATATATAAGGTGTTTGGATTGTATGTTCTTTTTATTATATATCAATCATACCACAACAACACCACTACAGTGGAAGCGAAAAAAGAACTGATTGATGCTCCGACCTCCGACCTTTCAAAATCGAAATTACAGGGATTGACAGGTATCAATTTTGTGTGTGGTGCTGTGTTATTAGTGGTTTGTGTTATTGCGCTTTGTCATACAAGCACCTTTTTTTTTTTCACTTCTTCCTTTCGAATCCAAGTTGGGTGGAGAAAGAGAAAGCGTGAATATTGGATTGACAATGTCTCATCATCAATCAACTTTATGAGCAATCCATTCAGTATTTATAGCTTGTAACATTCATCTTAACTTATATCGATAAAAATAAATACAAACAAATATAAAATATAAAATAACAAATAAAAATATATTTATCTATTTATTTAATTTTAAAACAAAAAAATCTAATTTTAATCAACCATCAAAAAAGAAGTAAAAAGAAATTTCAACTTCATCATTTTATATATATAATTACATTATTTATTTATTAAATCTTTCAAATATATCAAATCGATATTTTTTCCCCCATTAATTTTAAATTAACTTCTTTTTCTTATTTATTTATATATACATCTAAAATCTTTATATTAAATATTTAAATATTGAACCAACCAAAATTTTATATTTAATAAATAACCACCACCACCACCACATAAATTTATTATATAACTTCAAAAACCACACACACCCCTAATAACTCAACTAACTGATATTATTATCAATACGAAAAGTATTAGTCTTTACAACAAGTTACCAGACACCAAACCATACAACTTGACTCTAAAATAAAATATAAAAAACCACCAATATAATAAATTGTCACTATCATACAGTCATCAGTTGAATCAATATATTAAAAAAAAGAAACAACATTAATATAAGCAAACCAGAGAAAATAGTAAAATCATCGTGTTACCTTTTTTAAATTGATAACATTTTAATATTTCCGTATTAGAATTTACATTGCACAACCAACTGCCAAGTTAAATTTCTACCAACACACACACACACCATCAACACACTAAGCTTCCTAGGAAAAACTCAAATTCTTTAGTTGTTATATAAAAATTCCAAAAACCAAGCAACCCTATATGTGTCATCAGTGACCATCATCAATCAGCCTATATTATTTATAATAAATTAAAACAACAGCAATAACAATATTAACAAAAAAACATCTTCACCACTAAAAAAAAAAGAAAAGAATCAACAACCACCCACCACCCTTGATTTCGCACCGAACCCAACACTCAAACAACATTAATTACTATTAGAGCGAATTTGGAATTAGTAAAGGAAGTTTTGTAGTCGTCACCCACAACCAACCAACCAATTCTACATACATCTATCAGAATCACAATCTACACTATTAACAACACACAGTACTTACCACCTCTCTATATATACAAATATATTATACATTTATATTTATTATCATCGTTATTATATATACATATATCTATTAAAATTCAATCAAATTTTTCAATCAAATAAATCATTAAATTAAATAGGCAATCACAAACTTTTATTTAGAAGAATCAGCAGCAGTAGTAGTAGTAGCATCAGAATCATCATTATCATCATCATCATCATCTATATTAGCAACAACAACAATAGCATTTTCATTTAATAATTCATTTAACAAATAGATATACACATACACTCATTCATTCATATATTTAATTATTTATACACATACAAATAGAAAGAAACAAATAATAAATCAATATCCATTTTATTATTAATATTTATTTATATACAATCAAATCAAATCAAATCACAAATTACAAATAATAAAACAACTACTAAAAAACACCCTCAGCACTTGTTCTGATCAATCAGCAGTATCAACATCTTTTTATCAACTTATCAAAACTCCTTAATAGATACAGATACAAATTCACCAGAATACACATTATTGTTTGTTTATTGTCTATTTGTTTTATTATTTAATCATTAACTTTTATTGATATACAAATATCCAATACAAAAATTTAATAATAACTTCTTTTTTCTACTTGTTACTATCAATCATTTTTAACAACTATTAAAAGAGCGCACTTTTAATAATAAAAGTTTAATTATATACAATTAAATCTAATTACGGTTGTTGTTTATTAAATATTTAAACAACAAAATTTTATTAAATCAATCAGTCAACAATCAATTAATAATCAATCAAATCCAATCTTTATTAAATTTTTAAATTAAAAAATACTACTTTTTTTATTTTTATAATTCCAAGTTTTTTTAATTTATTTATTAATTAATTAATAATAATAATTTTTTATATTTTATTTATTTATTTATTTTTAAATTTTTTATTATAAATAATTTATTTTTTTCAAACAAATATAATTTTTTTTAAAAAATATACAAAAATACATATAAATATTTTTTTTTCAAATATAAATATATAATTTTTTTTAAATGATTAAATTACAATCTGCAACTCCACTTCCATCAATCATGATCACTCCAGAATCACCACAAATCGGTAGTTTAACTATCAATTCATCACCAATATTCTCGCCATTCTATATTTCAGAGTTTCTCAGTAAAGAGGTTTTCTATCCACCACCCTTAGACATCTCTGGCGATATGACGATGGACGAAGACGACGCAACCGTTCCACAATCACCCAATAGCAGTCTCACCAGTAACAGCATCGTCAGTAGCACAGCCTCGTCGAAATTGAAATCCAACGACATGATGCTTAGAAACAAGAATGCCTGTTCATCGTGCAATCGTGTCATTCAATTGTATTTGGTCAGTTCACGTTCACGTAGAAAGTGTGGAACTCAATGTATCTCATGTCATAGAATGATCTGCGATAACTGTACATTCTTAAAATACTATAAACATCAAAGTAAAGATATTTCATCAACTTCATCATCTTCCTCCAACGTTACCGAAAAGAATAATACAAACTATTTACCAATCAAGAGATCTCCATCGCCAAAATCAACCGCCCAATCAAAAAGAGTTACCTATTGCATTTCTTGTAGTCAACATCAAAAGAAGACTCCATTTAATATTTAAATAATAATAATAATAATATACAAATAGAATATATATATAATAGATAATAACTTTAAGATATACTTATAGTTATTAACAAACCAACCAATTTTTTCCTTAAAATCTAAAAAATAATTATAAAATATATAATTTTAAATTATTTATAAATAAATAAAATTAAATCGATCGAATTTAAAATATAACTTTATTATCTTTCAAATTATTCTTTATTTTTTTGAGTATAATTCAATAATTTAATAAAACAAGAAAAATAAGTTGTAATTTTTGAATAAAAAAAAGATTAATTTTTCATTTTTATTGCCAAACTTAAAGTGATAATTAAAAACTTAGAGATTTTTAAGTCTAATTTAGACAAACAATGAATAAACTATTTAACAATAGATGCTTATTTAACAGCATATTATTAGATGTTAATAAAATAAGATATAATAATGTATCGCTATATAGTATGAGACAATCATTGATGACTTCATCATCATCATCGTCATCGAATTTGTTAACATACTACTCATCAAATAATATAAATAATAATAACAATAACAAATTACAAATGAGATCATATAGTAATAGTAATAGTAGTAGTAATAGTAATACAAATAATAAAGTAAATGACAACAACAATAATAAAGAGAGTAATAATAGTAATAATGAACATAAACCATTCGAACCAACATCATACGATAAAATGTTTAAGGGATTTAAAGAGGAGACGTCAGATCTTGAGATTCAATTGAGAGAACAACTCCAACAGATGAAAGAAGTAAGAGAGAGAAGCAAGAAGAGATCTAGCTATTTCGAACAGATGATTAAGCGTCACTCTGATATGCTTTGGGTACTGCTAGGTGTCAGCACATTCGCACTGATGTTCTACTCGTTCATGAAAACAAAGAAACACAAGTGGAATGTCAACCAAGTGCAAGTCACCCACAAGTCAGCCGTAGAAGAAATAGAATCACTGGAATCACAATTCAACAAACTATCATCGATGAACGACACTGAATTGTCTCAACTCTCACAGCTACTCATTAAATCAACAACAAACAATAACAATAACAATAACATTGAACTTTCTAAAGAAATAATCAACATTATAAAAAATAATAAATAAACAAAAAAAAAAAATTAAATTAAAATTGTAATATCCTTAACATTCGATATTAATAAATAAAATCAAAATTCTTATGTTATGTGTAATGACATCATATTATTTTTGTTGGCAATGGGTATTAATAATTATTGGAGGGTTGTTGTTGACCATGCATACACCCTGGCATACCCTTCAATCCACAATCACGATTATCAACACAAATCGAAAAAAAAAAAAAACAAAAAAACAAAAAAAATAAAAAAACACAGCAAAGGGTCATCCAATGATCATCAAATCAATAAAATTTTCAAAAAATTTTATCATAATTTAGTTTGTTTCACCAAAAAGGTGTGTGTTGGTTATTTTTATTAAACAATCCACATGAAAAACCATTCAGTGACTCCAGATTTTACTTAATTTTTTTTTTTTTTTGAAAAAACAACTAAAAACTTTTTTTTTTTCTTTGCTCAAAAAAATGTTTGCTTTAATGTAAAGAGAAAAGGTTATAATGGTTATTTAAATTACAAAACAATTGTATTGTTCTATAATCATGTTATACAGATTTTAGGTTTTCAAGAAAAAAAATATCAATTTTAGCATTTATTTAGTTATTATTATTGTGTTGCATTGTTATTAACAATTGGCATAGGACCAACAAGTTCAAGATAACAAACTACCAGTCAGTCATTCATTCATTATGTATGTTTAAATGTGTCCTATTTTCATACAAACTATAACCCCCTATATACACACACAACACACAGATTCAAACAAACAAACAAATTTGGTTGGTACATACATCATCAATGAAATTAACACCGCCACTACACAATCTAAAGTTGACTTACAATATGTATATATATATAATTTATTGTATTGCAATGATATTATAAATTTACTATTTTGTTTGATATTAATTGTTTCATCAACTTGAAAATATATAAGATATCATCTATCTAAACAAGTATATTATTAAAAAACAAAACAAAACAGCAACTCGAGATGTTGTTTTATCCGCATTCATAAAAAAAAACAAACAAACACAGACAAAACAAAACAAAAAAGAAAAAGAAAATTGTGCTAAGCACAAACAAACAACATCATCAAAAATAAAAACAGGTGTTAACAAACAAAAAGCAAATAAACAAAACTCAATAATCGACAATAATGAACTACCAAACAACAACAACAACAACACAACATCAATTCAATTCAATTTATTGTTTATTGTTATCTTGAAAGTTTAATTATACATTGTATTTTATTTATTACATCAGTTAATATTTTGTACTATAAAATTTTAAAATAAAGATTATTTTATTAATTGTTTCATTATCTTATTAGAATCTTTAAGAATTATATATTATAGCAGAAAATTAGTTAGTTGAGGTACTTTTACAAATAAAATTGTATGGATTTCATATACAGGTTTAGGAATAATTTATAATCATTGGACATTATTCAAACACTACATTCAGTTCCACCTATCCTTCCTATAATATAAGGAAAGACAGAACACCTAACAGATTCGATTCAGAAGTTCTTTGTTGTTAGAGAATAGTTGTTAGTGTTAGATTAGTTTATAGTTATAGTACAACAATACCTTACACACGATTGTTAAACGTAAAAATGCACTGGTGTGACATTACAACTAGAATTCAATGTTATATATATATATTTATTTGTATCAAATTAATTAATTGGCGAGTGGTGGTTTTGAGATTCGAATTGGTTGGTAGTGGTTGGTGCGTGTGGTTTGAAGTTACCTCGAGGTTAACTTCAAAAATAGTAGAAGTAGAATCCATAAAATTTGGTACCTCCTGTTTTTAGAGTTCTACCCACCCCATCACCATTCCTTTCCTTTCCATTCCGTTTCATTACATTTGCGCAACACACCCACACATTCACACAACACACACACGCGTAATTGCACATCATTCACCCAACAACATAACTCTCGAATTTTCAAATCTAAATCATTTATAGCTATATTTATATTATGTATATTATGTTAATGATCCATTATTAACTCTCTTAATTAATTTGTTATATATCTTACAATTTAAAATTCCACTTTTTTACTCTTTGAAATCAATACAAACCAAATCAAACCATATTGATTTTAAAGCAACAGCAATAATAATAACACATTAGATCTAATTTAAAATATTGACTTTTCTTTCATAATCAATCAATCATATAATATATCATACAAGAGGTGTAGTAGTTGTTACTTCTTACTTTATAGATAACAGTATCAATCACCATTAAAATCTCACAGTTTGTTTTGTTTTGTTTTCCTGTTGGACAAGTATGTCTTTATGCCACTGACCATCAACATACAGTATTTGTTGATAATTTTACCAAACTTGATTGTCCAATCCAATACTCACATTAAAAATAATATCACTACTAATCCACCACTCATTCACTTTCACTTTTACACACACACACTTTAATTTGATTTGATGACTGTGGTTATGATTGCAAAACAGTATATAAATAACATCTATATATACACATATATCAATTGAATAAATATTAAATTATTTAATTAGCAATATATATATATTGATGTTTTATTTAATGTTTTGATTCAATTACCAATCATAAAATACAAATAATTTGAAAAAAAAATATAATAAAATATATAGTGTAGTATATAGTGTATATATTATTTTTTGTTTATTTGTTTTTGTTTATATATGCTTTTAATTTAGTCTTCCGCATATAACATAACATTATCAACAAATCATAGTTTGATGAAAGTAAGATTAAGATTTTGATGATATTATCATCAATATTATGGATTTTGGCAGCATCCCGTTGTTTTCCCTCTTTTCATATTTAGTGTATTTTATTCTATTTTTCGATATCACTCTTTCATCACAGCAATAACAAGAAATCATCGATCGATTTTCCATCTCCATAAAACATTTTCATAATGATATGACACCATAACATAACACATCAATAATTATTATCACGATCATTTCAAATTTTACAATTACCATATTAAAACAAAACAAATAAAGCCAAAAATAAATCCATATATATATATAAATTAATAACAAGTTCTATTATTATTATTAATTATTTAATTTCATAAAATTTATTTTATTTATATAAAATCATTTTTCTTCAACTTTTTTGAATTTTATTTTATTTAGACAATCACATCCACAATCAATCAATCAATAATAATCAATCAATCTCTTTTTTTTATATACATTTTTAAAAATTAATTACTAATCAATCCAATTCATTTGGTTTTTTTAGTTTATTTAATCTTGGAAATCAGATAGATTTAATCAAAAGTTAGATTTTACATACACTTTTCTTTATTAGTAGATAGATAGACAGAATCAATATTATTATCAAAATTAAATAACAAAGCAAAAATAAGAACAAAATAATACAATACAGAACCAATAATAATCATATTTGTATAAATAGTTAGTTTGCCACCAATGATGTTGGAAGAGACTCCTTCGGTGGTGGCAGCTGGACCACGTCCACCTTTGACCCGACAGAAAAGAATGTCAAAACAATCAAATGGATTGATCAATAAGTTCTTGATAACTCAATTGGATATTACAAGTAGGTTTCTTTTTTTTTTTAATATTAAAGTTGGATATTTCATTAATAGTAATATTAATATAATATTGATATTCATATCTAAATTTACAGCATTTAAACCAACAATCATATTCAAATGGATACCAAAAGGTAAAACAGAGGGTAAAGAGGAAGCAGACGACGCAAAGATACAACAATTCTGTTTTCCTGAATCAAATCCAATCATGTTGGCATTAACTCAAAGGTTAGTTAGTTAGATTCAATAATATTACATTCAATCAATAATAACTATTAATAATCAATCAAAAATAACAGTGAAACAGATGTAGTTGATCAATTTTCATTCATTCTTACCAATTCATTAGGTGGTAAATCATTTGCATATTGTAAGAGATTCATAAAACATGATGTTGCGCCTTATTGTCATGTTTTTATAAGTCAAAAGTAGGTTAACAATTAAGATAGGATTGATTGAAAAAGTAAAATTAACAACTTTCCTTTTTAAACAAAACAAAATATAGACCACATTTTAGTTTATATGATGAAATATTCGAGTTAATCGAACCAAAGTTTGAAAGAAATTTGAAATACAGTATCAATGCAATATTGAATTCACTGTTGTTATACCCACTTGGCAATGAGAGTACAAAGATCAGGATCTCTGCCAACAATTCACAGACTGAAAACTATGAAGTCAATTACAGTCATCCACGCTCCGAATTTCAGCATATCACATACGATTCAATCTATGAAATGAAGCCAAACCATCTTGTCAAACTCTTTGAGGCAATGTTATGCGAGGCACGTATCGTTCTCTGTTCCAGTAAACTTTCAAACATCTCCAATTCAATCATGGCACTTCATTCTTTAATCAGTCCTTTTTTCTGGCAAGTAAGTAGTTTGTTATAATTATTATTATTATTATTTAATAATTTCAACTAAATTAATTAATTAATTGATTTCAATTTGTTTCTGTTTTTAGCATATATTTATATCAATATTACCAGAACCATTAATGCCATATGTAGCTGCACCGATTCCATTTTTAGTTGGAATTTTAGACAATTCTTTGAAATCATTCTATCAACAACCAACCGAACAAGTCATTCTCTACAATCTTGACAAATGTGAATTTATGATTGATCCTGGATTTAAATCATTACTTCCCGTTCATATTATAAATTATATGGAGAACTCTTTGAAAAGATTAAAGAATGAACAACCAACATGTATGTTAATAATTGATTAATGATTGCTCAACACAAATACTAACATATTTGTACAATTATTATATATTTCAATATAGATAATAGATCAATAGATTCACAAATTAGAAAACCTTTCTATTCAGTTATTTATCATTTGTTTCAATCGTACAATCAATATATGTATAGAAATGGAGATCATTTCACGTTCAATAAGGATCAGTTTATTGAGCAGGCTCACACTGGACAAACGAAAAAGCTAATTGAATCGCTGGTTTGTTCACAGATGATAGAGATGTTCTTCAATCAAAAGGAGAATGAGTTTACAAAGATCGATGACTCTACGCTCTGTCCGTTCCTACTGGATGCCAAAGAGGTGTGCGACAAGATTCCAACGGTTGCTTCCAAGCGACAGTCACAATACGACTGTCCGATCTGCATGGAGTCTACAACCTCGCGACCATCGCTCGAGTTCTCTGGTTTCACTCTGCATCAAGACTGTTTCCGTTGTAAGATGTGCTCGGTTGGACTGCGCGAGATGGAGCGTGAGAAGATCATCCTGAAGAAAAAGGACGGTGAGCGCATCCAAGTGTATTGCGCCGATTGTCGCTCGAACTTCTTTAACAAAATCAAAAAGAGTTCCTCTGCCAAGCAGTTTATCAATCTATTCAAAGTTGATTCAGATCAACAACAACAGCAACAGCAACAGCCACAACCACAACAACAGATATCTTCTTTCATGGGTGGTGTCAATCCCAACCAGATTTCCACTTCTCCGTCAAAGTCCAATTACTATCCAATCTTACCGGTCAAGAATGAGATTCAGAACTTTAGATTCAATAACCAACAACAGAGGAAACCGTTTCCAAAGGATCTAGGTGTGAAGTCGCAGTCACACGGTCGCTTTATGACACCGCGTGAAATGCAGTCAAACACACTGCCCATACCAACAACGAATGGAAATGGACAGATCAACGCCTACAAGAGACAGAATTATAATAACAGTAGTAATAGTAACGGTGGAAATAACAATCGTTTCCAACCACCTCTACCACCTACTCCCAACGAAAAGAAAGAGCGTGTAATCGAGCAGATGAAGATAAAGAACATTCACATCTTTAGTGACGAGCAATTCAACAGCAATGACGATGAGAATTCATCGGCATCTTCAACTCCATCGAATACACCACCCAAAGTAGTGTATGCATCCAATCATATCAATCAAGAGTCGAGAGCTATGCAATTCTCAAAAGCATTACCAGAGATTCCACAAACTAAATCTCAACAGCAATTGCAACAACAACAACAACAACCACAACAATCTCAACAACATGATGAATACAATCTGAACAATGGAATCAACAACTCTGGTTCACTCAGTCAAGAGAGACTGAATCTCTTTAATCAGCTAAATAATGTCAATAGGATGAAGAGTAACCAGGTACAGAATTCACTACCACCACTGCCACCAATTCCTCAGGGCAGACCGCTACCCATTCCACCGGCAACACCAACGCCTCCCAACAAGTCGTCACATCCCAACACTTCACCCTCCAACAAATCACCACCAAGAATTGCACCGTCACCTAGATCAGGTTCACCAAACTCATCGACAACCTTAACATCATCATCATCATCAGTAGTAGTAAATACCTCTTATTCGACCAATAAGAAACCACTACCTTCACCAACATCACACCAATTTACACCAATACCACCAAAACCACCTCTACATAGCAGCAACAATAACATTAACAATAATTATAATAGTAATAGCAACAACAACAACAATGTAAATGATGTATCAATAGTTAAACCAACACCAATTCCACCGAGATCAAACAAACCACTACAAACACCACCAATACCTCTTTCACCAAAACAACTTCCACAACCTAAGCTAGTAACGAACAATAACAATAATAATTATAGTAATAATAACAAATCACAACCACCTATACCACCTATACCATCAAAACAACAACAACAACAACAACAGCAACAACAACAACAACCAAATATAACCACGTCTAATCGACAAGTGGTTGTCAAGACACCTTCACCTGAAAATTCACTATCACCTCGACGACTTAACAAGCAATGCTTTGGCTGTAAAGAACAACTCACCTGTACAACACAATTGATGGCTGCCAACGGCAACTACTACCACAAGAGTTGTTTCACCTGTGCCAGATGTTCACTGCCACTTCAGAGCGGAGAGTACTTCTTCCACACAGGATCACTCTACCATTTCGCTTGCTCCAACGAAATACTACCTACTTCAAATAATAACAACAACAACAATGATAACAGATTCAAAAACCTAAGAAGAAGTACAAATAGTTTATCTTTAAGCAGTAATTAACTAAACAAATAACTGATAATATCATATATAATAAATCAATATTATTTTATAAAGTGATTAAAACAAAAAAATGATCACCAAAGTTTTAACATTAAAAAAAACATAGAATTATGTTGCTTTATTTTCTTTAAGTTTTTTAATTTAAATGTATCTTTCTTGCAACAACTCTAATGAGTTATTAAGAATAAAATGTAAATATCAAAACATTCTACACTTTAAACTAAAAGAAAGAAAGGGAAAGAACTTCATAATAATATTTCGAGTTTGAATACTCGAAATAAAATCATCTATTCTATAATCATTGATATAGGAAAATATGTGCCAAATGACCTGTTATCTTTTGGTAATCTGGGTATTGTTATCTTCCTTCATTGTATACAATGAGCAAAAAAAATACAAAGAAATTAAATTTAATTTTGACAAAAAAAAAATAAAAATAAAAAGAAAACAAAAAAAAAAAAAAAAAAAATTTGGTTAAATGATTCAAACAATTAAATAATCCTCTGTGGTTGACATCTTTGGTGAAAATAGCTTCAGACACAAAATACTTAGTCGCACCATCATCAAAGTAGAGAGATGTAATGTAAGGCATACAGCTGCAGCTTTGTGATCATGGTACTTCTAGAAATCCAATACTGTATGCTCTCGAAAGAGCACTTGGGTATACGAACAGTGATTGTTACTCCTTTCCTCTTGCCGGAGCCACTCTCTCTTTCTGAAAGTGTAGTTTCTTAAAATCCGAAAGGAAACTCAGCAATTCAACAAAAAAGCTGGCGTCAGTACATGCACCACCTCTGTAGTGCAGACGAATGTTGGCACAGTCGATTATGCCAATGCACACCTCCTCCACGAGGATATCACATAGCTGTACAAAGTTGGACATCATCCTGATTTTAATCGAAGTGATCTTTTTTATTTAAAATGATCCTCTAGTTTTAAATGTAGAGCGATGATGAATTCTTCTTTGATTTGTTTTGAGAATCCAAAAAGCCTCTGATATTGGATAAATTGTGTGTTGAATATGAATGTCTAACTATTAAAATCTGCACTCTTGATTAAAATAGAAGATTTAAAGCAAATTTAGAATGAGTCGATATCTATTCTTTGTCCTCCAATAAATAGGTTTTCAATATGTTGTGGTAGATCTTTTCTATCGATGTAGTTCGTCATTGATAATGATTTCAGTGATTCAGGTAAGACATCGACCGATAATATTTGATTGAATCTATTTCCAAACACCAATGATTCAAGTGATTTAGGCAACACACCAACTGATAATATTTGATTGAATTCATTTCCAAACACCAATGATTTCAGTGATTCAGGTAACACACCAACTGATAATATTTGATTGAATTCATTTCTAAACACCAATGATTTAAGTGATTCAGGTAACACACCGACTGATAATATTTGATTGAAGGAAAATCCAAACTTCAATGATTTCAGTGACTCAGGTAATACACCAACTGATAATATTTGATTGAATTCATATCCAAACACCAATGATTCAAGTGATTTAGGTAACACACCAACTGATAATATTTGATTGAACACATCTCCAAACACCAATGATTCAAGTGATTTAGGTAACACACCAACTGATAATATTTGATTGAATTCATATCCAAACACCAATGATTCAAGTGATTTAGGTAACACACCAACTGATAATATTTGATTGAAATCAAATCCAAACACCAATGATTGCAGTGATTTAGGTAACACACCAACTGATAATATTTGATTGAATTCATCTCCAAACACCAATGATTTCAGTGATTCAGGTAAAACACCAATTGATAATATTTGATTGAATATACGACCAAACACCAATGATTCAAGTGATTCAGGTAACACACCGATTGATAATATTTGATTGAATTCATCTCCAAAATTGATCTCAGTGACATTGACGGAGGTATTATGAAATGGAGTATTTAAATTGAATGTAATTATCTGATTATTGGTGATAGTTTCAATATATTGGTTTAATAATTGATTCAATGATTCTCTATTCTTTGGAATCTGATCCAACAATCGATGAATAAATTCAATCAATTGTTTTGAATATCTGAATTCTGAAATCTTAATTTCACGTTTAGTTTGGAATAGTTGATGATTATTTCGATCATCTGGATGACTGATCAATTTAAATATTCAAAAATACAGAGTTAATATCTGATTGATAATAATATTTTAAAAGTATGATTATTCGAGTATTTACCAACATAATAGTTTGAGAATTGTTGATCCAATTGAAAAGATGTCACATGATTGTGCATATTGTCTGTTCATTGCTTCCTATTTGTTATTATTTTAAATAACTTAAAATTATATTGAAAATCAAATAAATAAAATTTACTTACTGGTGAAATATAACCAATTGTTCCACGTGTTGCATTTATGTTTGTATTTGAAAAAGTGGTTGGCTCCGATATTTCATGATCGATAGTTTTTAAATTAAAATCATTTATTTCAAGAGTATGTTCTTTTGTATCTTGATATTCAATGATTGTTGATTTATCAATGAATTTACAACATCCAAAATCACCAAGAATCAAAGTACCATAAGCATCAGATTCATCAATGAATATGTTTGATGGTTTAATATCACAATGAACAATTCCATGTTTATCAAGATCCAAAAGAATATTGAAAAGTTGTGAAATATAATTACTGATATATGATTCTTCAATGATTCTATTTTATATTCAATATGAAAGTGGTTAATTGCTTGATAAAAGTCATGTTATTTAATATTTGATACATACAGATTTATATCAGTTAAATGTTTATACTTTTGGGAAAGATCGCCACCACCACAATATTTAGTGATGATATGAAAGATTTGATTGTCTTTATCATGATGATAGTCAACAAGTTGAACAAATCTTCGATTATCTTTGAGTAATTTCATTGCTTTGATTTCATTCTCAGCTCTTTCATAAGATTTCTGATTATCTTTATAATTTATCTTTTTATAAACATACTTTTGAATTGATTTTGTTAGTTTTATGATTGTCAATTGATTAATTACTTTGAAAAATGATGTCAATCGATTCAAATTGATCTTACCAATCTATGAACATCAGTACCACACACTAAATATACATCATTGATAGCATTACTGTTTGTAAATCTTGATATTGAATGATATCGTTTGTTATTAATGACATGAGATTGTTTGAAATAGTCAAGGTTGTTTTTGAATAGATTGTTTTCAAAATTGATTGTGTATGATTGTGATTTGTTTAATAGCCCGACACATATGGATTTAAGATGTATTGCGAAAGAATCTATTATTATTAATTGATATTGAGTATCGACAGTATCTGGTATTACAATCTCATTATTATTTCGATTAATATTTCCAATTAATGTGATATTTGTGTGTTGTTCATTTTCTTTATCTTTCAAATGATTATAAACTAAAACTATGTATTGTTGAAAGTTATTAAGATTAATTTTCAATACATTTTTTCGATTGATTAATTTATCAGTTAGCTCGATATTATTCATTTTGAAGTATTTTTATAATTCATTCATTTCAAAAATAAAAAATAGTCAAGTTAAACTAAAACTTTTACGAAATTATTAAAATTATATTATAAAATGACGATTTTATTGTCGAAATTACTAACACCCAGGGTGTAAAATTGAATAGCACTCTTTTTTATGCTTTTCATTTTTTTTTTTTTAACAATGAAAAAATTTCATTTTACTTACATCTTTCGATGAAACCATTTCATTTCGGTGAGATCCGTTCAATCATCCTCCGGGTTGTCCTTTTTGAATGGACACAATAAAGTTGGACGGGCTTTACCTTTTAAATATGCAATAGTACTATTTTATTTTGTAAAAAACAATAAAAATAAAAATAATTGTTAATAAATGAATGAATTTAAATAAGCATTTATATCATATTTACTTGGGCTGTTTTATATTCGTCGAAAAGGTAGGTCTTTATCATATCGAGAATGAGAACGTCTTTCTAAGAAATCTATTTCCTTGAGAAGAGTGGGACCAAATTGGACATAGTTATTGTACCTTAACCTTTACCTAAAACTAAACAAAAAAAAAAAAAATAGTTAAAATAAAAAAATTAATTATTTATAGTTTTAAATGATATAGCAGCGGCACGTTGTTTGGAGCGTCGTTTTCGTCGGGCAGACTCTTCCGAAAGTAACGTGGTCTCAATTGCACGATAGAAAAGTAGTAGGTCGGCTTTTAAGAGTTGACTGCGTTTCTTCTTTTTATCAAATGAAGAATCAACCAATCGATAGGATTTATGAGCTTCAATTGCTGCAGAATATAAAGGACTTGGAATTGACTGGCGTTTTTCGATAAGAGCATGAAGATTCTTTGAGTTTCTCCTAAGCGATCAATAATACCATCGATTTCGGTATTATTGGGGTTTACTTGAATTTCGGGCTTCCTAAATGGTCCACTGCTATTTTTCGCATAAACTTTACCATGAGCTACAAAAGATTTAAGATGATTCTCTAAATCTTGATAAACAGGATCATCTGGTTCGTGATTGCCAATTTCCAATATCAAATGGTCAATATGATTTTGAATATCTACCAGCTCTTTATTCAATAGATCAATCTCTTTTGAATCTTGTAACAAAATGAAAAAGTATAAGGATAAGGTCTATCAAATAGATATTTCCTTATCTTTTCATAAATATCTATTGATAATATGTTACGTTCAAAATCTCGAGTACATCATTTATTCAATCTATACGAACGATTTGCGTCAAGGTTAGATTAATATGCATACTATTAATATTAGCCTAATATTCACTCAAAAATACTAGAATAGTGACATCATCGATTGCAAAACATAGATCAGATTGTTTACCTAGTAACCTTAAAGCGATATACATTTATTAAAATTTTTGTTAATCTTTTAATCAATAACCTTTTTTTTAACTTATAATTTTTAATAAAATTTTAACAAAAATAAATAAATCAGTTTAACTATTTTTTGTAAAATTTTTTTTTTTTTTTTTTATTTATTTGAAATTTTTGGTTGTTTCCCAAATAATTGAGCAATGTGGTGGTGATTTTTATTATTATTTTTGTTTAATATACCTTTATTATTGCCGTTTGTAGAAACAATATATACATATATTTATTTATTTTAATTATTAGTTTTTTATTTATTTTTATTAAAAGTTTATTTTTTAATTTTTTATTTTCAAGATTAAAAGTGTAATTAAGATTACTTGAGTTTATAGGTTGACTGTTTTGTATAAACTAGTAAAAAAAAAATATTGTTTGTTTGGTAGTTTGTTTATTGCTCTATTGTTCAAATAATTTGAACTTGTTTTTTGTTAGAACTACTATTTATATTGATAGATAGAAAGATAGATAGTAGATATAAAAGATGTGTGGTATTTTAGCATGTGGAACCATGGCATGCTGTGCAGGTAAATAAATTAATCAATATAATATATAAAAATGGAATTATAATTCTAATTGATAATGCATTTATATCTATATAGGATGTTCATGCTGTGGTTCTATTATTAAAAAGTCAACAGGTACAAGAGTTATTTATGTTATATTCTTCTTGTTAGTATCGGTTATTTCATATATTTTGAGTGCATTCGCTTCACAATGGTTTGCAAGTGTAGATGGTAATGTATACAATGAATGATTGCTATTATCTTATCTTTAAATATTATATACATTGTTTATACTAACTATAATAAACTATAATATTATATTTGTAGTTTTAAAGATCTGTTCTAAATATGATAATGAATGTTTTGGATCTTTAGTTGTTTATAGATTAACATTCTCATTGGCAATCTATCATATTCTATTGGGATTGGCATTGATCGGTGTAAAGTCATCGGAGGATTCACGTGCAGCTATCCAGGATGGCTACTGGCCAGTCAAGATATTCTTCTTGGCAGGTCTGTCGTTTGCTTCGTTCTTCATTCCCAACACATTCTTTGTCTACTACGGCTGGATCTCATTGTTTGGTGCAGCACTGTTTATTCTCATTCAGTTGATCTTGCTGATTGAGTTTGCGTACGGCATCAACGAGATCTGGGTATCAAAGATCGAAGACGAAGGACACCTCACCAACCGTTACTACATCATGCTGCTCGGTAGCACCATTGCAACGATCTGCATTGCATTGGCACTGACCATCACCATGTTGGTTCTCTGGAGTAAGACATCAATCAACCAATTCTTTATCGTATTCAATCTCGGTTTATCACTCATCATCGGTGTATTATCCATTAATGAAAAGGTATAGTTAGCTTTATAACACAAACAAAACAAAATACATAGATATTAACAAATTTGAATGTTTAATTTATTTGTAGATTCGAGAATTTAGACCATCTTCTGGATTATTCCAATCGGGTGTTGTCATGTTGTATTCTGCTTATTTGGTGTTTAGTGCTATTATGAGTGAACCATCAATGGATAATAATAGCAATAGTGGAAAACAAAAGACATGGACAATCATTATTGGTTCGATGTTTACCATTATTTCGGTTTGCTATTCCGCTTTCAGAGCGTCGGATTCCAATGAGATCTTGGGATCGTCTTCGGGTGGTGGATTCGACAAGTTACCAACGGTTGCAAGCGATGACGAGGCTGCTGATGATAAGATGGAGGACGATGAAAGCGGTGGTGTCGCTTACAACTATACATTCTTCCATATCACATTCGCACTTGGTGCAATGTATATCGGAATGTTACTCACCAATTGGGCAACGATCTCTGGTACTTCCGGATCAAACGGTGACCTCAATGTCGACTCTGGTATGGTTTCCGTTTGGGTCAAGATCGTAAGTGGTTGGTTGGTTCATCTTTTGTATCTTTGGACATTAGTAGCCCCTGTTTTAATGCCAAACCGTGAATGGGATTAAAAGACATCCATTATTTTAGAATTTATCACTCAATTCATTGTAGTATTTAAACATATATTTTAGATAAATAAAGAATTTTTCAAACTCCAACAGTTCAATCTTATCTATTTTAAACAGTATTCAAAAGATGTACATTTAGTGTAAGGTGATGATCAAAGATCTTGTTTTTAAAGTGGGCCACTAAAAATTTCAAAAAAAGTTGTATAAATCATATAATATTACTTTTAGAAAATGAATACAAATAATATAATAGATATACTATACAAAGGAAACAATATCTTGAAAATAAGTTGTGACTTCTTTAATAGATTCATAGTTTTAATTCATAATCATTTGAAAGATAAATATAATGAACAACACAGAAATATTGCCTTTGTTGAAAAAGTTATACCAGATACTGTCGAAACCAATATCAGTTAATAATAATAAGATCAAATAGGTTACCAAAGGATTAGCAAATTTAGAATACACTATACCTATATACACGGCGTTATTAAACAAATCAGAATCGTACATAATCAATATTAATGAAAGTCAATTCAAACACTTGCATGTCATTAATAAAAAACGATATCATTCAATATCAAGATTTACAAACAGTAATGCTATCAATGTATATTTAGTGGGTGGTACATATGATCAAAGATTGGTAAGTTCATTTTTCAAAGTAATTAATCAATTGACAATCGTAAAACTAACAAAATCAATTCAAAAGTTTGTTTATAAAAAGATAAACTATAAAGATAAAGATAATCAAAAATCTTATGATAGTGCATTAAATGAATCAAAGCAATGAAATTGCTCTATCAACACATTTACCAATTTTTTTTATTTTTTATTTTTTGGTGAGATATTAATTTCAATAATTAAGAAATATAACAATTTTATTATATAACTTTTATTTAGATTATCTAGATTATTTTTATTGTATTAGGAAAGACACTAACAATAAAAATAATGAAAAAATAAAATAGGAAATTTAATACAATTTAGTTTTGATATGAAAGATTTGATTGTCTTTATCATGTTGATAGTCAACAAGTTGAACAAATCTTGGATTATCTTTGAGTAATTTTAATAATATTATTTGTATTCATTTTAATTATCAAATATCGAGATATATATAATAAAATAGTGTGTTTTTAAATAGAATTAAAATATTTAAAAAGATATTTATATTATTATTCTATCTATTTATTTTTTAATAGGTAAAAAAATGGTAGTTTTAGATATAGAACCTACATGTATAGGAAATTCCCAATCTCTTCATATTCATACCGAAAAATTTACAATCAAACATTTTTTAGGAATTAAAAGTCCAAGTTAGAATCATACCATATGATATTAGAATTTGAGCATATTTATCAAAAGAGGAGTTTGAAGAGATTCTCTTTGAAATTAATAATTATAATACAATTAAATATCCATATTTAAATATAGTAATCTTTGTATTAATGATATGAGGTTAAATTCTATGTTTATTAAGTCTTATCGATAAAAATAATATTTTTTGTTACGTTGCCGTAGGAGTATTTATACCAATATTGCCAATTGTTTTTTGGTCAAATAAATTAAACTCTGAAGTAAGTTTAATCATAAAAACAAAAAAAAAAAAAAAAAAGTAAAAAATAGATATTAAATTTGCAATTTCTTCAAATAGTATTTAAAAAATATACGATTAGCTATAGTCCTTTTTAATAAAAAGTATAATATAAGAGGTTTGCACTTTGTCGAGGCAAAAAGAAAAAACATGTAAGATGTTGTCCAAGAACTGGAGCAATATATAACTACAAATAAATAAAAAAATAAAAAAAAACTATTACTATAGTACTAATTTAATACTCAAACCACAAAAGTAAACAAAAAATTTTGGAATTTTTTTACAATGAAATTTGAATAATTTATATATATAAATAAAAATGTTATTATTCTAATATTTTTAATTTGTTATCATCTTGAACTTTGTATCCATTAGAGTATTCTACGAGGGAATTTCCAGATATAATATTTTCCATCTTTAATATATTCAATTCTTTGACTTAAACCTAATTGACCAATCTCTTGGTTTTCATTTTTGCTTTTCTTTTTTTTTTTTGAATGAGAAACTATCTCTTCCTCTTCACTTTCATCTGATTCTTCATTCATTTTCCTTTAAAATTGTTCTACCATGTGCTGTAAGAGCTAGTATTGTAGTAAATTAAATTTTAATTTTCTGATATTTTAAAAAAATTAGAATGTTCAAAAATTACTTACTTTTTTCATGATTAGCAACCTTTTGGCTTAAGATATCTTTTGGGGCACATTTTGGAAATGCTCCTTTTTAGTTTCTGAATATTATGTAACAAAAGAGTATTGCTCTGGTACTTAACTAAATCGTTCACGCATAGTGCTTTTCTCACTTTGATCTGTTGAATTTGCTCTTTTTGGCATTTTATAATGTTGAAGTTATTGAAAACTGAATTAATATTTTAAAAAAAAATAAACATATTTAATTAAATCTTTTAATGATTTGAGTAATAATAGTAAAAATATAAATTTAATAAAACATTTTTTATCTCATTGAAATATCTTTTTTTTAATTTTTAATAATATGTTTTTTTTAAAACCTCACTGTCAAAAAGGAATAATATTTATGATGTGGGTTGATGGCAACACTCATCAGAGGTAAAGATAATTTTATATTTTTTTTGAAAAGTTAAAAAGATTTAATTGATGTTCAAAGATGTTATATTCTCAAACGTACTCGCCATCAACAAAATAGATTTTATGTAAAAAGAAAGATCATATTGTAATTACAAAATCTTTATCATGATCCACAAAAAAAAAAAATCTATTTTGTGTCAAACTATCAATAACAGATTAGATCTAATTTAAAATATTGACTTTTCTTTCATATGATTGATCAATAATCTCTTATTTTACATCCTTTTGATTGTGCTTGAAAAAAAATGAAAAAGAGAAATAGAAGATTTACATTTTTAATTATTTTTAACATAGTAAGGAGAATTGCAATCATTTCTTCTTATACCCTTCTTTACACACTGAAGTGTGGGAATAGTGGTTATCAACTCCATTTATTTTTAATTTTAAACTTTTTATAGAAAGATGGATTCAGTTGAAGATAAGATAGTAGATCGTGAATTAAATAAACCTCTATGGTTGACATCTTTGGTGAAAATAGCTTCAGACACAAAATACTTAGTCGCACCATCATCGAAGTAGAGAGATGTAATGTAAGGCATACAGCTGTAGCTTTGTGATCATGGTATTTCTAGAAATCCAATACTGTGTGCTCTTTCGAAAGAGCACTTGGGTATACGAACAGTGATTGTTTCTCCTTTCCTCTTGCCGGAGCCGCTCTCTCTTTCTGAAAGGAAGTTTCTTAAAATCCGAAAGGAAACTCAGCAATTCAACAAAAGAGCTGGCGTCAGTACATACAGCACCTCTGTAGTGCAGACGAATGTTGGCACAGTCGAGTATGCCAACACACACCTCCTCCACGAGGATATCACGTAGCTGTACAAAGTTCGACATCATCAGAAAGCAAATAGATATGATAAACAAGCTAAGACTATCGAGATTCAGCGGTATTGTAAAGGTCTAGAAGATTAAATGGAGAACGAGAATATAACTGGAATATAGATTGAATATCTATTTGACATAGTTGAATTCATATCTTTTAATTTCAATAGAATAAATAATAAATAATCATTAATTATATCCTGATTTTAATCGAAGTTATCTTTTTTATTTAAAATGATCCTCTAGTTTTAAATGTAGAGCGATGATGTATTCTTC
The DNA here is from genome assembly GCF_000004825.1 of Heterostelium album PN500. Taxonomy (NCBI): domain Eukaryota; phylum Evosea; class Eumycetozoa; order Acytosteliales; family Acytosteliaceae; genus Heterostelium; species Heterostelium album. The sequence goes on along the minus strand of NW_008805072.1, from coordinate 121,484 downwards.
TTTGATTTGATTGTTTTGAGAATCCAAAAAGCCTCTGATATTGGATAAATTGTTGAATATGAATGTCTAACTATTAAAATCTGCACTCTTGATTAAAATAGAAGATTTAAAGCAAATTTAGAATGAGTCGATATCTATTCTTTGTCCTCCAATAATAGGTTTTCAATATGTTGTGGTAGATCTTTTCTATCGATGTGGTTCATCATTGATAAAGATTTCAGTGATTTAGGTAAGACATCGACTGATAATATTTGATTGAATTCATTTCCAAACTCCAAAGATTCAAGTGATTCAGGTAATACACCAACTGATAATATTTGTTTGAATCTATATCCAAACAGCAATGATTTCAGTGACTCAGGTAATACACCAACTGATAATATTTGATTGAAGGAATATCCAAACATCAATGATTCTAGTGATTCAGGTAATAAACCAACTGATAATATTTGATTGAATTCATATCCAAATACCAATGATTTCAGTGATTGAGGTAATACACCAACTGATAATATTTGATTGAATTCTTTTCCAAACTCCAATGATTTCAGTGACTCAGGTAATACACCAACTGATAATAATTTGATTGAATGAATATCCAAACACCAAAGATTTCAGTGATTCAGGTAACACACCAACTGATAATATTTGATTGAATTCATTTCCAAACTTCAATGATTTCAATGATTCAGGTAACACACCAACTGATAATATTTGATTGAATTCATTTCCAAAAATGATTTCAGTGAGATTGACGGAGGTATTATGAAATGGAGTATTTAAATTGAATGTAATTATCTGATTATTGGTGTTGGTTTCAATATATTGGTTTAATAATTGATTCAATGATTCTCTTTTCTTTGGACTCTGATCCAACAATCGATGAATAAATTCAATCAATTGTTTTGAATATCTGCATTCTGAAATCTTAATTTCATGTTTAGTTTGGAATATTTGATGATTATTTCGATCATCTGGATGACTGATCAATTTAAATATTCAAAAATACAGAGTTAATATCTGATTGATAATAATATTTTAAAAATGATTATTCGAGTATTTACCAACATAATAATTTGAGAATTGTTGATCCAATTGAAAAGATGTCACATGATTGTGCATATTGTCGTTTCATTGCTTCCTATTTGTTATTATTTTAAATAACTTAAAATTATATTGAAAATCAAATAAATAAAAATTACTTACTGGTGAAATATAACCTTTAGTTCCACGTGTTGCATTTATGTATGTATTTGAAAAAATGGTTGGATCTGATATTTCATGATCGATAGTTTTTAAATTAGAATCATTTGTTTCAAGAGTATGTTCTTTTGTATCTTGATATTCAATGATTGTTGATTTATCAATGAATTTACAACATCCAAAATCACCAAGAATCAAAGTACCATAAGCAGAAGATTCATCAATGAATATATTTGATGGTTTAATGTCACAATGAACAATTCCATGTTTATCAAGATCCAAAAGAATATTGAAAAGTTGTGAAATATAATTACTAATATATGATTCTGAAAAGATTCTATTTTTATATTCAATATAAAAGTTGTTAATTGCTTGATAAAAGTCATGTTATTTAATATTTTATACATACAGATTTTTATCAGTTACATGTTTATACTTTTGGGAAAGATCACCACCACCACAATATTTAGTTATGATATGAAAGATTTGATTGTCTTTATCATGATGATAGTCAACAAGTTGAACAAATCTTGGATTATTGAGGAGTAATTTCATTGATTTGATTTCATTCTCAGCTCTTTCATAAGATTTCTGATTATCTTTATAATTTATCTTTTTATAAACATACTTTTGAATTGATTTTGTTAGTTTTATAATTGTCAATTGATTAATTACTTTGAAAAATGATGTCAATCGATTTAAATTCAACTTACCAATCTATGATCATCAGTACCACACACTAAATATACATCATTGATAGCATTACTGTTTGTAAATCTTGATATTGAATGATATCGTTTGTTATTAATGATATGAGATTGTTCGAAATAGTCAAGGTTGTTTTTGAATAGATTGTTTTTAATATTGATTGTGTATGATTGTGATTTGTTTAATAGCTCGACATATATGGATTCAAAATCTACTGCGTAAGAATCAGATCTTATTATTATTAATTGATATTGAGTATCGACAGTATCTGGTATTACAATCACATTATTATTATAATTAATATTTCCAATTAATGTGATATTTGTGTGTTGTTCATTTTCTTTATCTTTCAAATGATTATAAACTAAAATTATGAATTGTCGAATGTATTTAAAATTAAATTTCAATACATTCTTTCCATTGATTAATTTATATGTTAGCTTGATATTATCCATTTTGAAGTATTTTTATAATTCATTCATTTCAAAAATAAAAATAGTTAAGTTAAACTAAACTTTGATTTTATTGCCGAAATTATTTAAATTAAATTGAAAAAAAATAAACTTTTTTGTGTTTTTTTTTCAGTAGGAAATCACGTGATCAAAATAAAAAAAATCCAACATAATTCAATTATATTTAATTATTATTATTACATCCTGTTGAACTAAAGAATTCAACATTTCTTCCAAAGTTATGGTACATATTAGTTAAATATGCAATAACCTTCCCACAATTGTAACTAATTTCCTTTGATGTGATAGGCCTTTTTTAAGATCTAAAATATCTGATAGTATTCCACTTCTTCATTGTAGCGAATACATTCTCGATTATTATTCTTACTTTTTTTTATTTTGTTATCCTCTTCTTTATCTTTAATGTATTTTTCTTTATTAAATCCACCATCTTTATCGTATTTCTTCTGAAGAGATACTAACTCTATAGAAGGTTTAGAAACATCTTGCCCCTTTTTAAATCTTTGTTCATCTTTTTTTTCTTTTTTAAGAGTACTCCATGTGATCAGATAAATAAGCAGATTTGATCTTTGGGAAAATTGAATTGGAATATAGTTGTAGGAGGCGAGCTATTTGTTGATCTTTATCAAGTAACTCCTGGATTTTCTTATAAAATGTAATTTTTTTAACAATAACTTGTATTGTAGACGGTTTTTAGTTAAAAATAAAATTTAATATTAAATAAATTTACAATTTAAATTACAAATTATTATTAATTTTATTCGATTTGATCGAAAAGATCATCAACAGAATCAGATTTCGATGGTTGATTGTTGTTGATTGCAATGGTCTTGCGTTTAGAACCGAGGAATTCTTTTGATTCTTTTTCAGTGATTTCACTGTCATCACTTTCATCGTTGGTGATCAATCCGATCTGATTTGTAACGATAAGTTGCCAAAAGTCATCACGATTCTTTGATTCGTAATAATCACCAAGTTCACCTGAATACCAGTGATTCTGATTCTTTGATAGATCCACGACGAAGTTCAACGACACACTCCAATGCCTTCTGATAGAATTGATCTTTGAGTGAATCGTTTACCAGTTGGACAATACGTTGTTTCATTAATGATATCGCTTTGTCTACCAGATCGATATCACGTCTTGCCAACATATCTTTGAAGTTCTGCACTTGATTGATCGAACCGACTTCATTGACGTAACCAGAAACCAGCTTGTCGAGCGAGTAATCTGCAAGATCGTCTGCCTTTCTCTTTTTCGATGCGTTGGCATCGTCTGTCACATAGGAATCCAAACGAATCTCTTGTTGTTGTTCGACCAACTTCCATCTTGCCATCGATATTTCGGTTCCGATTTAAAGTTGGTGGTTTTCGTGAGTGGAAACAGTGTTTGGAAGTTCTTTATTGCATCTTGTGCATTCTCCATAATCGCTTCATCGGGATTGATATATTTCGAGATGATCGGATCGAGTTTTGGAAGTTGTGATGAATCGTGCAGAAACCGGTAGAAGTGTAGCAGTGATGCATTATATGTTGTAAGTACATCATTAAATAATCTAAATTGATCAACATGGTTCAATTATTTATATTTGAATAAAATCAATGCTCTTAAATCGTTGATGAATGAATATAACAACAAGTATACAGGTCAAGCATTGATATTTGATATAAACAGATACAAAGAGTGTGGTCCTTGGTCCTATAGTATCATCATTGGTCTACCAGATTATGTAAATGAAATTTACCTCGATTTGTTAAAAAATAATTTAAATCGATTTTATTGAATCATTAAATTTGTAATAATATATTAATAAGAGAAAACTTAAACAGAATGTACATTGTTTTTTGTTTTATAATGATATAAAACCAGTTATACACTACTTATAAAATCAAACTATACATTACTGCAAATGATGACATACCGCAAAATTGCATTCAAAGGTATCACCTACAACATACCTTCATCTCAGTATCATCGCAACAGCATCATTTCTTTCCAATACAAACATTCTTTCACCTACAAATGAACCAGTCTCACCAATCGTAAATAATACTATTAACTAATGGCTAAAATAAAAATACTAAGAAACAATTTAACTATTACTTATTGTTCTAAAATTAACATTTTAGAATTATAATAACCAAATCAACTGACACTTCAATAATTTATTAAGAATTCAACTATCACAATTCAAACAGTTTATGGACACGATTTCAAATAACTTAAATTAATAATCCAGCTGTTAACAATAATTAAATATATTAGAATAATATCAACATTCAGTGAATCAACAAAATATCAATCTACCAAAGTTAACATAAAGAAATAACCAACAAGTTAATCTACAATGAATACCAAACTAGTTAATCAAGAACAGATTTCTGAGATTGAGCAACTGCACTGGTGAAGAAATCCAACAGTATAAATACCTTGGAAATCCATTATAGAAATTAATTATTCAACATTATTCAACATTACCAAATATTATTCTTATCTTCAAATTGTAAAATAAATAAACTATTATCTTTAAATATTATACTGTAAATTATATCTCTAAACTTTATTACATTCATTAAATCTACCAAAACTATCCCTAAAAGTAATTCCTAATCTTATATCAAAGTTGTAAGTATTATATTTATATGTTTATATGTATATTATAATATGATATTATTACCATTGAAAAATAACACTTATTTTTTACTTTTCTATATAAAAATTGGATTATATGAACAACTTAGATTACCAGAGATAAAGTTGGAAACAGATCCTTTGGTATCAACATTAGAACCACTTTATATATGTTGTCCGTCTAAGGACAATAAGGTAGCCACCAGGGCAATATCAATACTTATCAATCAACATCAATAATAATCACCAGCCAACATATAGAAATAGTCAATTATAATTAATTAAATTAATTAAATCAACTAAATAAGTAATAGCTTCAAAACAACAGATTAAAATAATAATTAAATTAGAATCTGTTGTTTCTGTTGTTTCTAAATTAAGTATTCAACACTCAGCCGTCAAGCTTCTCAATAATGAATATATTGAGTTTAACGCGACGTTAAAGAGGAATTCAATTTACTCAATATTCAAGAGATAAAATGAAAGAAATTAAATAAAGAAGAAAAGAATAAAAAAAAATAAACTTAGAAATTAGATTATATAAAACATTATTAGAAATAACTCTTTATTATTATTAATTACAAATCACATGAGAGATGGCAGATCCAAACGAACAATTAACAGAAACACCCAACACCACCACAACCACAAACAACCACTGGATCAACGGCATCTACAGATCCAACATCAACAACAACCACCACAACAAATGATCTTACAATGAACGATCTCGAAAGCAATAATGATAATGATTCAATCCCATCAACCTCTACTTTGTTTCCTGATATCGTTCCTACTGTCACACGCCCAGACTCACTCCCGTCAGATGTATTCCAAGCAACCCTGATCGCATCCAAGATACCGATCTCTTCCTCTATCGTACCTGGTCAACCCGAGAACAAACAATATAGTTACACCATCACGTTACATAATCTTCATGCACAGTATCAAATTGCTTTGAGAAGTGAAGCAGGTATTGAATCACAGAATCCTCTTGTCGAATACATTTCCTTTGGAACACAAACAATACTGCCCCCTTGATGAAATGGATCCACTTCAGAACTCCTGGTCCTCTCCCAATGCTGGAACACCTTGATCAACGTCAATGCATTGTATCATATTGACCCATTTTCGTCCAAATCGAATAAATAGATTTGATTCAGATACTATTATAGTTCTATTTGTTCGATTTGGTTGTTAACAGATCGAAATTATTTTTGTTGATAATACTTGTGATTTTTAAAATAATTTGTATTTTATTTTTTTATCTAGATTTTATTTGAGGAATGAATACAAACATAATAGAGAAATCTAAATTGATCAATATAGGAAATTTCTTGAACATTATTAATGATTTTCACTGTGGATTTACAGTTTTAATACACAATCATTTGAAAGATAAAGATAATGATCAACAAAGAAATATAATATTAATTGGAAATATTGATGTAATCGTAATAATCAGATTTTAATACCAGATACTGTTGATACCCAATATCAATTAATAATAATAAGAGAAAGAAAATTTGACACTATATATACACCGAGCTATTAAACAAATCTCAATCATATACAATCAATCTTATTAAAATTCAAATTCAAAGACAATCTTGACTATTTCCAACAACTTCATATTATATTGTTTAGTTAATAATTTAAAATGATAGTATTTCTCTGTTTGTTATAATATTTTTTTATTTAAGTTAGTTATTATGTTTTGGATGTATTTGTTCAACGACACCAGAACATTTGGTACCATCAAAGAAGAGGTAGTTGTTAATGACTTCATTGTCTTTTGAGATGATCTTTACGATCTCTTGACCAACGATACCACCAAGTATTGCACAAACAGGCGCAATCTCACCAGTAAGTTGTTTGATACATTGTTTTAAGAGTTCTGAATGTCTGTCGGTCTGTGCGTTATATCTCTCATAGCATGTCTCCAAAACTTTATTGATAGCTTCTACATTGTTTATTGATGGTAATTTATTACTTCCTTGTTGATATTGATATAATACTAATAGTTTATATTATAAAAGTAAGTTAATAACCAATATCAATTCCTTTTGTTTTTTCAACTATTTATCATAATTACCAGATAAAACATAATAAAGTGGTGATAATCTATTTGGTAGAATACTCCATTGTACTGATAAAGCATCATTTAAACTTGAGAATGATGATTTACATTCTATTAACTCTTCAATTTCTTCTGGTTCTTCTTCATTATTATTATTGTTGTTGTTGTTATTATTATTATTATTATTTTTATTTACTTTTGTCTTTTTCCTAATAATTACAAATAATATAAATAAACAATGTAAAGATTGATTGTAAAAATAAAAGTTATATATACACTTACTTTATAGCATATTTAAATGTATTACCAAGATCAGAGAAGAAATAACCTTGTAAACCAAAACAATGAGTCAGTATGAAAGAAACACCATCCATTCGACAGAGATTATTGATACGAAGTTGAACAGCACTATCAAGACTATCAACACACACCAATGTATATCCTTTAATAAACTCTCCACTGATAGCATCCAACTCAATAGATTCTGCACGTACATTAATCAATGGATTAAGTTCTTGAATTGCTGAAATCGCTGCTTCTGATCTCTTAATAAATAACAATAACACATTAATATTATTATTATTATTAATTTTGATTTGTTATTTCAAATTTGATTTACATACAGTTTTACCAATTGATTGATCACCATTTATAAATAAACCGATATCATTCTCTGATACGATGGTATTGTCGATTACCGTGATATTACCTACACCAGCCAGAGCAACATTCTTTGCAATCTCTGCAGACAATCCAGTAATACCTACAAACAATACTCGAGCACGACGCAATCTATTCTGTGCATCTACACCCCAAACTCTAATACCACGATCATACAACGCCGCTTCATAGTCTGTCAATGCATTATTTTCATCTTCAACAATATTAATTTGTCTTTGTTGTTGTGGTTCACTGCTCATTGTTTTTAATATATTTATTATTATTATTATAAATATCTATCTATCTATCTATAAATAAAGTATTTTAATAATCAGATCTGAAATCAATCAAAATTATCTGAAGTTCAAACACACACAAGATAAATGTTTGTCAAAAAAAAAAAGTGAAAAAATAAATTAAAAAAAAAACGTTAAATTGAAATTTTTACAAATACTTTTGATTTTTTTGGTATTTTTTTTCAACAATAATAATAATAACAAACATTAATTTTATTTTTAATTTATTTATATTGTTTATTTTTATTTATTTTTTTTTATTGTATCAAATTAAATTTGTCACAAAAAAACAATAACATACACCTTATTTTTGCATTATTTATATTAATTTTTTTGCATATTAAAAGTTAATTATTATTATTATTATTATCACAATATTTTGTTATAATTAAAATAATGAGTAGTGAAGGTACAACAACAGCATCACCACCAGCAACCAGTAGTAATGGAAATGGTAGTCAATCACCGATTGAGATACCAGAGAATCTGTCGTCATTGACCAACACACAGTTAAAGTCGATATTGAGTTCGAGAAACCTCTCTGACAAAGGTCCGAAATCTGTATTAATAGCAAGAATCAACGAGTTAAAGACTCCACCACCATCACCAACACAAAAGAAACAACCTGCTTCTGTTACTTCACCAAAAGCTAATGCTGCAACAACATCACCAACAACAACAAGTCCACCTACAAAACCAAAAAAAGTATTAAATTATAATAATAACAATAGTAGTAATAGTAGTAATAGCAATAGTGATAAGAAAAAAGAACAACAACAGCAAAAAGAAAAAGAAAAAAAAGTAAAGGAAACAAAAGAGGAAGTGGAAGATGAAAATGAACAAGAACAAGAAGAGGAAAATGGTGGTAACAATGAGAATACTGCTTCTGCCAATAATAGTAATGATGACGATGAGGAGAATACCAATGCCAACGATGATAAACAAGAGTCAGCAGCTGCTGTTGCCAGTAATAATAACAATGAAGATGCCGAAGAAGAGGATGATGAAAATAATGGTAATGCAGATCAACAGCAACAACAACAACAACAGAATTACAATGGCGAGGGTAATGAAGAGCAAGACGACGAAGATCTGATTGACAACAACAACAAAGAGCAGTTTGATTACTCTGACAACGAGGAGAGCTATCCCGATAATATCAACGATGAGGTTGACCAAAACGAGATTGAAAAGGTGATCAAGGAGGTCGAGGAGTCCGTTGCCGAAAAGGTCAATAAGACTGCCGACAAGAAAGCAGAGGAAAAGGCCAAGGTACAACAGTCGCTTGCCGAGATGGAAGAGGCATTCAAGAAATCGCCGGTTCTCAAGATTGCAGGACTCACCGAAGCAATCATCGATAAGGATCTCAAAGAGTACCTCAGTGCTCACGGCAAGGTAATGAACATCACCTTTGACGGACCAAAGCGAGATATTGCTGTTGTCTGCATGGAGAATCAACAAGCTCATAACTCTGTAAAAGAGAAATTAAATGGAACTAAAGTAAGTACAATTAAATATATATTAAACAATCATCCCTAAAACAAAATAATAACAATCTTATCTTTTTAACTATATATATATATATAGTTAAAGAATTGTACATTAAATATTAGTGAAATGCCAATTTCCGACACTTTGTTGTTTATCGGTAACTTGGGACCAGAAGTCGGAAGAGAACAACTTAGAAAGATGTTTGAGAAATATGGTGAAGTTGATCGTGCAATTGTAAGTATAATTATGATTAAGTTGGTAATTGGTTAAATAATTATATATTAATAGTTTTGTTTTGTGTTGAAATTACAAATAGGTTATGAAAAACAAGAGATCAGGAGAATCAAAAGGTTATGGTTTTATTGACTTTAGAACCAAATTACAAGCCAATGCTGCTAAATCATCACTTGGTTCAACAAAGTATAACGGTAGAAATCTTCGTGTAGATTGGGCTGATTCATGTTCAACCTTGGAATTAATGCATTCAAAGACCATTTTTATCGATCGTTTATTAAGAAACTTTGTTGTAAGTATTAGTAACAAACATTTAATTAAACAAAATTAGTTGACTAATTTATTTTATTTGTTTTTAATTCTGAAGGATCGTACTATTTTGAGAAAATTGTTTACTAAATTCGGAAAGATTAGAGATTGCAATGTATTCCCAAATCCAAACACCGGTCAACCAAGAGGTTTCGCTTTTATCGACTATGAGTTGGTCGAAGACGCCGAGAAAGCACAAAAGGCAATGAACGATAGAGATATCCAGGGCTATCCAATTAGAGTGAGCTTTGGTAATCCATCTAGGCCTGGATACACCTTGATTCGTCAACCAAGACAAGGTCCACCACCCCCACCACCTCCACACAGAGGTGGATTCGGTGGTCGTGGAGGTCGTGGAGGTCACGATCGTGGTGGATTCAGAGGAGGTGCACCAATGGGTGGTCGTGGAGGTCATCCATTCAACGGACCGTTCCAACCACCTCATCCACACGCCCACCCACACCCACACGCTCATCCACATCCTCACGCTCATCCAATGGGTGCAATGCCAACTCCACTGCCAGGACAGCAATTCCCACCCTACAGAGGCGGTGCTCCACGTGTCAATCCACCACGTGGTGTAAACGGTCCCGCCGGACCAGGTGCCCCACCCAACTTGGTCGGAGGACACACTCCACCTTTGTTCCCACTGCCAATCAACAACGTTCCACCACAGCAGACCATCCAGAACAACTGGAAGCAAGACCAACTCACCCAGGCAAATCTCAAGATTCAATTGATGCAAGAGAAGCTCAAGGAGCAATCGGAGGCACTGCAACTCGAAAAGTCACAGAAGGAATTGCTCAAGAATCAGATGCAGATGCAAGAGAAACAGAGAAAGATCCAACAGGAAGCAATGCTCAAACAACAGCAACAACATCAACAACAGATCCAACAGCAACAACAAACCTACATGCAACACATCTCCAAAATGCAACACCAGCAACAACACCAGTATCAGCAGCACCAACACCAACAACATCAGCCACATCAACCACATCAACACCAACAACACCAACCAGCACAGCCAGCCCAAGTTGCACAGACACCAGTACTCAACCAGGCAGCCACAACACCAAACAACAATGCCTACTATCAACAATACTACGAACAATGGGCTGCCTATTTAGCATCTAACCCTGTATGTTTTTAATTATATATATATTTTGATAAACAGACAAATAGTTTACTAACAATCAATAAATTTTTAAAGGCATATGCTGGTTATTCTCCACAGGTAAAATATAAAATTAATATACTCTAATAACATCATTTACATATAGGTAAATATAAAACCGATTACTAACCAACTAATAATATAACATTTAGGATTTATCTAATTATTATGCAAACTATGCTGCACAAACTGAGCAAGTTGGACAAAAGCGACAATTTGACCATACCACGGGAACAGGAGGTTCATTTACCCCACAATTCCCTATTCATCCTTCACACAATACTCATTCACACAATCCACACTCTCATCACCCACATGATGGAGGAAAAAGATCAAGACATTAATCAATCAATCCTCATCACTCTTACTTACTTTGTCATTATACTTTTCTTCAATTTATTCACATCTTCATCTTTAAAAACTTTTTTTTTTTTTTTCAATTTAAACTTTTAATTGTTTAGACAGTATCCAAAACACAATCATCACAAACTAAACTATTTTTTTCAACACAGCCATCATTCTATTATATATTATATCTCTTTTTATATTTCTATATTCTTATATTTATAAATATATTTGGATAATATGTTTTAACATAACCCTTTCATCTAAATTTTGTTTATAAACAAAAAAACATCTTTATAAAGAAAAAAAAACAAAAAACAAAAAAAAGCAAAAAAAATAACAATACAATACAAAACAAACAAATACAATCAATAAGATAACTATAGTCAACTACTACAACAACAAACAAGAAACTATTCACAACTACATATTAAGAAGATAAGGTATTGGATTATCTAATGATAGTTTAAATAATTAAACGATTAAAATAATTATAAACCAATTCAAGAAGTAGCATTAATGCAGACTATAAAACAAACAACATTGCCAATCGAATAACAATAATCATTATTATTCTCCATCATAAAAACATCCATTGTTATATTCACCAAAATAAATCTACCATAGTAAAAATAATATATTTAAATCAAATAGGAGCCAATTGGTTCACTCTGTTATTATTATTAATGTCATTATTAGAAACATCATTAAGTATTTGCAATTATATATATATGGATAATATTACTATAAAATTAATCAATACCGACTGATCAAAAAAAAAAAAAAAAAAAAAAAAAGATAATTAACAAATTTAGAGCGATTATGTTTTCATATTATATTAATGATTACTTGTTATAATTTAAATCGATTATATCTGACTATATCATGTTTATCAAAGTTTATATCTAAATTTGAATACATCAACAAACAAAGTACTAAAGATACCAAAGTTGATGATATTGACTTGTTATTATATAATTTATGTAAAGATACAATTTTTTTTTTTTTTTTTTTATTCTTTATTTTTTGTTTGTTATTTTTTAATGATCAAACATTGGTTGGGTATTTATTTAAACATATGTTACTTTTATTTATTTATTTATTATTACTACGATTGTTTATTATTCAATGTAATTGGCTGAGCAAATCATTGAATCCAAAAGAGATTCATACAGTTCTTTGGATAATTTAATATATTCTGTATTTAATGCTTGATTGGAGCTTGATGGCCTTGAAATCGGCATATCAATCCATGCAAGAGCTGTTGCATTTAAAATCTATATATATATATAAATAGTTAAAAGAGAGATAAAAAAACATTTATTAGTACATTAATTTTTTTTTTTTTTTTTTTTGTATTGATTATTTATTTGTTGTGGTTGAAGAATACATACCTGAAGAGCAACTCTAACCTGACTTGGATTAAGACCATAGTCTCTTGGTAGATTGAGGAAATCATATAATCTATCAAGATCTTTCTTTGTCGATAACATAACATCCCTAATAAAAAAAATAACGTTAGTTAGTAATCGATCAACTATTATTTGTTATTTAATTACGATGCGATGCAATCGATCAAATAACTACTACTACTACTTTTACTACTACTATTACTACTTACATGTGAATAAAATTCTCGGCCTCTGCCAAATTGTTCAAGAATGTCATTTGCGAGGATTTTGGAATTAGATCCATTTGGTGTATGTTTAGGATGGTAAAGTCTCTCATTCTCTCCAAGGCCTCCTTGAATCTCTCACGGACGTCGCCCAATGCGATTTTCTTCCATAATAGATAATCGTTGACCGGTGCTCTCGGATTGGCTGTAAGACAGATTTTGCCTTCCGGACCAGCGTCGTTGGTGAACTTCCAAGATTGGTGACTTTTATCGTTCAACTCGCTCGAAACCAAAACCAACTCTGGATTACTGACTGGAGCGGGTGCTTGCTTCTTTGCAGAGAATGGTGAATTGCATCTCGAAAGACTCAGGTGTTCTGTGCCATTCTTTTTGTGCAGATTTTGCAGCCATTCTTTAGCATTTATTTCACTTTTCTTTTTTGCTTCATCTTGCATTGTAATTCTAATACTTTCCAATATTTGTTCTAAAAATAATTTTGTAATAATAAATATTTATTAATAAAAATGTTAAATCTCTAATATTTATTTGCATTTGCTTACTTGATGAATCAGTATTATTATTGGTTTTCAATGAATCTAGGAAGTTATTGCCATGGACTACCATCATGATTGGATTTAGTAGGTTTTTTCTCATTTGGGCAGTGGCTGTCTGTGACAACAGAAACTGACTACTCTTGAATAGCGATGTCATTGTTGGAGATATATTGTTTGTTTAATTACGATTTCGTTGGTGTGAGAATATAGTGAATGGGGTTTCAATTGATATTTGTTTGTTTTAAAAAAAAAATCAAATGAATGAATCTATTAAATACAGTTAATTGTTGTTTCAAAATAAATTATTATAATCTAATCTTATCAGATAAATTTGAATCGATTTTATTAAAAATAATTAAAAAAAAAACAAGTAATATTATAATAATTATGATAAATAAATAGAAAATAAGAAAAAAACAAAAAAAAACAAAATAATTCTTATAAAAACAATTAGTAATTAATGTTTTTATCTATTACTAATGAAAAGAAATGTTTTCACAATATTTTTTGAAAAGAATAAATAATCATTTGAGAAAATGAGAAAAATAAATTATATTAAATTAAATATACATAAGGAGATGAAAAGTGTGTGTTTTTGGGGAATGGGTAAAAACACAGATTTTTTTGGTTTTTGTTGTTATCCAATACCAAAAGAGTCGATTCCTATTGACGTTACCAAACCAATGTAAATGGGGGTTTTTCAACTTTTTATTTAATTCACCTAAAGTTGTGTGTGTGTTTATATTATTTTTACAATTAAAAAAATTATTTTTAATTTTATTTACATTTTTTAAATTCATTATAACTTTATGAAGTCATTAAATCTTATGAATCTTAACTTAATGATGATTTGATTGGTTTAAAATAATTTTTTAATAAACAGTTTTAATATCATTGGATGTTCAAAAAAAAAAAACAAATAAAAATCATTTGTGCGAATCTTATTATTTGAATTCTGATTAAATTATTGCAACCGCTCAAGGTTCGTTTGATCTGTTAAAAAAAAAAAAAAAAGAATTGCTTGTAATTCAAAAAATAGTTATACAAACTTCTATCTTCTACCTTTTAAACTAAAATTTTGAGGATGAGTGTTACAAAGAACAAAAACAGCAAAGTGGTGAAGTATAACCAAGTTTTAATTGATACAAGTTATAAAAAAAAGAATTCTTTATGATCATCAGTTTCTCTATAAAAAAACAACTCTGATTCCTAAGATCTTTGTCATACCATCATTCGATCATCATATATTTACTGTTATAACTTTGACGCTTAGGAATGTTTTAACGATGTTGCTGATGTTACTAGTTGTAGTTTAAATTAGGTGTCTAATTTGAAGAAAGAGGATTGTTATACAAACAACAAATTGCAACTAGAGTTGTGAATTACATACTCTATAACAGGAGTGAATTTAGAGTAATAAATGGTTGCCATTAATCCTATCAGACATCTACCTTATTTGTTTTTTTAAATATTTATAATATTTAAAACAAATATAGGAATGAAAGTTCATTCGAAAATTTGATTGTTTTTGCTAGCTAAATAGATTATAGCAAGAATTCTGAATTTATCCTTTTTAAAAAAAATAAAATAAATATAAACAGATATATTTATCTTGGGTTCTTTTTATTATGTCTTAATTGTATATTGTATTGAACAGCTGTAGTGATTATAACACATTCATTGTTTGCTAAAACATTTACAATTGGGATCCACAGATAACATCATATGATTCATTCAACTATGTTGTTTATTTAAATGCAATGAATTTCTCTCTAATGTTTCTGTGTTATTAAAGTTTGATTCTAATACTCAAATCGAGTAAGCATTAATATTGTTTCAATAGTGACACCCAACATCTAATTATAAACAAGAGATATAATAGGTTTACCTAGTACTGGATTTTTCTACCAATCATCCTATAATGAATCTAATAATCATATTTTATACCTTGGTGTAAATTATTCACCACACAACTCTGGACAGGTTGTGATTGTGACCTATGATACATTATCGGGAGAAATAACATCTCGTACAGATGCAATAGATGTTCTTGATTTATGTATATACGCAACAATGTATTTATATGACTCAAAGTACTATATTGGAATTCAACCTGCCAATGGGTCATGTGACACTTACCTCTTTGAATGAATATGAATAACAACAGTACTAAATTACTTTACTGCATACTTTGTTAGCTATCAATACTCCACATATATGTCATTTGTATTTGATGAAATCAATGGATTGTTTACTACAGTATTAAGTAGAAAAACTATCAGAGTTGCTATTGTAAATCTCAATATCTATGAATTCACCGAACATAGTTTCCAAAACCCTCTTCCAGTAGATATGCAAACTTTCTTAATGACAACTTCATACACAGATTATCATATCGATATTATAATTAAAAAAATATTAAATAAAGTTAATTGTCTTTTATATTTTTTATATATTAATTTAAAAAGAAAGTTTATTGATTTAACATGTGCATGGAGCAGAAGTCTTTGAAATGAATCCTATATTGTTTAAATAAAAAGAATTAATATTATAAAAGAATATAAAATATAAATTTTATATTACCTGTGATTGAAGCAAGATCCAAGAAACTTGAATTTCTTGTAAATCCTTTAAAGTCAATAACAATTCTTGTTTCTTGGGAAACAATTTCATTGATCTCTAACATGAATGGAATATTTTCTGTGGCATGACTACAGATATTGGTTAATGATTGGATATCATTTACATATGTGTTCATTTGCATATGGTTGATGGTGAAACCTTGGATGACGGCATGAATCAATATTCTGGCTCCACTTGGATTCTTGATAATCAATCTGCTCTCTCCTTTTGGTGAAAGTTTCTCAGTGGTTTCCATGGTCCACTTTGCACTGAATGGTCTCTTGATGAAAAGGGTATTAATTCCATCAAAGTCATAGACATTGTCACAAATTGAATCTTCAATCATTTTTTTTTAATAAATAATTTATTTATATAGATAATTAAAATTTTATATAAGTATAGTTAAAGTAAAATAAAATAAAAATCAGAAAAGGATTAATTTATAGTTAACTTCTTAAAAATAACTCTTGTTAAAATTAAAAAAAATCTTGGGTAAAAAAACGAAGTTAATATTTCATTGTGAATTTGAAATACACAAAATCATTTATCTAGATAAGGAATCCAACACTCTTTCAATGAAGATTCTTTAGGTGATTAAACAGCAAGGATCAGGTTCGAACTTTGTATTTGTGTATTGAGATTCAATCTAAACAAGTCATTCTTTCGAAGTTTACCCAAGAAATATAATTTGAGGTTTATCTCTAATCAAAATGAGATTAAAAAAGAAATCAGATCATATTCCTTTCATCTGATTTGTAGTTTGGTCAAGGACTGGTGGCTGTTTTACAACAAAAATTGTTGGTCAATCCACACCAATTTTTGCAAAATGTTTGTTTTTTCACCAAAGTTAGATTTTTTTGTTTTTTTTTGTGAAGACCAACAGTTTGAAAATATTTTGATTGTTTTCGTGCTGTGCTAAATTAAATTTTGATTGAATCGAAAACGAGTCAAAGACAAAATACCAGAAACTATAAATAATTAATACATTTAACCAAACTCTTCTCAATTTATCAAAAATATATTTTTATTTAAACAAATATAATCCAACAATGTGTGAATGCGAAACTCCAGGTGGTAGAATTACCTTCAATGGTGAAATCCAACTTATCAAGAGACAAATCGACAGTATCTGGAAGATAAATACCCTCGAAGGTCTTAGTCCAAAGGGAGAAACAAGAGTTGTCATTAAGAATCCAAAGGCTCACAAGATATTGGTTCACCTCACTCTCCAAGGAAACTGCCAAAACCAAGTAGTAATGAAATCCTACTTCAACGATGTTCAATCCTTTACCAATACCTCATTCCATAACCATGAATTTGTTCCATTCTCCTTGACACTCAACGAAGTTACTGACGAGACCAATATTGTTATCGATTTCAAAGCAACCAATGGATGGAACAATGGATCGTTTGCTAATGGTATTCTCACTGGTTTTATTAGAGAACTTTAAATAAATTAAATTATTTTTTTTAATAAAATCTTTAAATTGATTATAATTATAAATTCTCATATCATTTTTTTTTAACATTTGAAGGTTGATTTTTCAAGTTATCAGAAAATTTGATTTCTTTTGTCTAAATAATTTGACACTTTATTAAATTTTATGATTAATCATTTCTCAAAAAAAATATACCCCACAATGGATTTTGATTTGATGACGATAAATCTCATTTTAAATTCAAAAAAAAAAAAAAAAAAAGATATTTTGCAAAAACTCTTTGGTCAATGTTTTTTCCAATTTTTTGTGTTTAGTTGCCCAAAAGTGATCTTGACAAGAAAAACAAACAAGCAAAAATAAAAAATAATTGTAAATTGGACATGACTGTTTTTGTAAGGTCGAACAATAGCTGTTTTTGTGATTGTTTAAATTGATGTCTTTGAATGCAATCATTTTGTTGAAATCATGAAATTGGAGGCTTGGTTTCAAATCACAACATCGAGATTCTATTCGCCTCCTTTGTGCATACCATGTAATAAGAGAAGTTTGAGATCATGGATAAAGAACATAGATATTGGATTCCAAAATAATAAAAAAATAAAGTATAAATAGAAAGATTAATAAATTTCAATTTTTTATTAACTATTCTATTTTATTTCTTTTACTTTTATTTATAACTATTTTATTAGTTTATATATTTAATAATTATTAATAATGGCAACTTTATGTGAAGATTCCATTTTGGACAGTGATTATGACTTCAATGGTAAGAACATTATGTTCATCAGAAGACAGTTCAAAAATGAAGCATGGAAATTAGATCTCCCAGAGCAACACTCACCAAATGGAGAGACCAAAATTATCATAAAGAATCCAACTCAGTCAAAGTTCTTGGCCTGTGTCCGATTCCAAGGAAACACCAACGCCCAGACCAGTGTCAAATCCTACGTCGACGATGTCAACTCTCTGGAGACCCTTTGCAATCATAACGGTCACGAGCTATTGCCAATCGCCTTGGAATTGAACGAAGTCTCCCAAGATTCACGTATGGTTATCGAATTTAAATTCTCCAGTAAAAACAAATCCGGTCTCAACAATGGAAGTATCACTGGTTTCATCATGCCACTCAACAGATAAATTAAATTTAATTAAAAACATCATTATTTTTTTAAAAAACCAACATTAATATTTTGAAAATATTTAATACTTATATATTTATTTTCTTCTTTTAAATATTGAATTTATTTGTACTGGTTTCTCTTCTTCTTTCTTTTTTCTAAATTATTATTGAAAAAATAATGTAAATTTTGTTAGAATTAAATTGTTACAATTAAATTGTATTTATTATACTTACACAATGGTCGGCGCAGATGTTATAACAGCACCAACTTTAACTGATTTCGTAACTACAGTAGGCTTTACATTGGTAGTAGCAGCTTGACTATATTTATTCCAATTTGATTTTTCTTTAAATATTTAATATAGAAGTTTAATAAATATAATAAATTGATAGATCAAATATATAAAATTGATAGTTACTCTTTGTTTGTGGTGCAGTTGGTTTAGGTGGTGTTTGTGAATCAATCCGCAGTCTCTCTTTTTCTTTCTTCTCTTCCATTTCTCTCTGCTTTGCTTCGATTTTATCGTAGTATTCATCTGGTTTAGTTGCATCGGGATTAAAATAAAACATCGGTAGATTCGATCCATTCTCTTTGATCTCACAGAAACTTATCAACTTTTCCAGAATTAATGGATTGTTAAACGCAATTGAATTTCTTAAAGAATCATTAAAGTTTAATCCTTCCTGTTTCATTTTATGTAATTTAATAATCTTTTCCTATAATAAAAATTAATTGTTAGTTTATCCATTCATCTACATAATAATAATCATTTACATACTCTTAGATGTTCATCTATATCATTGTTTTCTCCTTTTCCATCTTCTTCTTCCTCTTGATCATTATTGTTATTTTTTGATGATGATGAATGTGAATTGTTATGATTATTAGTTGTTGTTGTTGTTGTTGATGAAGATGATGATGTTGTTATTGTAGGTGACGATATATTTGGATATAGTCCAGTGAAATTAGGATTGGTAGAAGTCGGTGGGTTACTGATGTACGGTGGAGAGTAGAGTGTCGGTGTAGGTGGTGTTCTGTTATCCGATGAGATTGGTGGTGTACTATTCTCTAGAGTTGTATGAATCAAGTCGTTTCTCATCGAATAGAGAGGTTCTAGATATCTTGGTTTCTTCTTTCTCCTCGTTTCATAGTCAGCTGTCTCTTGTTCCATCAAATCTCTGTCAGGTTCACAATCTTCCATCTCTAAATCGTTGTTGTTGTTACTTCCATTCTGTTTGTAATCGTCATCATCGTCTTCTTCATCATTATTCTGTACTTTAATACCATAAGGTTTCTGTAATACTTTTTCAATCGATAGTTTCGCAACTGAATCATACTCTACATTTATAATAATCTAATAAGTAACATTATTAAACTTTAACTAATAACAATTGTTGTTAACCTAACTTACCAGAATAATCTTTATCATTGATATCTTTAAGATTTGAAGATGACCTTGAATCTGTTCCTACACCACCACCATTTTTGTGATTATCAAGATCTTCTTTATCTTTCTCTTCTATATGTTTTTCATTTTCTTCATCTTCACTATCTGAACCGTAACATTGAAATAGACTCATAATATTGTATAATAATAATCTTTTTTTTTTTTTTTTTAAAATTAAACAATTAAAATAGTAATAATATTAAAATTTCTTTTTTTAAAAAATTTTTTAAAAATTTTTTTAATTTAAAATGAACTTCATCTAATATTTTTGCAAATTTAATCAAGTGTGGTTAATGAGCACTCAAATGAATAGAGCGCGAGTGTTTGTTACCTCATCACCATTCTTGATCTATTATCAATAGGTTAGAGCAGAAGACAAGCTTTTTCAGCTGCAACACATCACTTTAAAACAAAAGAAACAATAAAGATAACATTAATAAATTTGGCTTTAGTTGAATTGGAATGAACATTTTTTTTTTATTTAATTATAAAGTATATTGTGATAATAATTTATTAATAATTTCGATTGTTTCGATAGAATTTGAATATGTTGATTCTAATTGTTGTTTATATGATTGAAGTTTACTTTTGGTTGATTCTTCTTTGAATGTTTGAAGAACCAGTTCAACGATTTCGAAATGATTACGTTTGAAAAGTTCATCTGAATATTCATTGAAATCGAATTGGTTGTCGATAGATTTTAAAAGATCTGAATCGATATGATCGATCATCCATTTCACCATTGAAATGTTGGCGTTCGTTATCGATGATTTTAGCGAATCTAAAGTAATCGATCCATAATCTGAAGCATTGTCATACAACCAAAGTAATGCAACCATATTATCGTGTTGTGCTGCTATTTCAATAAAGTTTAAATTGATATTTGTATTTGTAGTGTTCATCAATTCCAAACAATTATATATATATCCAAATAAAAACTTTACTCTACCCAATTGATGTCGTGAAATAGAAGAGATGATTGCTTGGTCAATGTCCAAACTAATGGTCCCATCGATTTTCTCGAGTATGTATTTGAGAATGTCATCATCATTATTATCGACTGCCAATCCAAATAAATCTTTATCAAGATTATCATCGATTCCATTTTCATAGATGTATTTCACCATCTCCAGATTACTATTGGCAATAGCATTATAAATGAAATGAGTTGCATTATACTCTCTATTTTTAGAAAGAAGAAATTTGAAGATTTCAATTCTTCCATATTCCACAACTCTCTCTATAAAGAATTGGAAATCATCAGAGTTAATTTCTCGATGATCGTATAACCATTCGAATATTTCAAGTTGGTCACCATATTCAATGATGTTATAGAATGCGTCAAAAGAGAATCCTTCAGTACGATTCTCATGCAGCCATTTCAAAATTGAAAAATGACCACCTCTAGCTGCTTGATCCATTGCTTCTCTATTACATCCTTCAGTTCTATTGAAATGCAGGAACTTAACACATTCTAAATCACCGGAACCAGCTGCATAGTTCATTGCATGAAAGGTACACCCATAGGTGTTTTCATGCAACCACTTTATACAATTGAAATGACCGTAATATGCTGCATTATTCATTGACCAGTTTGAACCTTTATTCGTGCTATTCTCATTAAGCCATTTTAACATCTCCAAGTTTCCGTGAATGGCGAACCTATTCATAAGTGGTGTTTCACTCTGGCTAATATTGAAACTAAAAAGAATTTTAACGATTTCTCCACAATGGAAATCTGCAGCAATGTTTAACAATATATGTTCAATGTTGTTTGACAAGCTTCTATGTTCTCTTAATAGATATTCGACCATTGTTGTTTGTTTACCTTTGATTGCAAACTCTATCATCTTACTGGCACCTAAATCTTGTTGTCTTTCTTGTAAAAGATATTCAACCATATCTATTCTACCAATGTATGCAGCACTGTCAAATACTGTTACTTTGATATCATTGAACTTATTATCGTCGACTTTGTTTTGTTTCTCGGTAAAGTATTTCAACATCTCCATACTGCCAGAGAGTGGTGATTTCACCATTGCACGGTAGTAATTCCACTGGTATCGAGTGTATCTTGATGTGAGATATTCAACAATATCCATTCGTCCATATTGCGATGCATAACATAATATACTATTGATTGTATCTAAAGGTTCTGGATGCAAATCGTTGATATCCTTACCAACTTGTAAAGTGTCAATATCTCTAGACCAGTTGTCATTAAAAGAGTTTATATCAACTTTGAATTGATCGATCAGATATATGAGCATATCAAGTTCACCAAATCTGATTGCCATTCCAATAGTTAATAGATCACTGATGAATCTTCTATTAGACAAACACATTTTAAGTTGGTCAAAGTAGTTGTGTGCTGCCAATACCAAAGGTGTCTGACAGACTTCACTCCATTTGTAACTCATTACATTTTTCAAACTACATAAATTTTTAACTTGATTAAATATTATTTTATTCAATATTGTGTTATTAAACACTAATAAATATAATCTTTTATCCATTTCTATCTTTTTTTTTAAAGATTATTAAGTTTAAATCTCCCACAACGAGGTTGTTTGATGGAAATTTTTAAGAAAAATTAATGTTTTTATATTTATTCCTCAATCTTTTTTATTTAAAAAAAAATATTAATTAATTCTTGTATTTATTCTAATGTATTTAAATAAAATATCTATGTTTTTTGCTACAAAAAAAAAAGTGGTGGTTATTGTTTTTTTAAAGACCACTAACATTTTAAAACACTCTAACTTTCATACCATTTGTATTTTGAATTATCATATAATTAGTCATTAGTTATTGTTTATTGTTTTTATTATATATAATATTAAAATATTTTTATTTGATTAATATATACATTTTTACTCGTTTTATTAATTGTCATTAATGTTGAATAAAAAGCAACTAAAATGAAAAATTAAACTATATTAAGTCATTTTTTAAAATCACTTTCTCATTATATAACTATGAACTATATAAATAATAATCAATTAAATAAAACAGTTCGTTTATCACATGTATTATTAAAAAAAATAATATATTTTTTAGATAACAATATCGATAGAATTTGTTTTTCTTTAACATGTAAAAGATGGTTTAGTGAAAGAAATAGATACTTACAGTTTAATAATGAAATTGTCGTAGTGAAAGGAGAACATATTAATATGTTTTTGAATAGTTATAAATTAATATACATTTCTTCAATCAAACAAAAGAGTAATTGCCATTTGATAGTTCATAACAATCCTAATAAAAAATATGACCTTTATTGTTATCAAATGTCTTCAGGTATACTATGTATCAAATTTATTTGTATTCTAGAATATTCTAACTTAATATTGCTGTAAAAGAACAACTCAAAGATATCCCACCAAATGTTGGAATAATTACAATAGATAGTGATGATTCCGATTATGAACAAATATACAAAAAGATATCTAGATCAAACGTCACAGAGTTAAACAATTGTCATACACTGATGTATAAATTACCAGAAAATATTACATCATTATCTTTTTCATCCACATTTAATCAATCATTGCTGCCTTCTACGCTTCCAAAACAATTGAAAATTCTAAACTTAAAACGTTCAAATTTCAATCATCCCATCAGATATGGGATGATTCCAAATACCCTTGAAAAATTATATCTAGATAGTTCATACGATCAACCTCTTGAGCCGGGAGTATTACCATCGTCTTTGAAACATTTATTTTACTATGGAAATCATAATCTGAAAGTAGGATCACTACCTCCTAATCTAAAGGTTTTTGAATATTATGGAGATAATTTCATAATAGAAAATGAAAAGGGAATATTACCAATGACACTTGAATCATTGATAGCAAATATTTTATGGCTACCGGCTATCAAATCACTTTCAAATCTTAAATCACTAACTCTTCTTTATTATGGTAACAGTGAAGCTAAAATTGATTTAACCTTACTCCCTTCTTCACTTACAACTTTAAATGTTCATACCGGACATTTGATATCAAAGATGCCTACTTCAATCAAACAACTAAATTTATTTGCTGAAAGATATGACATAGAAGAAATATTTAAAGATAGATCTGAATACAAATTAGAATATTTAATGGTGAATGCAAACCAATATGAATCTTTAGATAATTTGAAGATTAAAGAATTAGATTTTGCAATTGACTTTGGATCAAATGAAACTAATGTAATTAATGAAATTAAAAAAGTTCCTAAAGGAGTAGAAAAACTTGTAATTAGACATGGTATATCATTATCAATTAAGAACATTCCATCCTCAGTTCGATGTTTAGAAATTCAATCACTAAATAGTTTAATAATTGAGGAAGAACAATCTCTACCTTGTACTTTACAAGAATTAATAATCAATGATATAGATCATAAATCTTTTCTCAATTTTATTTCACATACAAGAACACCAAACAATCTAATTTTCTATTTACAAGGCGAAAGAATCTGGCTTAGAAGGATTGACCTAAACTATTATCTATTTTTTAGTGAAGAACCAAAATTTATATCCTCAATGGTCCATAAATCACAGATTCACAATTTATTAGAATATTATATGACCTATCAAGTAGATTATATTCCTAAATGGGTGTAATTTAAACATTTTTAAAATCTTTATTGGACTATATGTATAAAATAGAATTATAAATGAAATTGGTTTGCTTTTCATTGGGTTTATGATGGAACTTCAAAAGTAATCGAATCTGCATAGTCACTTGATTTTTTCTGGCGGTAATATTCTAATATATCAAATGTTTAGTTAGATTTAAATAAATTTCTGTTTCTTTTTTTAACTTACCTTCTGCTAAGCAGATAGAATTTCCAATAATTGCCAATAAAATATCAAAAACAAATATTGATTTAGACATTTTTAATTTTATCTTTAAGAAAAATAGATTTGTTAATATAAAACAAAAAACTTAGTTCTGATTATAATAGAATAAACTACTCTATCATATCATTAAATACTTTTTCTAAATAATAATTTTAAGGTACCCATCAAATCAATAGACACCCATAAAATAGTTTTAATGTGATTTTTGTTCAAATTAGAGTTGTAATACTTATTCACCCGTAACTATACTTAAACTTATATGTATATATATCAGGTTTTAACAATTAACTTTATTCTTTTTTTTTAATGATATAAAAAAACTATATACCCAAAACGTATCGATAACAATTATATTTTATATCTTTATTTGAATTTTATTAAAAAACCATTAATAACTTCAATAGATTCTATTGAATTTGGGTATTTTGATTCCAGTAATTGTTTGTATGATTCAAGTTTACTTTTTGTTA
Source organism: Heterostelium album PN500 (assembly GCF_000004825.1). NCBI lineage: Eukaryota > Evosea > Eumycetozoa > Acytosteliales > Acytosteliaceae > Heterostelium > Heterostelium album. The sequence goes on along the minus strand of NW_008805072.1, from coordinate 95,753 downwards.
CAGTTTCTTTAAATGTTTCGAGAATAAATTGAATGATTTCGAATTCATTATACTGAAACAGTGTATTTGAAATCATATTGTTGAATTCATTGCTCTCTTTTAAAGATTTCATTTGCTTGTCATCGATATGATCAATGATCCATTTAACCAATGAAACATTCCCGTTGTTTATTGCTATATTCAAAAATGAAGATGAAATCTCTCCATATTCGGAAGAGGCATTGTCATACAACCAGAGTAAAACATCCATATTATCATGTTGCACCGCCAGTTCCATATAATTTCGATCTGCCTCGCTGTTATTCGATGTGATTTGTTTAAATAGATATTTTAAAGTATCTAAATGATTATTGATAATGGTGCTAGCAATAGCATCGTTAATCTCCAGACCAGTTGAGTTCCTAAGTATATATTCAACTATGTCGGTATAACCTTTTGATGCTGCAGTCGCGAGTAAATCTTCATCAAACTGTAAGAAGAGTATACATTCATTCAAGTATTCCAGCATCTTTAAGTCACCCTTCTGTATGGCTTTCAACAGTAGATCGTATCCATCACCACCGTAAACACCATTGTTTTGATGCAATAGAAACTTGAGAATATCCAACTTTTGATACTCGGCTGCCATGTCTACCAAATAAACAGTGTCGACATCGGTTTCTTTGATAGTATGCTCGTATAACCACTTGAAGATCTCATAGCTGCCCTCTACTGCACCGTATAACATATTCACTGAGAATCCTGAATTTCTATTCTCGTGCAACCACTTCATGATCGCAAAGTGACCGCTTTCTGCTGCGTACTCCATTTCCTGTTGTGAAACTGCTTCTGATCGATTCTCATGTAGCCACTTTACACATTCGAAATGACCGTTCTTTGCCGCGTAAGCAATGGTTTCCTCTGCAAACTCCTCGGTGCGATTAGCATGCAACCATTGTAGACACTCGATATTGCCTTGCGAAGCAGCAAATGTCATTGCCAAGGCAGTGCATGTAGCAGTCGTATTCTCGTGTAACCACTGCAATATCGACATATTGCCGTGATCTAAAAAACAATCCATTACACCAACTGTAAACGTTTGAATACCATTGCTAAACAAGAGGCGAAAGATATCAGAGCAATTCTTTTTGCTTGCAATATATTAGAAAGTTCACTCGATTCTTTCTCCACCAAATCTCTGTGATTCTTCAATAGATATTCGACCAACTGTAGATGTCCACCATTGACTGCAACTCTACAAACAACTTTACTTTTTTTCAAATCCTTTTCTCGCTCGGTCAGTAGATATTCAAACATATCTATTCTACCCATGAATGCAGCAGTCTCAAACACCGTACTGATAAACTCATAGTTATCGAACCGCTCATTCGGTGTATTGTTATGTTTCTCGGTAAAGTATTTCAACATCTCTAGGCTGTCAGAGAGCGGTGCCATCACCATTGCACGATAGTAATTCCACTGGTATCGAGTGTATTTTGCAACGAGATACTGAACAATATCCATTCTTCCATGTTGTGAAGCGTAACACAATATACTATTGATCGTATCGCAATGCTCTGGGAAGTGGTCGGACATATCACCAAAACCGAAATAAGATTGCGAGGTACTCCATGACTGATAGGAATTTAGATCGAGTTTTAATCGATTGATAAGATAAGAAAGCATTTCGGTACTACCAAACCTGATTGCAAGCTTAAGTGTAGGTGCTCTATCTATTTTCGTATTACTAGACATACATTGCTTAAGCTGTTCAGAGTAGTTATGAGCTACAAGAACATGTGGAATTCTAACAACTTCATTCCAACTGAAATGCTTTCTTCCGTTTAAACTTGAAATATTATTAACATATTTGAATATTATCTTTGATAATACACTATTATTAAATACCAATATATAAATACTCTTTTCCATTTTAATTCTAAGAAAATATATTAAATAAAATAGATTTTCAAAAAAAATTTTAAAAAGAGCTCAATAAATGTTTTGTAAAATTAAAATTGAGTCTTACCAATGATTTCTTCATATCTTCAATTTACAGTTATTGATTTTGGATATTACTTTATTTATTATTTTAAATTTTCAATTGATTCAATTTGTGTAAAATCAACAATGCACTGCTTGGCGTAGTTGAACGTAAGGACAGCTGGACTTTAAGAGGATAGTGGTCTGGAATTGTTGTGCCAGAGTGTTAGAGACGTCGTTAAACCGTGATAATAACGACATCGTGTAATAATATAATAATGTTATAATAATAAATAGTTTATGTATTTAAAGATGATGTTAAAATATAATGAAATTAATAATGTTTATTGAGTTCTTGTTTGCGCTTAAATACATTGTGTTCATTGATCGGTTAGCAGTAGTCGGTTGACTGATATCTTGGAACTACGATTCCAACACTGCCCTTCTTCTTCGAGGCAGCAGCCTGACAGGATTAAAAACTTATACGCGGCTTTGCATAAGAAAACCTTATCAGGACTTACGCGAGAGACGGGTGCCGACTCATCCGTCTGTAGAATCTGGAACTGAATGAGCAGAGCTAAACTTAGTCGCCAGAGTATTACCAGGTAACGGTACCCAAGCGAGAGCTCTTCCAACCTTAACCAAATATTCGACACGAGCTAATTTGGAAGTACCAAGAGTGAACTTGCGCTTGGCGAGGATGGCAACAATATCCTTTCTCCACTTGGTGTATGCTAGAACCTTTACATCATCTGCAATAATAATAGAAGGAGTGTTTGGTATGAAGTCGTCGCTGTTGATGTATGATATAATGTTTTTTGTCGCTATTATTTCTGATTTGTTAAGATTGCATTTTAAATTATGATCGAATTTGTCCACTTCGTTACGTAGTTCGTTAAAATTATTTTCGACATTTCGCAAAATTGATTTTGATAAATTATTTGATAAAGTTCCACGTGCGGTGATGTTTTGATGAAATTTTGAATCATTCGAAATAAATTTAAAATAATCGATATTTAAATTATTATTATTATTATTGTTATTATTATTAGAGTTATTAGAGTTATTATTATTATTAATAAGTAAGTTATCGCTATCATCGTCATCGACATCCATGTCGTCGTTATTGTTATTGTTATTGTAGTTGTTATTGTTATTATTTTCATTATCATCGTAGTCGCTATCATCATCGTCATTTAATTCATTATCCTCCATGTCATCCTTGTCAACACTACGTTCGACATTTATGTCTACTCTACTTTCGACATTTTTCAGCCCCCTCCGTGTGTGACGGCGTATAGGCCTCGGACTATCGTCATAGTCGTCTGAACTATCGCCAACGGTACTACCCCGATCGGTCTCCGCCGTAGCACCGTTTTCGACTAATAAGTCGTCGACATCATTAATTAAATTATCGTTCATCTTTGGATCGTATAACATTATGTGTTTCGAATTAAACTTCTTCTTCTTTGTGCTTATTCCATCTTTTCCAATCACATCTATGAATATATTATTATAATTATCGACTTCCACTACTTTTCGCGGTCCTTCATACCTCACATCCAATTTCTTTTTCTTACCATCTCTATTATTATTGTAGAAAACGTAATCACCTACCTTGATTTGGTTTTCTTTTTTACCTTTGTTCCATGTAAATCTCATTTCTTGATTTCCAATACAGATGTTTCGTTTGACTAACTTAATGATTGCTTTCCTTTCCTTAATAGATTCGATGATTTGCTTATCAGTGACGTCGACCAGAGCATCCGATTCTTTGACGAGGTTGAGTGGTGTTAACGGATTGTGCCCCAAATAGATCTTGAACGGTGTGTACTCGGTAGTAGAATGAACAGTAGAATTCAATGAAAACTCGACAGTATCGATGTGCTTAGACCAGGAACCAGTAGTATTGTGGAGACGGTCATCAACCATAAGCTTTCTAGTTGCATTCTTGACTGCACGAATGATTCTTTCAGCTTGTCCGTTGGCTTGTTGATTGGATACGGCCGATGTGGAGTGGTGAATACCGTACGCTTTCGTCAACTGCTTGAATAACTTAGAGGTCAATTTAGAATCGTTATCAGAAACAATTTCAATCGGGATACCATGGAGTTTAAAGATCTCTTTATGAAACAGATCAATCACCTCTTTACTGGTATAGTCCGAACCTAAAGGAATCAGTCTGGTCATTTTAGATAAGGCATCGACGACGACCATTATAGCGTCAACCTTCCTACCCATGTACTCCTCGACTGGTAGATTTGGGATGAAGTCGATGTTAATACGTTGGAAGCATTTGACTGGAATGGGCAATGGAATCAGGTGGCCAATTCTTTTTCGTGCATGGTCGCTGGCACGTCGACAGACGATACAGTCATCACAGTACTTCCTGATATCTGCCGCCATGTTCGGCCATACGTATAGTTCGGATATAGAATGGAGAGTTTTGGAGGCCGACCTATGACAACCGAATTCAGAATCGTGGGCTTGATATAGTAAATTATTGACTATTGACATGACTCTAGGTACTATAATCTTACCGTCGTGGGTGTATCGGAGACCGTTGATTGTCGTGTAATCAGTGATTCTGTTACTAAGATTGGAGTTGTCCTCTATGCGGTAACCGTCGATGATGTCATTGGCGATCGTTGGATGACTAAGTGATACGGATACATTGAATGTGTACCTAGACAAACCATCGGCGATCGTATTGTCCTTTCCTTTGATGAATTTGATCTTTGGTTGGTAAAGATTAATGTGTGCGATCCAGCGATTAATAGTTTGGTTGATACCGATCTTGTTGGCCTCGTTGATGTAGGTGATGTTCTTATGGTCAGTACGAATCTCGATATCTCTGCCGAAGATGTGATAGTAGTTGGCTTTCAACGCAGTAACGATGGCTAATAGTTCCTTTTCCAGTGTTGAATAACGTGTTTCCGAATCTTTCAATTTCTTGGAACCATAGCAGATTACATTCTCTTTACCGTCTACCAATTGAAACAATCGATATCCGGTACCGACATCGGAAGCGTCGCATTCAAATATAAACGGAAGATCGTAATTTGGTGGGAACAACGATGGCTTCTCTTTAATTGCTGATTTGATAGTATCGAATGCAAGTTGGCAATCATCAGACCAGTGGAATGGAGCGAACTTTCTAAGCAGGAAAGTGAGTGGTGCTTGGACAGTGGCTAACCTCGGAATGAATCTATTGTAGTAGTTAACAAGACCGAGGAAACTACGTAGCTCGTCTTTGTTGTTCGGCTCTTTCCAAGCGATGATAGAATCGATCTTGTCCTGCAGTGGGTCTATTTTGCCATTACCAACCATGTGACCAAGGTAGTCGACAGATCGAACCAAGAATGTGCATTTTGATAAGTTGACATGTAAGTTGTTCTTTCTAAGTATTGTGAATACATGCTTGATACCATCGATGTGTTCGGTAATAGAAGAATTATTGGTCATAATTAATAAATCGTCTAAGTATACTAATAATAATTTTTGAAATACTTCCAATTTAAATACAGAATCCATGAAAGACTGGAAGACCGCTGGTGCATTTGATAATCCGAATGGTATAACCGTGTATTTGAATGAACCAAATGGACAACGAAAAGTGGTCTTGTCAGCGTCTTGTAGGTTCATGCGAAGTTGGTGGTAACCATGTAGCAAGTCCAACTTGCTTAGCCAGTGAGCAGCCTTGGTACGGTCGAGCAGTTCGTTGATACGTGGAAGCGGATAAGAGTTCTTGACGGTAGACTTATTGAGTTGGCGGTAGTCGACACACATACGCCAGTTACCAGTTTTCTTCTTAACGAACAATACTGGAGCGCCGTATTCAGCGTTAGATGGAACGATGAAACCTTTATGTAGCAAGTCCTTGATTTGGTTGTGTAGTTCCTCTAACAGTGATTGCGGAACAGGGAACATCCTCTGTTTCTGGACAGGTGCGTTTAAGTTGATCTTCATATCCACATCCTCTCGGAATGGTGGTGGTGAAGTCATTGGAGATACCACATCCTGGAAATCGCTTTTCAACATGTTAATGATGTCCTCTCGAACACCATCAAGACCATCTGCCGAAGTAGCGGTGGCGTTCGCAGTAAGAGTAGTGGCTGTCGGCAGTGGAGTCTTCACGTCATCAGGGTCAATCCATACCAAGTAACTATCAGCAATATCAGCGGTGTTAATATGCTCGATGCCAGCGTTAGTTGGATTACTTGGATTAAGGGTGGCCATGGTCATAGGAGAGTACCCAAACTTATTGAAATTCCCAAAATGGAAATTTTCAAAATCAGTTTTTAATTTTTCCTTGGTGACGTGGATTTGGTGACAAATTTTTGTAATTTCGTGCAAAATGTCACATTTCTGAGTTGACGCAAATAAACATTTCAAAGCAGATTTCCTTTTACGTCCAGATACATGAAAATCGATGTTGTTGCGAAGCGCACTATGATTAGTGGTACCTCTTCTGAATGTTTTAACTATATTATTAGAAATAGTGAGTGTATTATCGACAATTCTAAAATCTAGTTTGGCTAGTGAATCTACACCGATGATACATACTTTAGGGTCCACATCCGCAATGATAAAATCCATTGGAATATGGACACGGTGACCTTTAACGGTGGTGAAACCTACAAGCAATGAGACCATACCATCTGCACGTGTGGGGGTACCATTGACACCACATATATTAATGCATGCAGGAGTGAGGGGTGTGGCCAACTTAAGATTATTCCAAACGGTTCTAGAAAGTAGATTAATCTCAGAACCAGTGTCAAGCTTAGCGTCTTTGGTAATTCCATTGACAAAAATAGGAACGTATGGTAAAGAAGACGTATCGACAGAGCCGACCATTTTATTTATGTACGGGTTTTTATCACCAGAACTAGGGCGATCTGAGTGTTTGGGTCTGTCAGAGCGACTATCTGAACGACGATCTGAATGTCTGAATCTATCACGTTTATCGCGGTGATATGGGCCACGAGGCTTGCGACATTCAAAAGATTTGTGACCAGGGAGACCACAATTGAAACACTTAAAGCTGGGCTTAGAAACGTGATGTGTGGTTTGACCAACCGACTTGTTAGCAAAACCAGGGAAGTGCTTGTCAATCCAACCACATGGATCAGCAACGTCAAGTTTCTCGAGATGGGATTGGTTCACGTTCTTAGCTGAATAATGGAATGCGAACAACTCCTCAGCTTTGCGAAGGCATTGTGAGAGATCGGTAAACTCACTCAAACGGGTACGGATCTCGCCCAGGTTGATGAATGCAGCTTTATACATGCGGACGTTGATGGCTTCACCCATATTCATAATTCTGGCAAGGCGGTTGAAAGACATGTTGAAGCTGGTGATTGACCATTTTGGATCGTATACTACTTGGTGTGAAAACTTGGCATATAGTGAGTCAGCATCAATCTTACAACCGAAAACTTTTACTAGAGCAGCGGACAACTCGGCGAAATCCTTGTAAGGGATTCTGTTGGCAAAGAAAAAGCTAAAGGCGTCAGGTGTCAGCCATACCTCGGTAAAGTTGAAACGGTGCTCCTCCGGAACCAGATTATAGATCGCATCTATCCATGAGTAGATGTCATCACCTAATTTAAACTTCTGGATCGAGCCAATCACTACCTTATTCGAGTTCAGCCACGTGTTGAAACTTGATGAATTTGGATCGGCCGCAAAAGTAGCAGTGGTCCAATCGTAAGCTTGCTTTACGGAGATGGAATACATGGATAACACTTTGACAAAGAAATCGCAAAAGCTCTTATGAGTCGATCTTAAAGGGTCATTCCTGCAAAGGAAATCGTTAACTGTCATCATAGCACTAGCGTGATTGCGAGGCACTGTTCGTTTGGTTAAACCGGCAGGGGTGGTGGGCTTAGTAGGGGTCCGTTTAAAATATGGCGTAAAAGGAAAAGACTCTTCTGAGTCCACCATGTTAGAGACGTCGTTAAACCGTGATAATAACGACATCGTGTAATAATATAATAATGTTATAATAATAAATAGTTTATGTATTTAAAGATGATGTTAAAATATAATGAAATTAATAATGTTTATTGAGTTCTTGTTTGCGCTTAAATACATTGTGTTCATTGATCGGTTAGCAGTAGTCGGTTGACTGATATCTTGGAACTACGATTCCAACACAGAGACTAGTGACAGAGGTGCCAGCGGCAACCATAGATAGGTTAACAATATTCTATCCAATCTTTTAGGGGATATTGGTAGGTGGTAGAGTGCCAATTCATTTTCACAAGTGAACTCTTTAAAAAAAAAAAATATCTTTTTATTGCCTATAATGAGCACTAAATGCCAAAAATTTGCATTCACATATTTATGATTTGGGTTGATGTCAACGCTCATCAATATTTATAGGACCAATCAAAGCTATTAGTCACTATTTTTTTTTAAAAACTCCTTTGATATTGAATTCAGATGTGATCAATTTAAATCAAGTTTAACATTGATATTACCTGTTCTTTTGAAATCGATATCTTTTTGTTCAGAGTTCAATATAAAGAGGTAAAGATTTATGATAATGATTATCTCTAATTTCTTTTATGGTATAATTATAACTATCTCAATATAAATATAACATCAGTTACAAAGTTAGATACAAATACTTAGTTGCACTATCATCGAAGTAGAGATGTAATGTAAGCATACAGCGGCAGCTTTGTGATCATGGTACTTCTAGAAATCCAATACTGTGTGCTCTCGAAAGAGCACTTGGGTATACGAACAGTGATTGTTACTCCTTTCCTCTTGCCGGATCCACTCTCTCTTTCTGAAATGAAGTTTCTTAAAATCCGAAAGGAAACTCAGCAATTCAACAAAAGAACTGGCGTCAGTACATGCAGCACCTCTGTAGTGCAGACGAATGTTGGCATAGTCTGAGTATGCCAACACACACCTCCTCCACGAGGATATCACGTAGCTGTACAAAGTTCGACATCATCAAAATGCAAATAGATATGATAAACAAGATAAGACTACCGAGATTCAGCGGTACTGTAAAATCTAGATGATTAAACAGAGAACGAGAATATAACTGGAATATTGATTGAATATGTATTTGACATATTTGAATTCATATCTTTAAATTTCAATAGAATAAATAATAAATAAGCATTAATTATATCCTGATTTTAATCGAAGTGATCTTTTTTATTTAAAATGTTCTTCTAGTTTTAAATGTAGATCGATGATGTATTCTTCTTTGATTTGATTGTTTTGAGAATCCAAAAAGCCTCTGATATTGGATAAATTGTGTGTTGAATATGAATGTCTAACTATTAAAATCTGCACTCTTGATTAAAATAGAAGATTTAAAGCAAATTTAGAATGAGTCAATATCTATTCTTTGTCCTCCAATAAATAGGTTTTCAATATGTTGTGGTAGATCTTTTCTATCGATGTGGTTCGTCATTGATAAAGATTTCAGTGATTCAGGTAAGACATCGACTGATAATTTTTGATTGAATCCATCTCCAAACACCAATGATTTCAGTGATTCAGGTAAGACATCGACTGATAATATTTGATTGAATCTATTTCCAAATGATAATAATTCAAGTGATTTAGGTAAAACACCGACTGATAATATTTGATTGAATCTATTTCCAAACACCAATGATTCAAGTGATTCAGGTAACACACCAACTGATAATATTTGATTGAATTCATTTCCAAACACCAATTCTTTCAGTGATTTAGGTAACACAGCAACTGATAATATTTGATTGAAGGAATATCCAAATACCAATGATTCAAGTGATTCAGGTAACACATCAACTGATAATATTTGATTGAATCCATATCCAAACACCAATGATTCAAGTGATTTAGGTAACACACCAACTGATAATATTTGATTGAATCCATTTCCAAACACCAATGATTCAAGTGATTTAGGTAACACACCAATTGATAACTTTTGATTGAATCTATCTCCAAACACCAATGATTCAAGTGATTCAGGTAACACACCAACTGATAATATTTGATTGAATCTATCTCCAAACACCAATGATTCAAGTGATTCAGGTAACACACCAACTGATAATATTTGATTAAATTCATCTCTAAACTCCAATGATTCAAGTGATTCAGGTAATACACCAACTGATAATATTTGATTGAATTCATTTCCAAACTTCAATGATTTCAGTGATTTAGGTAACACACCAACTGATAATATTTGATTGAATGAATATCCAAACTTCAATGATTCAAGTGATTTAGGTAACACACCAATTGATAATATTTGATTGAATCTATCTCTAAACACCAAAGATTCAAGTGATTGAGGTAACACACCGACTGATAATATTTGATTGAATTCATTTCCAAACTCCAATGATTTCAGTGATTGAGGTAACACATCGGCTGATAATATTTGATTGAATCTATATCCAAACACCAATGATTCAAGTGATTTAGGTAACACACCAACTGATAATATTTGATTGAATTCATTTCCAAACACCAATGATTTCAGTGATTCAGGTAACACACCGACTGATAATATTTGATTGAATCTATCTCCAAACACCAATGATTCAAGTGATTCAGGTAACACACCAACTGATAATATTTGATTGAATCCATTTCCAAACTCCAATGATTTCAGTGATTTAGGCAACACACCAACTGATAATATTTGATTGAAATATCCAAATACCAATGATTTCAGTGATTTAGGTAACACACCAACTGATAATATTTGATTGAATGAATATCCAAACACCAAAGATTCAAATGATTCAGGTAACAAACCTACTGATAATATTTGATTGAATGAATATCCAAACACCAATGATTTCAGTGATTTAGGTAACACACCAACTGATAATATTTGATTGAAATCATTTCCAAAATTGATCTCAGTGACATTGACGGAGGTATTATGAAATGGAGTATTTAAATTGAATGTAATTATCTGATTATTGGTTACAGTTTCAATATATTGGTTTAATAATTGATTCAATGATTCTCTATTCTTTGGACTCTGATCCAACAATCGATGAATAAATTCAATCAATTGTTTTGAATATCTGAATTCTGAAATCTTAATTTCACGTTTGGTTTGGAATAGTTGATGATTATTTCGATCATCTTGATGACTGATCAATTTAAATATTCAAAAATACAGAGTTAATATCTGATTGATAATAATATTTTAAAAATGATTATTCGAGTATTTACCAACATAATAATTTGAGAATTGTTGATCCAATTGAAAAGATGTCACATGATTGTGCATATTGTCTGTTCATTGCTTCCTAATCGTATGATTATATTAAATTAAGTTTTTTATAAATGTAAATAACAATCAGTTAAATAAATAAAATTTACTTACTGGTGAAATATAACCAATTGTTCCACGTGTTGCATTTATGAGTGTGTTTGGGTACATTTTACAAATACTTGATTCTGATAGTTCGATATAAATACAATTTCGATTGGAATCACTTGATATCACAATAAGTGGTTCAAGAATGTGGTCTTTTGTATCTGGATATTCAATGATTGTTGATTCACCAATGAATTCACAACATCCAAAATCACCAAGAATCAAAGTACCATAAGCATCAGATTCATTAATGAATATATTTGATGGTTTAATGTCACAATGAACATTCCTTTGTTTATCAAGATCCAAAAGAATATTGAAAAGTTGTGAAATATAATTACCGATATCTGATTCTGGAAAGATTCTATTTTTAAATTCAATATAAAAGTGGTTAATTGCTTGATAAAAGTCATGTTATTTAATATTTGATATATACTGATTTATATCAGTTAAATGTTTATACTTTTGGGAAAGATCACCACCACCACAATATCCAGTGATGATATGAAAGATTTGATTGTATTTATCATGATGATAGTCAACAAGTTGAACAAATCTTCTCCAATTACCTTTGAGTAATTTCATTGCTTTGATTTCATTCTCAGCTCTTTCATAAGATTTTTGATTATCTTTAAAATTTATCTTTTTATAAACATACTTTTGAATTGATTTTGTTAGTTTTATAATTGTCAATTGTTTAATTACTTTGAAAAATGATGTCAATCGATTCAAATTGATCTTACCAATATATGATCATCAGTACCACACACTAAATATACATCATTGATAGCATTACTGTTTGGAAATCTTGATATTGAATGATATCGTTTGTTATTAATGATATGAGATTGTTTGAAATAGTCAAGGTTTTTTTTGAATAGATTGTTTTCAAAATTGATTGTGTATGATTGTGATTTGTTTAATAGCTCGACACATATCGATTTAAAATCTACTCGGTAAGAATGCATTATTATTAACTGATATTGAGTATCGACAGTATCTGGTATTACAATCTCATTATTATTTTGATTAATATTTCCAATTAATGTGATATTTGTGTGTTGTTCATTTTCTTTATCTTTCAAATGATTATAAACTAAAACTATGTATTGTTGAAAGTTATTAAGATTAATTTTCAATACATTTTTTCCATTGATTAATTTATCTGTTAGCTTGATATTATTCATTTTGAAGTATTTATAATTCATTCATTTCAAAAATAAAAATAGTCAAGTTAAACCAAAACTTTGATTTTATTTGAGAAATTATTAAAATTAAATATAATTTTTTTTTTTCCAATTTTTCATTTTCCAGAATTTGATCTGTCTCTGAGCATTATCTTTTTAAAAACGTTACTCACACCCACACTGAAATAAAAAGGGTTTTAAGTTTTAAAATGTAATTTTTTTAACAATAACTTGTAATGTGGACGATTTTTAGTTAAAAATAAATTTTAATATTAAATAAATTGACAATTTAAATTACAAATTATTATTAATTTTATTCGATTTGATCGAAAAGATCATCAACAGAATCAGATTTCGATGGTTGATTGTTGTTGATTGCAATGGTCTTGCGTTTAGAACCGAGGAATTCTTTTGATTCTTTTTCAGTGATTTCACTGTCATCACTTTCATTGTTTGTGATCAATCCGATCTGATTGTAACGATAAGTTGCCAAAAGTCATCACGATTCTTTGATTCATAATAATCACGAAGTTCACCTGAATACCAATGATTCTGATTCTTTGATAGACCCACGACAACGACACACTCCAATGCCTTCTGATAGAATTGATCTTTGAGTGAATCGTTTACCAGTTGGACAATACGTTGTTTCATTAATGATATCGCTTTGTCTACCAGATCGATATCACGTCTTGCCAACATATCTTTGAAGTTCTGCACTGGATTGATCAAACCGACTTCATTGACGTAACCAGACACCAGCTTGTCGAGTGAGTAATCTGCAAGATCGTCTGCCTTTCTCTTTTTCGATGTGTTGGCATCGTCTGTAACATAGGAATCCAAACGAATCTCTTGTTGTTGTTCGACCAACATTCCATCTTGCCATCGATATTTAGGTTCCGATTTAAAGTTGGTGGTGATTAGTTGAAAGCATAAGAAATATCTTTGATCAGTTTTTTATTTTTTATTGCTCTACTTTTGTATTTTTTATAATTAAATAATAATAATGAAATCAAAGAAAACAATCAGAAATAATATCAAATATAAATATTATTTATCTTATAGAGAAGCTGAATATCGAAAGTAAGGTGCTTGATGGGTGGTGCACTTCAAGAGTCCAGATAGTTACCTAGATGGTGCATCCATGCGTAATTCATTGCGCTACCAGCATGTAAGAAACGCCTCTTAACGTTCTCCATCAGCATTGAGCAGTTGGTTAAGACAGGCTTTTCTTTAACATAATGCTGTGAGTTAGGTGGACAGCAAGTGAACAGGATGTCATTCAGGTGTTTCTTTATCCTAATAAAGACATCCTGTGCAAACTTGTTGCGTTGACAAGTTTGGAGTAAACTCACGACGCGTTTTGACTTTAAACCATTCATTCAGTTTAACCCACCATCATGAGAGCTATTGATGATAAGATCAACAATGCACTGCTTGGCGTAGTGGACGTATGGACAGCTGTACTTTAAGAAGACCAGTGGTCTGGAATTGTTGTGCTAGAGACTTAATAGTTATGATTGCTAACGGAGATCTGACCTTTGTTTTCATAGAGGGTTTTTACATTCCGGAATATCTCAAAAAGATATACTATACATGTATTAAAGAAAAATAATAAATAGTTTATTTATAAATTTAGAATTTTAAAATTAAATGTACATCCTCTGGTTCTCTATCATATAACTCTTGATCGAGGGTATCAACTAGTTTGCAACCTTGAGCTATATAAAAGTCGACTGTATTTTTGCCTGGAATTGCAGAGATATATAAACCATTGACACCATCGATTTGTTTTGCTCGCTCAATACATTGTCGCCACAGTGACTTGCCAAAGCCTTTTCCACGTAGTTCCACACCAATGAAAAAGAACACCAAAGTCAAGATGTCATTATCTACACCGATTTTCTTGGTATCCAGAACAGCAGCACCCAAAACTCTATTTGAAACGGGATCTCGTATTACACAGAAATAACCACCGCGATCGAAACAATCTTCCAACACAGGATTATACTTTTCTGGCTCACCAGGAGGAAATCCATTGTAAACTTGATACTTTGGACATTCCACTAAAACTTTACTTCCAGCATCATCTTTACTAACTTTATATATTGATTTAATTACTTCTGATCTATCTATATCCCATAGTGATCTTATCTGATCTCTATATATTGATTCTTCTATTTTATACATGATTACTATTATTAACCCTATTACTACTAACAATATTAAATATAATGATCAAAATGTAAATCATCAATTTATAGATGACCACAACCAACCCCACCATCTTTAATTGGTTTTAAAGATGAATTACATCATCAGATACTGAGATTATTTTAAGAATGAATATATCAAAAACTAAAATTTGATCATCTTTCCCACCACAAAACTAATCACAAATTTTTCTATTTTTGTTAAAATTTGTAGATCTTAAAATATTGATTAAAAAGAAATATATAATTTGTATAACCAATTATATTATATTATACAAATAAATAATAATTTATTATTTGTTGAGTATTGTTAAAATTGTTAGTATAGTGACAGCCCTTAAGTGCCATATCTTTACATTTGAGATAGTTTATGTTGTTTCGGAATGTTTGATTTTCTGATATTTTTTGTATTAAAAACTCTACAATGCTTAAATAACCATCTCTAGAAGCCTGCATAAAGTACATGTTATAATCGGTTCCATTCTGTTGTGATTCGAAAAGATACTTTAACACATCGACTTGATTGCTTTTCACTGCTTCGAATGTTGATTTTTGTAAATATTTCTTGGCATAGTCTGCACCACAAAGTAAATTGAAAACATCTAATCTATTACTGGAGATGCTCTTTTCTATACAAGCTTGAAGTGCAGGACAATCGGTGTGTTGAATATCTCCAATGTTCTGAGTGTATAGATACTCTATCAAATCGAATCTAGCAAAGCTTGCAACTGTAGTATAGATATCTTCAAAACTCTCTTGATTCGGTTGTTTAGTGAGGTAGTAAGCGATATCTTCTACACCTGCATATTGCAATATTCCTTTGTCGATCTGATATCCTTTTTCTAGGTGACAACCATGTTCTACCAACCATTCTGTTATCTTGTGGGAATAGGAAAGGTTGATGATAATTGGTGCGTTATCACTTGCAAGCCATTGCTGTCCATACAGACTCCATAGATACTCTATCATCTCCTGAGCAAACCTGTAGTCTTGCATGTGTAGGACAAGACCAAGTAATCGATGAGAAACATTGGCAAATCGGTTGGCGAGTTGCTCTCTCAAAGAGATAACGCATAAACTCTATATTCCTATAGTTAATAGCATAGATTAAGATCTGTTCATTATACTCCATCGACATATTACAATGTTCCACCAAGTAACGGACAATCTCGAATTTACCAGCTTTAATAGCATTGTATAGCGATTCTACAGTGCATCCTTCACTTCTATTCTCATTGAGAAACTTGACTATTTCCAAGCTATTTTCTGCAGCTTTGTCAATGGCACTAGTTGTACAAAACTTTTTGTTCCCCATATCGACATGTTCAGTGTTGTTGTGCAGCCACTCCACTCCAAGAAGACTATTCTTCGCGATGAAATCCATGCTAGCCGATATCTTGTAGTTGTGTTTCTTTCACAAGATAGTGTAAACACTTTGTACAATAGTAAATCAATGCAAGGTTTGCTAGTTCCGGTGCCTTTGGAATCTTTAGATCTTCAAACAAATATCTGAGTGTATCGACTTGGTCATTGAGAATTGCTGTCTCCACAAGAGTACTACCATGCTGCTGCATCAATTCATTGTCGTCGACTTTAAGGAATTTCAGTAGGTTGAAATCCAAAGCAGTGACAGCTGCACTTATTGCACTATCGAAATCGATGACATATTCTCTCTCCTGCACGAGATAGTCAACCAAGTCATGATGCTTTTTGTTGATTGCACCCGATAGCTCTATACCATTGAATAGATACCTTATGATACGTTTGTTTCCGGTTGCTGTAGTTTTCGTGGGTCGTCAATTAAGTGTTTTTACATATTAACGCAGAAGGAGTTGTGCCAGCATTTTTTTTTTTTCAATATTTAAATCGATCGATATATTTTAATATGAAAAACAAAAAATTGCAAAAAAAAATGTGAAAAATGGATTTCATGAGGAGGGCTTTCTGCAGCAAGTTCGAAAACCACTCAACTGATGGTAGCTTAACAAAAAACACATGGATTACCTGCCAATTTACAAACAAACTTGCCAAATGTTACTTACAATGATGATTGTACTGATACTATACCACATGAAAAACAATGCTCATCTAACCAAGTTTTAGAAATTTATACATCTGATGGTAATAATTCAACAAGTTCATTTTCAAAAAATTCTGCCAATAAACGTAAACTTTTAATACAATCTATCACTTTTTGATATTTATTTGTTTGATTTTTTTTTCTTTTTTGTTCTTGGGAGTCCCCTAGAATTAGTGAATATCACACTTTTTTTTTCCAATTTTTTTTCATGACAACGAAGTGCAACAACACACTCCAATGCCCCTGATCTTTGAGTGAATCGTTTACCAGTTGAACAATACGTTGTTTCATTAATGATATCGCGACAATAATGCTTGTTTGGTTTCATGATCTCTGTCAATCCTTTATTATGACAAAAGTCAAATAAAAGATGATTTATATTTTATCTTATTTTCATCTCTAAAGTCTAAAGAAACGATAGAATAATAAATAGATTATTATAATATTTATTATTAGTATAATAATAAAGTAAACTAACAATCAAAATTACTTTTTTATTTTTCGAAAGATTTTATTGAAAAAGTTATAACGTTACCTCTTTTTATTTGATCTTGATTAGTTGCAAATCAAAATCACCAGAAATATCTTTGATCTGTTTTTTATTTTTTATTGTTCTACTTTTGTATTTTTTATAATTAAATAATAATAATGAAATCAAAGAAAACAATCAGAAACGATATCCAATCTATTTTAATTGATAAAATCAGGTAGTGCATCACATTAATATATTATATTCAACCAAAAAGTTTACAAACAAAAATAGGTGATCAAGTAATGAATATTAAATTAACTTTGAAGTATAAAAGAATGAATATCATACTTTCTTATTAAATATTAAATAACAAATCAGATTTAGTGGCCACTTACTTGCTGTACACATCATATATCGATCCAATCATTTCTCGTTTGCCACAGTCAAACAGATTATCTCGATTCCAAAGAAACAATTAAATATCTTTTGTTCGAAAATGGTACTATCGATAGTTTAATTGATGATCGATTATGTTCATCGCTACCAATATAAATATAGATAAACTTTGTATTGAAAAGTGGAGTGATCTTACTCCAACGCAGAACATACCACTTGATGATGCCAGACTTCAAGAGCAGAGTTAAGAATCATAGACCAAGTAGAGTCGATTCCACCCAGAGGGATGGCAGTCCATTCTATCTGCAATTGACAAGAGACATCAGATCCCAAGGAAATGATCGGTTCGACAAGAGAAGATCCCGAACGTTCTGACACTATTCAGTGTATTTAACCACTTACCACTTGTTTATCCATCGATTCACCAAGTCATCAACTCTTTGATCAATTGTAAGTATATCTTGTAATTGACAGCAAGTTAATGTTAATGAGTCTACTGTTGTGGCCTATAACTAACCAGTCATCTTTTTTAAATATTGTTGTGATCAATCATCTTTTTTATAGTCAGATGGAATCAGATGAGGATAAGATAATAGATCATCAAATTAAAATACTTCCGTTAGTAATGGTGTGACATTATCGGTGAATTGAATGTACATCGCGCCGTTGAAACCATCAGGTCCAGGAGTGTTGTATTTATCTCATAGAGCAGCTGAATATCGAAGTTGGGTGCTTGATCGAGGTGATCGGTGATCCCTGGTTCTGCACTTCCAAGAGTCCAGACAGTCACCTAGACGGTGCATCAATGAGTAATTCAATGGGTTGCCAACATGTAAGAAACACCTCTTAACCTTCTCCATCAGCATTGAGCAGTTGGTTTAGACAGGCTTTTTCGAACATACTATTAGTTAGGTGGACAGCAGGTGGACAGGATGTCATTCAGGTGTTTCTTGGCGTAGTTGAGCATATGGACAGCTGGACTTTAAGAGGATAATGGTCTGGAATATATAATAGTTGTGACAGAGGTGCCAGCGGCAACCATCGATTGGTTAATAATATTCTATCCAATCTTTGATGGGATGTTGGTATGTGGTGGCATGGTCAACTCATTTTCACGTAAGTGCGATAAAAGCGAGACCCATATCGATCATACCGTGCGTAGTCGTAAGAGAGTTTACAAAGAACGCTAGGTCATCATGGTCATCGGATTGTTACCAATAAGGATCATACAAGTAGAGACAATTGAAGTCGCCGGTAATGACGTCGATCTTAGTGGACAGCAGGACATCTATCTTGGAAATTTTCTTGACGAATTTGTTTAATGGCATCACGGTTGGCAGTGACGTAGATCGTATGAATATTAAACGGAATACCATTATGAGTGCCACATACAAGTAGGAAACTCCCGCCAAGGTCATACACCATGGTTTAGCATAATGTAGTTGACGGTTTTAACGATCTCCACGCCAATGCGTCTGCCATTGACACACAAGTGATAGAGTCGTTCCTGTATTACCGAGATAGAGAATGGTCATCTACGCCGCAGTTGAATGCCATAATATGAGATTTAACGTCGCGTAGAGATGGAACTGTGATGACCACTGCACATTCAACGCCTGATATATGGGACGAGCGATCATTGATTTGCAGTCGCCATTGGAGCCTTTAGCAGTTTGATCTCATTAGGGTAGAGCCAGGTTCTCTCTGTCACTTGCTGACATCTTTGGCGGACCAGCCAAGAATAACTTTGCAAGTCGTGGAAGCTAACGGTTTCGTCAAACAAAGAATGAACTGCGTCGCGACTCCATCCGCGAAGTAAAGAGAGATGTAATGATTAGATCGGAAGTAGATATCCCGTTAATAAATGTGCTGAAGAAAGTTCTCTTGGGGTACAATAGCAATGATTCTGACTCCTTTCCTTTTGACAAAGCCAATCTCCATTGAGTTCCTCTTTCCAAAGGGAAGTTGGAGAACTTCCGACAAGAACTTCAGCGAGTCAACATATTGGATGGCGTCAGTACTGGCACTATTCAGTGTATTTAACAACTAACCACTTGTTTATCGATCCATTTATTTTCTTCATATACCGATACACCAAAGTCATCAACTCTTTGATCAATTGTAAGTATAGTTTGTTATCTTCATTAAGCAATGTAATGAGTCTACTGTTGGACTATAACTAACCATTCATCTTTTTAAATATTTTAATGATATTTTTTAGAGTCAGATGGAATCAGATGAGGATAAGATAATAGATCGTTGAATTTAAATACTTCGGTTATTAATGGTGTGAAAGTATCGGTGAATTGAATGTACATCGCTCCTGTGATACCATCAAGTCCAGGTGCATTGTATTTATCTTATAGAGAAGCTGAATATCGAAAGTAAGGTGCTTGATGGGTGGTGCACTTCAAGAGTCCAGATAGATACCTAGATAGTGCATCCATGCGTAATTCATTACGTTATCAGCATTTAAGAAACGACTCTTAACGTTCTCCATCAGCATTGAGCAGTTGGTTAAGACAGGCTTTTCTTTAACATAATGCTGTGAGTTAGGTGGACAGCAGGTGAACAGGATGTCATTCAGGTGTTTCTTTATCCTATTAAAGACATCCTGTGCAAGATTGTTGCGTTGACAAGTTTGGAGTAAACTCACGACGCGTTTTGACTTTAAACCATTCATTCATTTCCACCCACCATCATGAGAGCTATTGATGATAAGATCACAATGTACTGCTTGGCGTAGTGGACGTATGGACAGCTGTACTTTAAGAAGACCAGTGATCTGGAATTGTTGTGCCAGAGACAAGTGACAGAGGCAATCAACGATTGTTTTACAATATTCTATCCAATCTTTTAGGATGTTGGTCAGTTTCTTTAGACAAAGAATGCACTGCGTCGCCACCATCCTCGAAGGTAATGATGAGACCAGAAGTAGATATCCGGTTAGATGAATGGTGCAGCCAACATGGTTCTTGTAGAAAGCCAATACTGTATGCTGTCGAAAGAGCTATTGGGTATAATAACAGTGATTGTGACTCCTTTCCTCTTGTCGGAGCCACTCTCCCTTGATTTCCTCTTTCCTAAGCGAAGTTCCTTAACTCCCGACAGGAACCTCAGCGAGTCAATATATTGGCATGTTTCAATGCCCAATAGTTGCAACATCCATATGGATATCTTTAAATTAAATAGAATAAATAAGAAATAATAAATTAACCAGTAAATATATCCTTTTATCTATTTTATTTAAAATGTTATTCCTAAGTTTAATAGTAAAGCGATGATGTATTCTCCTTTGATTGATTGTTCCGAGAATCGACAAAGTAATCACTGATCTTGGATAAATTGTTTGTTGAATAATATTCTGGATAGAATTCTTTGATAATTTGATAAATGAAAGTGAATCTTGAGAATTGGTTAATTCAAAATGCTGTTAATTTTTGGTGATAATTATGTGAAGAAATGAAATAAAATGCTGATTCTTTTGGTCAAAATGATAAATTTCATATGTTTCTAGATTTGAAAGTAATTTTCTTATATAATATATGTCTTTATTTATCACATATAACTTCACATCACACAAAGTTCCTCAATAAAAATATAGTGACCATTAAAAATCACTGGTTGAAAAATGACCCACCTATTAATGTTATTTTACATTATTTAAAATTTTTTTATTTAGTTTGATACGAACAATTTCAGTGCCATATCTAGATGGAACAATGGTGGTCAAATAGATACAATTGTTTTCAAATTCAATACTATAAAAATAAGTTTTTTTTATATGTAATTTTAATATTTATTTATATTTATTTGAAATAAGATATATCTGAAGATGGTGATCTGTTGTCCTCATGTTTGCGTCTGATGATTTAGTGGACAACAGATGACGACAGTGATGATGAAATACTTCACTTCCCACTGAAGTAGATCACTCCAATGATGACGATGTAGATGGTTCGATGCTATTAATGGTTGTTGGCTGACCGAGATTAAAACTACTACTGCTACTATTGTTATTGCTGTTCGTATTATTAAATGATGGTTTAATACCGACGCTATTATCACTCATGAATGAATTTTAAAATTACTATTACTATTATTTTTGGTTGTGTATTTTGTTGGTGTTTCAGTGGTTGAGTACTGTTTTCGATGCAGACGTTATCAGTTGTTTACTGCTATTGGGAATGGGTGGTGCTGATTTTGAAAGTAGTTTGTGCACGTTGATGTTGTTGTTGTTGCTGTCGTACCACCATTATTATTATGTGTCGACGAACCAGACGGTGAATGAATCGATCGTTGTAACTTTTTGTCTTTGATAACCGTCAGAGTAACAGGTGCACTTTCAGAGTGGCGATAGCTTACGACTATATGATCTGACCTTCGATCGACGACACTCTACTGGAGATTCACGCAAAGGTAGATTCATCGATCAGGAGGTGTAATCCGAATGTTTGGCAATCTTGGCTGACCACTCGATAATAATAGGTCTGCTCTTAGTCTACCTTTAGTCAATGGCCAATTCTGTAAAAGTGATACACATCCACCAAACTACTTCTGTTCGCTGACGCTGATGCATAACCTTGGCCACCTTTGACAAGCTGGAATCTATATTAGTGATTGATTGGTTTTACTTGTTCAAACGCTGGCTCCTCTGCAGAGATCAACCAGTTCAAATGTACTGTAACTCCTCGTGGTGACATCGACACTACTTGGTCCATCTTCACTGTCTATACTGTATCTTGGAGTGATGTTCAAAAGCAGTGGCAGACTCTAAGCTGGCCACCGATCATTAACATAACCAAACCTGACATTACTTTGTTCAATCTCACTTCGATGTCACTCAGGCCAGGAAGTATGAAATTCAATCATCAAATCATTTGTAAATTCTATGCAATGAATTGTACAAATCAAATAGATAAGAGTCGAGCACATTTGTGAATTCTGCAATAGTAGGTTGATATCGAATCGTATTATCATTTCTTAATTGTTCAGTTATCTGGTATACAGTTGTCTTGTTTGCTGATAAAAACAACACCACTGGTATGAGTAAGATATTTGATAATACTGACACTATACACACCAATAATACATACACATTATTTACAACTCTCCAAGTGGTTGGTAAACTCTGAATCGACATCTTTATAAATTACGACACCAGTATTTGAAAGATAGAATTAATCTCAAGATTACCTCTAAGCACAAGGTTCTCTGTAACGCCGACTGTGATCTCCAACTAAACGATGATCACTCGCTTCAAATTATCTTATTTTCATCTGTAAAGTCTGAACCACTGTAGAATAATAAATAGATTATTATAATAATAAAGTAAAGATCAAAATTACTTTTTTATTCAAAATTAAAAAAAAGCTTTTGTTGAAAAAGTTTTAACGTTACCATTTGTATGGATCACAAAAAACACAAATGGTAACGACAATCAGATCTAATGGTTTTGCCAGCCATTATTTATTTTGATTTGTTTTGTATTTTTTATATATAAAATAATGATGAAATCAAAGAAAACAATCAGAAATAATATCAAATATAAATATTATATATCTACTTAATTGATATCATCAGGTAGTGAGTGACATTAATATATTATAGATTCAACCAAAAATAAATTTTATTTCTAACATCAGGTAGTTTAGTTTATTATAATGAATCACATTAATATATTCAACCAAAAATTAAATAGATGATCAAGAGTAATGAATATTAAATGAGCTAAAAAAGAATGAATCACTTACTTATTATAACAAACAGTTTTAGTTGCCACTACTACCTGTATACGTCAATCATTTCTGTCAAATGGATTATCTTGATTCCAAAGAAACAGCTAAATAACTTTTGGTCCAAAATGATACTATCGATAGTTTATTGATGATTGACTGTGTTCATCGTTACCAAAATAAATATAGATAAGCTTTGTATTGAAAGTGGAGTGATCTTACTCCAACGCAGAATATACCACTTGATGATGCCAGACTTCAAGAGCAGAGTTATGAAACAAGGGCCAAGTAGAGTCGATTCCACCCAGAGAGATGACAGTATATTGACCATTGACAATTGACAAGAAGACTTGACAACAGATCCCAAGGAAATGATCGGTTCGACAAGAGAAGATCCCGAACGTCCTGACACTATTCAGTGTATTTAACCACTTACCACTTGTTTATCCATCGATTCACCAAAGTCATCAACTCTTTGATCAATTGTAAGTATATCTTGTAATTGACAGCAAGGTAAAGAGTCTACTGTTGGCCTATTACTAACCAGTCATCTTTTTTTAAATATTGTAGTGATCAATGATCTATTTTTATAATCAGATGGAATCATGTGAGGATAAGATAGATCGTCAAATTAAAATACTTCCGTTAGTAATGGTGGAGGGACAGTATCGGTGAATTGAATGTACATCGCACCATTATACCATTTGGTCCAAGACTTGCAATGTTGTGCTTTGACAGGTTTGGAGCACGCTCACGATGAGATTTTAACTTCCAACTATATCGTGCAGTTCCACCCACCAGCACTGCTCTTGATGATAAGATCAACAATGCACTGCTTGGCTTAGTTGAGCGTATGGACAGCTGGACTTTAAGAGGACAGTGGTCTGAAAGTTGTTGTGCCAGGGACGAGTGACAGAGGTGCCAGAGGCAACCACCGATTGGTTAACAATATTCTTTCCAATCTTTGATGGGATGTTGGTAGGTGGTAGCGTGCTCAACTCATTTTCACGTAAGTGCGATAAAAGCGAGACCCATATCGATCATACCGTGCGTAGTCGTAAGAGAGTTTACAAAGAACGCTAGGTCATCATGGTCATCGGATTGTTACCAATAAGGATCATACAAGTAGAGACAATTGAAGTCGCATGTAATGACGTCTATCTTAGTGGACAGCATGACATCTATCTTGGAAATTTTCTTGACGAATTTGTTTAATAGCATCACGGTTGGCAGTGGCGTATATGGTATGAATATTAAACTGAATACCATTATGAGTGCCACATACAAGTAGGAAACTCCCGCCAAGGTCGTCCACCATGGTTTAGCATAATGCTGTTGACGGTTTTAACGATCTCCACTCCAATGCGTCTGCCTTTGGCACAAGTGATAGAGTCCGCTCTTGTTGTACCGAGATAGAGAATGGTCATCTACGCCGCAGTTGAAGGCCATATAATATTGGATTTAACAAAAATAAAAATAAAAAATTAGTGTTATCAATAAATAAATAAATAAATAAATAAATTACAAATATTATTTGTTTTTTTAATTGAATTTGTTATAGTATATGGTTTGGATAGATACAATATAAGAAATAAATCATAGAGATTTGATCTTTTAAACTAATAAGTAATGTATTATTACTCTTTAACATTAATGATTTCAAATGGATTGCTTTATAAGATCCAAATAATAATGATATTATTTTTAAAGAAGTTTAAAACAAACTTTATCGATATTTATCATTTATTCTTTCAACAATCGCACTTAACAATAAAAATAAAAATATATATATATTTATGATTTCTAATATACATGTTTGTTGATGTCCTTGAACTCAGTTTTCCAAGAAGACTTTCCAAGGTTGGATTTTAAAGTAATCGATCCATAATCTGAAGCATTGCATCCATATTATCGTGTTTCGCTGCTATTTCAATAAAGTTTAAATTGATATTTGTATTTGTTCATCAATTCCAAACAATTATATATATCCAAATAAAAACTTTACTCTACCCAATTGATGTCGTGAAATAGAAGAGATGATTGCTTGGTCAATGTCCAAACTAATGGTCCCATCGATTTTCTCGAGTATGTATTTGAGAATGTCATCATCATTATTATCGACTGCCAATCCAAATAAATCTTTATCAAGATTATCATCGATTCCATTTTCATAGATGTATTTCACCATCTCCAGATTACTATTGGTAATAGTATTATAAATGAAATGAGTTGCATTATACTCTCTTTTTTTAGAAAGAAGAAATTTGAAGATTTCAATTCTTCCATATTCCACAACTCTCTCTATAAAGAATTGGAAATCATCAGAGTTAATTTCTCGATGATCGTATAACCATTCGAATATTTCAAGTTGGTGACCATATTCAATGATGTTATAGAATGCGTCAAAAGAGAATCCTTCAGTACGATTCTCATGCAGCCATTTCAAAATTGAAAAATGACCACCTCTAGCTGCTTGATCCATTGCTTCTCTATTACATCCTTCAGTTCTATTGAAATGCAGGAACTTAACACATTCTAAATCACCGGAACCAGCAGCACATTTAATCAATCATTGCTGCATTCTACGCTTCCAAAACAATTGAAAATTCTAAACTTACAACGTTCAAATTTCAATCATCCTATCAGATATGGGATGATTCCAAATACCCTTGAAAAATTATATCTAGATAGTTCATACGATCAACCTCTTGAGCCGGGAGTATTACCATCGTCTTTGAAACATCTATTTTACTATGGAAATCATAATCTGAAAGTACGATCACTACCTCCTAATCTAAAGGTTTTTGAATATTATGGAGATAATTTCATAATAGAAAATGAAAAGGGAATATTACCAATGACACTTGAATTCTTGATAGTACATATTTTATGGCTACCGGCTATCAAATCACTTTCAAAATTTTTAAATCACTAACTCTTCTTTATTGTGGTAACAGTGAAGCTAAAATTGATTTAACCTTACTCCCTTCTTCACTTACAACATTGAATGTTCATACTGGACATTTGATATCAAAGATGCCTACTTCAATCAAACAACTCAATTTATTTGCTGAAAGATATGATATAGAAGAAATATGTTAAAGATAGATCTGAATACAAATTAGAATATTTAATGGTGAATGCAAACCAATATGAATCTTTAGATAATTTGATTATTAAAGAATTAGACTTTGCAATTGACTTTGGATCAAATGAAACAAATATAATAAATGAAATTAAAAAGGTTCCTAAAGGAGTAGAAAAACTTGTAATTAGACATGGTATATCATTATCAATTAAGAATATTCCACCCTCAGTTCGATGTTTAGAAATTCAATCACTAAATAGTTTAATAATAGAGGAAGAACAATCACTACCTTTGTACTTTAAAAGAATTAGTAATCAATGATATAGATGAAAAATCTTTTCTCAATTTTATTTCACATACAAGAACACCAAACAATCTTATTTTCTATTTACAAGGCGAAAGAATCTGGCTTAGAAGGATTGACTTAAACTATTATCTATTTTTTAGTGAAGAACCAAAATTTATATCCTCGATGGTCCATAAATCACAGATTCAAAATATATTCGAATATTATATGACCTATCAAGTAGATTATATTCCTAAATGGGTGTAATTTAAACATTTTTAAAATCTTTATTGGACTATTTGGTATAAAAAAGAATTAGCTGCTTCAGATAGTAGGGTAGGTCGTGGACAGTAGGTTGACCTTCTTTGGTTGTCTCTGTGTTGTATGTACCAAAGGCACCAATGATTATAGGTATGACTGCTACCTTGTGGTCTGGGTTACTCTTCTTAAGTGCGGCTGCTAGTGGTTGGTATTTTTCAATCTTATCTCGGGTTCTTTTAACAATGTTGTTGTCATAGGGTACTGATATTTCGATGATTTTGATTGATTTCTTGGTTCGGTTCTTAACGATTAGATCTGGTTTGTTGGTTTTGGTCAGTGCATTATCTATTCTGGCTTCATGTAGGATCTCAATGGTGTCTGACTGGTAGACTGCGCCTGGCTTGTAAGGTATTCTGTGGAACTTCAGCATCTCTTTGAGTATCACTTTCACTACCATGTTGTGTCTTGGTACTATACATAGTAGTTTCATCGCGTGGCATGAGGATACAATGTGCTCTATGGACTCTCTTGCGGAATGGCACTTTCTACATTTTGGATCGGTTACGGCATTTCCCATGATTCCTTTTGCTGACAGGGTGTTCATGTTCTCTGTCAGTGCAAGCCATAGGTGGTGGTCAACATGTCGAGGTATGAATCTCCATTGGGCTATCCAGTTTCTTGCCATGTTTTCTCTGTGTTTGATCCAGAATTTGGTTCTAGCTGTTGGTTCGATTGGGTGTTGTTCTCTATATACATTCTTGAGGTGAGCTGAAATGGTGTTTGTGATCGTAGGGCTGCCATCGTGGTTGTGTAGTATTGTTTCTCCATCCTTATCTATTTGCCATTTTCCATCTTTACTGAATGTGAGTTTGTAGTCAAATGATTCCATGTGTCTCATTGCGCTGGTGTATAGTGGGTTCTTCGTTTCAAATGCATAGTTCATAAGGTCTTGGTTTCTCCTCACCGAGTGTAGTTTAACTGCTGTGATGATTTTGTAGACCTTATATTCTAGTATTAGTTCGTTGAATCCTCTTCCACCTTCTTTCCTATCCAAGTGGAGGAGATCTCTATTCATGTTTCTATGTAATAGTCCTCTCTTTGAAAGGGTCTCATTGAATTCCTTGTTAAGTGTATCTATGGTGTAGTCTGGGATGTCGATGAACCAGTAGTATCTCAGGTATCCGACTACCAAAGAGTTAAATGCCCTGGCTAGGTTCCATGCTGACAGTTTGGAGTTTAATATTAATTTAAATCTTTCTCTCGCCTCTTTGTGTATATTGAAAAGTGTTTTTTTCTGATCGACCAATCGGTGTTGTAACATTCCTAAGTATTTATATAGGTTTTCCTCGTCTACTATCGGTATCTCTTTCATTTCCTCCGGTAGCATATCCTTATTGATTCCTTTTCCAAGAATTTCCACATTTCTTTTTGTTGATCTTCATTCCAATTGATTTGAATGCTTTGTCTGTTTCCATGAAGGTGTTGATTATCTCTTCGGTCATACGGGAGTACATCTTGATATCGTCAATGAACATAAGGTGGGATAGTTGGGTGTTACTTATTATTGGCGCTTTAGTAATTATCTTTATATAGTATCCGACTGGGTTTATGGTAAGGCAGAACAGGAAGGGACAGAGGGCATCACCTTGGAAGATTCCATTGGTAATCGGTATTGTAGTTGTGGTTTGATTCTTGGATATGAATATCTTGGTGTTCCATTTGCTCATGAGTCTTTCAATGATTGATCTGGCTTTCCGGTCTATCTTGTGCATTTGTAGTATGTACTTGATCCACCTGTGCTTCGTTGAGTCATATGCTTTGGTAAGGTCTATCCATGCCACCTTGATGTCTGGGTATTTCTCACAGAATAAATTGTCTATGAAGAGGTTCTCGTATGTTCCCCATACATCGGTCATTCCACCTCTCTGTACTTCTTCCATCAGTTGGTTGTTGACTTTGGTGTGCTGGTGGAGGTGCTTGGCTACTATTCCTGTTAATATCTTACATGTGTTGTTAATGCATGTGATTGGTCGGTAATAGGCTTCGTCCTCTTTGTCACCTCCCTTGTGGATCCGGTATGTTATTCCTTCACAGAACCATTTAGGGAACTTCATGATATCCAAGTGTAGGTACGCATTGAAGGCTTCGGCTAAGTCCTCATGGTATCTCTTAATCCTCTTAATCCAGTAGTTGCAAATTCCATCTGGGCCTGGAGCTGACCAGTTCTTCTTGTTTTTAATGTAGTTGGATATGTCAGCTCCTTCGATTTCAAACTTGGTCTCTTTGATGCTCTTGAATTGGTTGCTATCTTTCACTCTTTGTATCCATTCAAGCTCGTCGTAGTTGGTTGCTTCCGTAGATGGTGGGTTCCAGAGTTGGCTCCAGAACTCAAATGCTCTCGTTGTTGTGTGTATTTCCTGTTGTTGCGTGTTGTTTTGGTTATTGGTTGTTGTTCTCTTCCCAGTGATTAATGAGTATGCTTTGCTTTCATCTTTTAGCATCATTTCATTAATGTATCTAAACTTTGCTTCTTCTCTTATCTTTTTGATGTAGTCTATGTATCCAGTCTTCAACGCTTGTAAACTCTTAATCTTCGCTTCTACACAGTTCGCATTGAACGTCATATACTGTCTTTTGATTAGTTTAACTACGTATCTGGCTGGTTTCATATTCTTCTTGATCTTATCTACTGTACTTTCTAATGCTCTTCTGAGTTTGTTGATTTTCTTGATCTTATTCGCTATTTTCTTTATCAGTTTCTCTCCTTGGTCTTGTTTGATATGGCTGGCGTCTTCGTTGGCTCTAACTGCTGCTGTGGCTGCCGCATATAGTGCTACATTGCATGCTTCTAACTTAGATATATTCTTCGCTATTAGGTATTGGTAGCTGATTGTGTATTGAATTTCAATATCCTCTTCTTGATCTTTAGTTATTGGCTTCCTAGCTCTAGTAAGTTGATCTGGTTAGGCTGCCATTGAGGTGCTCAGTTACAATCTGGTCGGCTAATCTTCCCATGGCGAATGTAATGCATTGTCTCGATTGGTGTTGGTAACTCTTCTTGGCCATGTTTTGCGGTTTTGCAGCTTTCGATGTTGGTTGTACGGCTAGACCTACTTCTCGTAGTTTCTCCTTCTTATTCGCTCTATTGAATACAGACGTCATTTGTCGTTTGTTGCTTAGGGGTGGTAAGTTGGTGTTCTGATTCCACATCTTCATCGCCTTTTCTCGCCATCTTTTCATGCCATACTTGGTTTGGGTTAGTTGTTTAATTCTCGCTAATTCTTGCAATAGCTCGTCATTCCATACGAACTTTGTATTTGCACCCCTTCCATTGTTGTTACCAGCTTGTTCACCTAGTGGTGTTCTTGCCTCCTGATTGGTAATGGTGGTGTTGGTGCTTTGTGTATTTCTATTTCTTCTATGATTTGTATTATTTGTGCTTGTACTGTTCATTTTTGATTTAGTTGACATATCTTAGCCTAGTCATCGACATGATCGTCGAGCTAGTTGCCCAGATTGTACCACGAGGAGGTGTATGTCTAACAATCCGCAACCACTTCATGATCTCAAAGTGACCGCTTTCTGCTGCGTACTCCATTTCCTGTTGTGAAACTGCTTCCGATCGATTCTCATGTAGCCACTTTACACATTCGAAATGACCGTTCTTTGCCGCGTAAGCAATGGTTTCCTCTTCAAACTCCTCGGTGCGATTAGCATGCAACCATTGTAGACACTCGATATTGCCTTGCGAAGCAGCAAATGTCATTGCCAAGGCAGTGCATGTAGCAGTCGTATTCTCGTGTAACCACTGCAATATCGACATATTGCCGTGATCTAAAAAACAATCCATTACACCAACTGTAAACGTTTGAATACCATTGCTATACAAGAGGTGAAAGATATCAGAGCAATTCTTTTTGCTTGCAATATTTAGAAGTTCACTCGATTCTTTCTCCACCAAGTCTCTGTGATTCTTCAATAGATATTCGACCAACTGTAGATGTCCACCATTGACTGCAACTCTACAAACAACTTTACTTTTTTTCAAATCCTTTTCTTGCTCGGTCAGTAGATATTCAAACATATCTATTCTACCAATGAATGCAGCAGTCTCAAACACCGTACTGATAAACTCATAGTTATCGAACCGCTCATTCGGTATATTGTTATGTTTCTCGGTAAAGTATTTCAACATCTCTAGGCTGTCAGAGAGCGGTGCCATCACCATTGCACGATAGTAATTCCACTGGTATCGAGTGTATTTTTCAACGAGATACTGAACAATATCCATTCTTCCATGTTGTGAAGCGTAACACAATATACTATTGATCGTATCGCAATGCTCTGGGAAGTGGTCGGACATATCACCAAAACCGAAATAAGATTGCGAGGTACTCCATGACTGATAGGAATTTAGATCGAGTTTTAATCTATTGATAATATAAGCAAGCATTTCGACACTACCAAACCTGATAGCAAGCTTAAGTGTAGGTGCTCTATCTATTTTCGTATTACTAGACATACATTGCTTAAGCTGTTCAAAGTAGTTATGAGCTACTAGAACCTGTGGAATTCTAACAACTTCATTCCAACTGAAATGCTTTCTTCCGTTTAAACTTGAAATATTATTAACATAATTGAATATTATCTTTGATAATACACTATTATTAAATACCAATATATAAATACTCTTTTCCATTTTTAATTCTAAGAAAATATATAAAAATAAAATAGATTTTCAAAAAAAAATTTTAAAAAGAGAGCTCAATAAATTTTTTGTAAAATTAAAATTGAGTCTTCTCAATGATTTCTTTATATCTTCAATTTACAGTTATTGATTTTGGATATTACTTATTTATTATTTTAAATTTTCAATTGATTCATTTTGTGGTCCTTTTAAATTACAGACCTAAAAAAGTATGGGAACCTATTTATTTATTTGGAAGTTTATTTTTGAAAGTTTCTAAAGAACAACATTTTAAATTCAACAAAAATCATTTTTACAAAAATAAAATTTGATTATCTACAATTTTGAAAAATATATAAAAAGAATTAACCTAACCTTTTTCCTTCATATAAAATGATAACAACAACACCACTGGTATTAGTAAGATATTTGAAAATACTGACACTATATACACCAATAATACATACACATTATTTACAACTCTCCAAGTGGTTGGTAAACTCTGAATCAAGATCACCAAAAAACATGTTATCACCACCAAAGAAATCTCTAATAGTTTGATAAATTACTTTTTTAAATTATTTGCATTATTTCGTTTTGTAGGTTAGGTTTTTTTTTTCCACAGCTTTTTGGTATTATTTTTGCAAAATGCACACAAAAGCTATGCAAAATTTTTTGGGGAAGGGATAAAATGAAATTACACATTTTAACATAGTAGGAGATTTACATTTCTTCTTATACCCTTCTTTACAAACTGAAGTGTGGGAATAGTGGTTATCTACTCCTTTTTTTTTTTAAATTTAAACTTTTTATAGAAAGATGGATTCAGATGAGGATAAGATAGTAGATTGTGAATTAATCCTCTATGGTTGACATCTTTGGTGAAAATAGCTTCAGACACAAAATACTTAGTCGCACGATCATCTAAGTAGAGAGATTTAATGTAAGACATACAGCTGTAGCTTTGTGATCTTGGTACTTCTAGAGGATTAAACAGAGAACGAGTGTTGTCCGTCTAAGGACAATAAGGTAGCCACCAAGGCAATATCGATACCTATTAATCAACATCAATAATAATCACCAGCCAACACATAGTAATAGTCAATTATAATTAGTTAAATTAATTAAATCAACTAAATAAGTAATAGTTCAAAACAACAGATTGAAATAACAATTAAATTAGAATCTGTTGTTTCTAAATTAAGTATTCAACACTCAGCCGTCAAGCTTCTCAATAATGAATATATTGAGTTTAACGCGACGTTAAAGATTCATTCAATATTCAACATATAAACTTTTATGAAATTAAATAGATAAGGAAAAGAAATCAAATAAAGTTAAAATTAGATTTTATAAAACATTATTAGAAATAACTCTATATTATTATTAATTACAAATCACATGTGAGAAGGCAGATCCAAACGAACAATTAATAGAAACACCCACCACAACCACAACAACAACTAGTAGTTCAACAGTACCTACAAATCCAACAATTAGTACAAGCGACCTTAGCATGAGTGACCTCGAAAGTAACAATAATAACGATCCAATCAACTTCCACCCTATTCCCGGATGTAACTCCTGCCAACACGCGTCCAGATCCACTCCCATCCGACCTATTCCAATCAACTCTGGCCGCTTCGAAGATACCGATCTCCTCTGCCATCACCTCAGGTCAACCAGACAATCAACAACGAGAATATAACTGGAATATAGATTGAATATGTATTTATATTTGAATTCATATCTTTTAATTTCAATAGAATAAATAATAAATAAGCATTAATTATATCCTGATTTTAATCGAAATGATCTTTTTTATTTAAAATGATCCTCTAGTTTTAAATGTAGAGCGATGATGTATTCTTCTTTGATTTGATTGTTTTGAGAATCCAAAAAGCCTCTGATATTGGATAAATTATGTGTTTAATATGAATGTCTAACTATTAAAATCTGCACTCTTGATTAAAATAGAAGATTTAAAGCAAATTTAGAATGAGTCGATATCTATTCTTTGTCCTCCAATAAATAGGTTTTCAATATGTTGTGGTAGATCTTTTCTATCGATGTAGTTCTTCATTAATAATGATTTCAGTGATTCAGGTAACACATCGACTGATAATATTTGATTGAATTCATATCCAAACTCCAATGATTCAAGTGATTTAGGTAAAACACCAACTGATAATATTTGATTGAATTCAGATCCAAATGATAATGATTTCAGTGATTCAGGTAACACACCAACTGATAATATTTGATTGAATCTATTTCCAAATGATAATGATTTCAGTGATTCAGGTAACATACCGACTGATAATATTTGATTGAATGAATATCCAAACTCCAATGATTCAAGTGATTTAGGTAACACACCAACTGATAATATTTGATTGAATTTATTTCCAAACACCAATGATTCAAGTGATTCAGGCAACACACCGACTGATAATATTTGATTGAATTCATTTCCAAACTCCAATGATTTCAGTGATTTAGGTAACACACCAACTGATATTATTTGATTGAATCTATTTCCAAACACCAATGATTTCAGTGAATTAGGTAACATACCAACTGACAATATTTGATTGAATTCAATTCCAAATGTTAATGATGTCAGTGATTCAGGTAACACATTATCTGATATTTGATTGAATACATCTCCAAATGATAATGATTTCAGTGATTGAGAGAATACACCAACTGATAATATTTGATTGAAATAATATACAAACTTAAATGATTTCAGTGATTGAGAGAATACACCAACTGATAATATTTGATTGAATCTAAATCCAAACACCAATGATTTCAGTGATTTAGGTAACACACCAACTGATAATATTTGATTGAATCTAAATCCAAACACCAATGATTTCAGTGATTCAGGTAAGACACCGACTGATAATATTTGATTGAATCTATCTCCAAATGATAATGATTTCAGTGCTTGAGAGAATACACCGATTGATAATATTTGATTGAATTCATCTCCAAACACCAATGATTTAAGTGATTTAGGTAACACACCAACTGATAATATTTGATTGAATTCACAACCAAACACCAATGATTTCAGTGATTCAGGTAACACACCAACTGATAATATTTGATTGAATTTAAATCCAAACACCAATGATTTCAGTGATTCAGGTAACACACCAACTGACAATATTTGATTGAATTCTTCTCCAAACTTCAATGATTCAAGTGATTCGGGTAAGACACCGATTGATAATATTTGATTGAATTCATTTCCAAAATTGATCTCAGTGACATTGACGGAGGTATTATGAAATGGAGTATTTAAATTGAATGTAATTATCTGATTATTGGTGTTGGTTTCAATATATTGGTTTAATAATTGATTCAATGATTCTCTATTCTTTGGACTCTGATCCAACAATCGATGAATAAATTCAATCAATTGTTTTGAATATCTGCATTCTGAAATCTTAATTTCACGTTTAGTTGATTGGAATAGTTGATGATTATTTCGATCATCTGGATGACTGATCAATTTAAATATTCAAAAATACAGAGTTAATATCTGATTGATAATAATATTTTAAAAGTATGATTATTCGAGTATTTACCAACTTAATAATTTGAGAATTGTTGATCCAATTGAAAAGATGTCACATGATTGTGCATATTGTCTGTTCATTGCTTCCTATTTGTTATTATTTTAAATAACTTAAAATTATATTGAAAATTAAATAAATAAAATTTACTTACTGGTGAAATATAACCAGGTGTTCCATCTGTTGAATTTATATTTGAAAAAGTTGGCTCCGATATTTCATGATCGATAGTTTTTGAATTAGAATCATTTGTTTCAAGAGTATGTTCTTTTGTATCTTGATATTCAATGATTGTTGATTTATCAATGAATTTACAACATCCAAAATCACCAAGAATCAAAGTACCACCATAAGCTTCAGATTCATCAATGAATATATTTGATGGTTTAATGTCACAATGAACAATTCCATGTTTATCAAGTTCCAAAAGAATATTGAAAAGTTGTGAAATATAATTACTGATATATGATTCTGAAAAGATTCTATTTTTATATTCAATATAAAAGTGGTTAATTGCTTGATAAAAGTCATGTTATTTAATATTTGATACATACTGATTTATATCAGTTACATGTTTATATTTTTGGGAAAGATCACCACCATCACAATATTCAGTGATGATATGAAAGATTTGATTGTCTTTATCATGATGATAGTCAACAAGTTGAACAAATCTCCAATTATCTTTGAGTAATTTCATTGCTTTGATTTCATTCTCAGCACTTTCATAAGATTTCTGATTATCTTTATAATTTATCTTTTTATAAACATACTTTTGGATTGATTTTGTTAGTTTTATGATTGTCAATTGATTAATTAATTTGAAAAATGGTGTCAATCGATTCAAATTGATCTTACCAATCTATGATCATCATCAGTACCACACACTAAATATACATCATTGATAGCATTACTGTTTGGAAATCTTGATATTGAATGATATCGTTCGTTATTAATGATATGAGATTGTTCGAAATAGTCAAAGTTGTTTTTGAATTGATGATTGTTTTCAAAATTGATTGTGTATGATTGTGATTTGTTTAATAGCTCGACACATATGGGCTTAAAATGTATTGGGTAAGAATCTATTATTATTAATTGATATTGAGTATCGACTGTATCTGGTATTATAATCTTATTATTATTTCGATTAATATTTCCAATTAATGTGATATTTGTGTGTTGTTCATTTTCTTTATCTTTCAAATGATTATAAACTAAAACTATGATTTGGTGAAAGTATTCAAAATTAATAAATTTCAATACATTCTTTCCATTGATTAATTTATCTGTTAGCTTGATATTATTCATTTTGAAGTATTTTTAGAATTCATTCATTTCAAAAATAA
The DNA here is from genome assembly GCF_000004825.1 of Heterostelium album PN500. NCBI lineage: Eukaryota > Evosea > Eumycetozoa > Acytosteliales > Acytosteliaceae > Heterostelium > Heterostelium album. Next base: position 59,077 of record NW_008805072.1, on the reverse strand, counting down.
AATAGTAAAGTTAAATTAAAACTTTAATTTTATTGTCGAAATTATTAAAATTAAATAGCACTCTTTTTCTTTCCTTTTTTTTCATTTTATCTTTTTTAAAAACGTTACTCACACCCAGACACTGGTAGAAGTGTTGCAGTGATGGATTATATGTGAATCGTGGACGTAGTGCTGCTATCTTTTGGTGATCTTTATCTCTTCCTCAGCTGTCATCAAATCCATCGAATCGATCAGTGCTCGTGCAGCATCGACTTGTTCCGCTGTTGGAATGAATGGTTTTCTTGTTGCTGCGTTGGTTGGTACGATCGGTGAGAATTGATATTGTTTCAAATCGTCAAGGAATGGAAGTTGACAAACATAGATACATTCATAGTTAGCTTTGATATGTGGATATAGCAATGAAATCGATGCTGACCTTCCGTTTCTCTTGACATAACGCGACAGTAATGCTTGTTTGATTTCAGACATTCCGTGGATCAGTGACGACAGTGCTGAACGGGCAACTTTATCGGCAGGTGGTGAAACCATCATCTCTGTAGATCAGGTCCAGGTGCATTGTATTTATCTTATAGAGAAGCTGAATATCGAAAGTAGGGTGCTTGATGAGTGGTGCACTTCAAGAGTCCAGATAGATACCTAGATGGTGCATCCATGCGTAATTCATTGCGTTACCAGCATGTAAGAAACGCCTCTTAACGTTCTCCATCAGCATTGATCAGTTGGTTAAGACAGGCTTTTCTTTAACATAATGCTGTGAGTTAGGTAGACAGCACGTGAACAGGATGTCATTCAGGTGTTTCTTTATCCTATTAGAGACATCCTGCTCAAGGAATGATTGCTAACGGAGGTGATAAATCACGAACATGAAAACAGGAATCTATATAGTTAGATCTGATAGCAGCAGTGAGATGAATAAAAGGTATCGTTTAATAGACCTTGAACCACCGTGTTCAGAGGATTTTATTCTATTGTAGTTCCAGACTCGTAAGATATAATATATAGAGATCTGACCTTTGTTATCATAGAGGGTTTTTACATTCCGGAATATCTCAAAAAGTTATACTATACATGTATTAAAGAAAAATAATAAATAGTTTTATTTATAAATTTAGAATTTTAAAATTAAATGTACATCCTCTGGTTCTCTTTCATATAACTCTTGATCGAGGGTATCAATTAGTTTGCAACCTTGAGCTATATAAAAGTCGACTGTATTTTTGCCTGGAATTGCAGAGATATATAAACCATTGACACCATCGATTTGTTTTGCTTCGCTCAATACACTGTCGCCACAGTGACTTGCCAAAACCCTTTTCCACGTAGTTCCACACCAATGAAAAAGAACACCAAAGTCAAGAGGTCATTATCTACACCGATTTTCTTGGTATCCAGAACAGCAGCACCCAAAACTCTATTTGAAACGGGATCTCGTATTACACAGAAATAACCACCACGATCGAAACAATCTTCCAACACAGGATTATACTTTTCTGGCTCACCAGGAGGAAATCCATTGTAAACTTGATACTTTGGACATTCCACTAAAACTTTACTTCCAGCACCATCTTTACTAACTTTATATATTGATTTAATTACTTCTGATCTATCTATATCCCATAGTGATCTTATCTGATCTCTATATATTGATTCTTCTATTTTATACATGATTATTATTATTAACCCTATTACTACTAACAATATTAAATATAATGATCAAAATGTAAATCATCAATTTATAGATGACCACAACCAACCCCACCATCTTTAATTTGTTTTAAAGATAAATTACATCATCAGATACTGCGATTATTTTAAGAATGAATATATCTAAAACTAAAAAATAAAAATATCTAAAGCTAAGGCTAAAATTTGATCATCTTTCACCAAACTAATCATAAATTTTTCTATTTTTGTTAAAATTTGTAGAATAGTAAAACCTATCTTTTTATTGATTAAAAAGAAATATATTTAATTTGTATAACCAATTATATTATACAAATAAAGTAAATATTTAAATAATAATTTATTATTTGTTGAGTATTGTTAGTAAATCAACAATTTCATAGTGACAACCCTTTAGTGCCATATCTTTACATTTGAGATAGTTTATGTTGTTTCGGATTGTTTGATTTTCTGATATTTTTTGTATTAAAAACTCTGCAATGCTTAAATGACCATCTCTAGAAGCCTGCATAAAGTACATGTTATAATCGGTTCCATTCTGTTGTGATTCGAAAAGATACTTTAACACATCGACTTGATTGCTTTTCACTGCTTCGAATGTTGATTTTTGTAAATATTTCTTGGCATAGTCTGCACTACAAAGCAAATTGAAAACATCTAATCTATTACTGGAGATGCTCTTTTCTATACAAGCTTGAAGTGCAGGACAATCGGTGTGTTGAATATCTCCAATGTTCTGAGTGTATAGATACTCTATCAAATCGAATCTAGCAAAGCTTGCAACTGTAGTATAGATATCTTCAAAACTCTCTTGATTCGGTTGTTTAGTGAGGTAGTAAGCGATATCTTCTACACCTGTATATTGCAATATTCCTTTGTCGATCTGATATCCTTTTTCTAGTTGACAACCATGTTCTACCAACCATTCTGTTATCTTGTGGGAATAGGAAAGGTTGATGATAATTGGTGCGTTATCACTTGCTAGCCATTGCTGTCCATATAGATTCCATAGATACTCTATCATCTCCTGAGCAAACCTGTAGTCTTGCATGTGAATGACAAGACCAAGTAATCGATGAGAAACATCGGCAATCGGTTGGCGAGTTGCTCTCTCAAAGAGATAACGCATAAACTCTATATTCCTATAGTTAATAGCATAGATGAAGATCTGTTCATTATACTCCATCGACATATTACAATGTTCCACCAAGTAACGGACAATCTCGAATTTACCAGCTTTAATAGCATTGTATAGCGATTCTACAGTGCATCCTTCACTTCGATTCTCATTGAGAAACTTGACTATTTCCAAGCTATTTTCTGCAGCTTTGTCAATGGCATTAGTTGTACAAAACTTTTTGTTCCCCATATCGACATGTTCAGTGTTGTTGTGCAGCCACTCCACTCCAAGAAGACTATTCTTTGCGATGAAATCCATGCTAGCCGATATCTTGTAGTTGTGTTCTTTCACAAGATAGTGTAAACACTTTGTACAATCGTAAATCAATGCAAGGTTTGCTAGTTCCGGTGCCTTTGGAATCTTTAGATCTTCAAACAAATATCTGAGTGTATCGACTTGGTCATTGAGAATTGCTGTCTCCACAAGAGTACTACCATGCTGCTGCATCAATTCATTGTCGTCGACTTTAAGGAATTTCAGTAGGTTGAAATCCAAAGCAGTGACAGCTGCACTTATTGCACTATCGAAATCGATGACATATTCTCTCTCCTGCACGAGATAGTCAACCAAGTCATGATGCTTTTTGTTGATTGCACCCGATAGCTCTATACCATTGAATAGATACCTTATGATACGTTTGTTTCCGGTTGCTGTAAACCTATTGAACAGACAACGAATGATATCGGTTCTTCCTAGATCAGTGGCATATTGTGCGATTCTATAGAGCTGGCTACCATGATAGGCATCACGTGATGTTTCAACAATTATATGATCATAACGAATTAACCACGCTGAAAATAAATCTACATAGTTATAATAGATAATAGAACGCCATGAAGTAACTACCTGATGATATTTGATTGATTTACCAAAAGGTCGACCGATTTGTTGTAAATTGATTGATTTTACATTTTTAAATAATTCAAATCTAAGAAATGAATTTTCTAATAATTTTATTAATAAATATTTATCCATATTTATTACTACTATTTTATTCTCTTCTTTTAATAATACAAAATGAAAAATAAAACATATTAACAAACAAAAAGATAAAGATATAACAATTTGTAAAACAAAAAAAGATCAGAGAAAATGATGGGCAATAATATTATTGTTTTTTTTTTTTGGATAGTTCTAAAAATTTTCTAAATTTATGTATTTAGTTTAATTTAGGCAATATATACTTCTTCAATTGTTTTGAAGTCGTATAAATGTGTGAAAGATATTTCTTGTTAAGAAATGAATTAAATAATTTGGATGATTGTTTAATTTTGGAATTCGAATTCAACAAGCTCGTTGACGCATGGACACTTGGTACCCTTGCAAACTGGTGCTTGTTCTTCAAAGACAGCCATTCCTGAACCCGATCCTGATCCACTACCGGAACCTGAACCCGATCCACTACCGCTACCAGATCCCGAACCTGAAGCAGAGGCAGATGATGATCCACTACCGCTACCTGATCCAGATCCAGAACCAGAGCAGGCACCTGAACCTGAACATCCAGAAGAGGAGGCTGAAGTTGCGCTACCTGAACCGGTACCGGTGCAAGCACCTGAACCTGAACAACCAGAGGAAGTTGAACCAGAGGATGATGAACCACCAGCAGATGAACCACCAGCAGAAGCACCACCGTGAGTACCAGCGGAGGAAGAACCACCGTGAGTTCCAGCGGAGGAAGCACCACCATGAGTACCAGCAGATGAAGAAGCGGCGTGAGTGGTTGAGCTAGCAGCATGAGTAGTTGAGGTTGAGTGAGTGGTGGTAGAGGAAGCAGTGGTTGGAGTAACCTTTGAGCAAGCTCTTTGGGCCTTTGGACATTGACATTTGCAGGTAGTGACATCACAAGTTGGGGTAGTAGTTTCGGCAATCATATTACATCTTTCCTTACATGATTGTTCACTAATAATTTAAATCAAATAGAAATTAATTAAATAATTAATGAATTAGAAAATTAATATTTAAAATAATATTTACTTGTATGAAATAATTTCAATGGTTTCACCAGTGTGGAATTTACAGGCACATTTCTTTGCTGCTGGTCTGACAGCAGAGGCGACGACAACAGCCAAAGCCAAGACGACGAAAATAGATAATAATTTATTCATTGTTTAATGATTAGAAGATTTGGATAATGAGAATAAAATTTGAAACAGGAGGCAATGGGTTTTCATAGAGTCGCATGACGTACTGCCCATCCGTTAAGATTCTACAAAAAACAAAAACAAACAAAATAAAAAAAAACAAAAAAAACTGAAAATCAAACAAAAAAAACAAAAAAAACACACCCAAACAACAAAATGGTACCCAAGCTGCTCGGAAAAAAATATCTAGATTACAAAATCTTATAAAAAACGTCTGAAAATAGTATGTTTTAAAGATTTTTTGTAAAAAATCAAAAACTTTTCGAAATTTCTTCAAACTTTATGATGATCAAGTTACACAAATTATATGCATAGAAAATACTAAAGAAAACTTTAAACAACAATTCTTTTGATTTTTATTCTACCAGTGATAAGATGATCCCGAAAGTAACCAATCACACCAACAAAACATATTGTTCCAACTTGAACATTAAATGGAAGGTTCGGTTCAAGCTTGTATTAAAAATAGATAATTAGTTTAGATTAGTTAAATTTCAAATTAATTAATTAAATTAAATTAATTATTAATTTTATTGTTTTTGGTTGTTTAATGAATTAATGTATACATTGTAATGTTAGTTATATTCGGACATTTGAAGGTTTTTGTTTCGGAGATGATTGGTTTTGTGAATTTAAATTTCTTGATATTGGGAAAAACTATTTAGACTAGTAGTGGAATGTTGGTTTGTTGTTGTTGTTGGCTGTTATCGTTATACAGTTATAATTAAAAAATATTAGTTTGTTTGCTTTTGTTTGGCTTAAGAGAAACAAGAGAATGATCTTCTTTTCTTTGACTTTTGTTTCTTGTTGGATGATGATTCGGTTGAACTTAAATTTGGTGATGGTGCTTGGCTCGTTGGGAGTGAATCCGATGAGGTGGAAGTTGATATGGTGTTGGTGTTATGGCTTTCTGTACAGTGTTTTTGGAGGCTGGTGTATATTGGACTTTGTTTGAAACGGTGGAAACTGTCGTTGTTTATAATATCAAAGATCTCTTTGATGGCACGGTCAAACAACTTCTCGGAGATCTGCTTGGTTTGGATGCGCTTGTTGATCTCACTGAAGGTACGGTAATCGAGATTCACTTCGATCGGCGAACTTGGTGACAAATACTTTTCAAACAACTTGGTTGCATGCTCCAAATTCTTTTGTTCGGCCATTGAGACGGTCATTCCTTCGAGGTCGAGAGTGCTCGATTCACGGGACACTTTGTTGGCGCCATCGGAAATCGATGACTCGGCGACACTTCCGGAGCGAGTGGTGGCGACGGCGACTTCCACGGACATTGGCAGTTGGAGCTGAAGTTGTTGGTCCGATGGCGACGACGATGATGGACTGTCGTTGTTTATTGATCCGTGGCTGGAGTGGCGACGACTCGATGACACCTCAGCGACTTCCATGCGATCCGATTGTTGTTGTGCCTCTGGTGTAGAGCTATTGGATTGTGCCACAATAAAGGTGTCTCTGAAGGTTCTAGCTTCGAAAAAGAAACTGACATGATTCGACGAGAATTCACGTTCGGTGAACTCGTAAAATATCTTTCTGGTGCATTCGTTCATCAAAACCGTACTGAGTGATTTCAATGTATCCAATGTTACTGTGCTATCGATGACCAATTTTGAAATGATATCATTTGTTCTATTATTACGTTGTTGTTGTGAAGATGGTTGTTCTTCATCTTGTTGTTGTTGTTGTTTTTGATTCTTAATTTTTTTCATTTTCATTTTTTTATCTACGGCAACGTCACTTCCATTGGAAGAACTTCTTTTTGAACGAAGTGCCATTGTTTTAAATAATTATAAATTGATTGGATTCACTAATTAATTGACTATTTAATTTACTATTAATATTTTTTTATATAAAAATAAATAATTTGATTTTTTAGTTGGTTGACTGACAAATAATGACTGATTGACTGACTGACTGATTGATTTACTATTTAGTAAATATGTTAAATCTGTTTATGTACTATAAATAAATAAATTTAAAAATAGGTTAATTTAAAAACGTAAACAATGAAAAATTAATATTCATTGGCGATGACAAAGGCAAAAATAGAAATATGGTTTTAAAATTAGGAAATGTTTGTTGGTTTGTGATATGCTTCACAAGATTTATAATCCAAATTAGATTACTAAATGATTTTTGATATTGTTATGATTATTTTTAAAAAATAATTTAAATATATCTTAATTTAGTTGGAAATTAGGAAGTAATTAATTACTGAACAGTTTTTTTGTTTTGTTCATAAATTAAATTAATTTAATGAAATAAAATAAATTTAATATTTATGAATCATATTTATAGATTATATGATGATGATGATTATGATGATGATTAGATTAAGATTTTTTGATTTATATGATTATAAATAATTATTTTTTGTTTTTGTATTTGTTTTTGGGGTTGTGGTAGAACCCACCTGTCTCTTTGTATATTTATGAGTTATACTATAACGATAACTTAAGTGTTTTGCATATAATCGTGAGATGAGTTGAGTAGTTGAATTAGTGCCTATATATATCTTTATTTGTCTGTCTTTCTTATTGTCTGTTGGATTGGGGGTGTGAGTTTGAGTGGGAGTGCGAGTGTGTTGAGTTTGAGTGAGAGGTGTGTTTGTATAAAATTTAGAGTTTTTTTTCTATTGGCTTTGATGAGCTGATATTATATGTGATGTGTTAGGAGTGATATGAATTTAGAGGTAAAAAATATGATATTATATTGTCCAATTGGATTATTGCAATTCGATAACATATGAATTTGGTTGGGTTGGAGTAATCATAAAGTTGTATGTTGCTATTTTGTTGTGAATAACTAGTAAGTTATATGGCAAGGAGTTGTAATTGGTGGTTGAGTTTAGTTTAGTTGAGTTGGTTTTTGGAATTAATGTCAATATGGAAGATTGACAAAAAAATAAAATAAAAATAATAAATAGGAAAGAAAAAACAAAAAAAGGAAATAAAAAGTAGGAGTAGGAGGTAGAAGCTCTGCCAAAATAATCTTGTAAATCAGTAGTAGCTATGCTTACCACATACCAAATGCAAACTATTATCAAAAATTAGAAATAAATATTTTTTTTATAAAATAATCAAATGTTGATTTTGATTTTGATTTGATTAGATTAAAACCTGAAATTATTAAAAAATTTCTATTATATTCCTATATATTAATATGATTGTGATTCAATTGACTTGGATTGAATTGATTGTTATACACGAAAAGAAAAATGATGATTATTATTTGCTGTTTTTAATTATAATTTTATCATAAACACTGTAACAATACAAAACAAACTAACTAAAAAATTATATGGAAAAAATAAATAAAAATATACCAACATGTCGGTGTCAAGTAGGAGAAGTAAAAACAATAATAAAACAATGATTCAATAGTTTAAATTAATTTAAAATTTTATCATATCATACTACTATTAAAATATCGATAACAATCACAATTGTTAATAAAGTAGAAGAAAAATGTATATATGTAGATATAATGGAGTTGCATGGGGTATTTGATTTGTGTGTGTTTTTGATTGCCACAAACAACAAATAAACCACACTTCTCACAAAACACACAAACTTATGAAATATTGTATGTGTGTTAACCCCCTGGTAAAATGATGTCTATGTATTTAGAAGTGGTAGTGGTAGTTGTGGTTGATTGGAGGGAGGTATAATGATTGATTTAAAAGCACAAATTAACAACAAAGAATAAATAATGATTACTCTCTTCTTTAATATTTTTTAAATCTATTGGAAACATTAAAATAGAAGAAGGTACAATCTTATTCTTGCCTGATGAATATATAACATCACCGATGTTATATATTATTTTTTATTTTAGAAGAAGTAAATAAGAATAATAATAATAAAAGAGGAGATAATCAATTTGGATAGAGAGGAGTGAATGGAATGTTGTGAGGTTATTTAAAAATCTATATGAATGAATGGAAGCAATTAAATGGTGTAGGCTCCATATATTACTTAATTTGGAAAGATAAATTTATTTTAATAATAACACTTTTTGTGGATTAGGTGATTAGGAGTATGAGTAATGAATGATAAAATAAGAGTGTTGTGTGGAGTTGATCAACAACTCAATATTCTGATAAATCTAATCACGAAATTTTGATCAATTTCAAACTTAGTTAACCTAACCAACTCCCAATGTATTTTTTATGATAGTTATGGTTGTTGTTATAGATTAAACTTGATTGATATATCGATTTTGGGCAAAATTAAAATTTGTAATTGTTATTGTCGTTTTCAAACGACTTTAATTAATTTATATTTAAAAATAGTATTGGGGTAAGGAGATAATATTTCATACATACATGGAATTGTTATATAATAATATTTGATCATACAATATATTATAAGTTATTGGCAATGTAGATTTGGTGATAATTCGATGCACCACAATGATTATTGAAAATATGTATGTCCTTTCAAATATTTTGAGACACAAAACTGGATTATAATTTATCCTATTTCCTTTTTGGAAATAAACAAACAAATAAATAAAATAAAATAACGAACAAGAACAGACTGAAAACTGTGTATGAAATCAGATAAATAGATCCAAAACAGATGATATGAAGTATAGATGTATATCATTATAACAAAACTTTTATAAAGTGTTTGTTTTCAGGGAGTGTTTTAATTTATTTTTAAAATTTACCTTTAATCTTAAAGAAAAGTTAATAAAATCTTTAAAACTATTGATTTTTTTTGATTATCTCTATCTCCCCTTTATTTACAAAATATAAGTTTGATTTGAAGTGTTGAATTTGTATAAATAAAGTTTTGTAGATTGTTGATTGATTTATTGATTGATTGACTATTGACTGTAATGTTTGATTATACAGTTTTTCACTTGAATATTGTTTACTTGTACTTTTAAAACAATATTGTTTTAAATCACAACAATCAGAATATTATCAACAAAAATTATATTCTCACCATCAGAATCACAATATTATAATATTTTTATTATTTTAACAATTAAACGTGTTAAAATTGTTTTTTGGTTTACTTGACAAATAAAATGTTAAGTGAATGAATGTTTGAAATAATATTATTATTTATGATGACATGTCTCTTTGGAATTAGAAAAATCGACACCCTAATAGGGTTTGAATCTTTAAAAGACCTGGATAATCTATTCATTACTGAAATAGAATTTGTAATAGAAGCAATGGGTTATTTGATATCAAACCTAATCAGCCATTTATTAATTATTAAAATCACCTACTGTCATACCAGAAGGACAGGTATCTCGAGTAAAGTAATAGTTTGTTTTTTAAAAAATATGAACACACAATTGAAATTTGATATAAAGTGTTAAATTTTTGATGGTTTTGTGAGATTTGTGGTGGGTGTTTAGAATGAAATGTGAACTACTATTTATAGGTGATTAAATTTAAAGTAAATGAAATGAAATAGTTTGAATTATATAAATAACAATTTGTAACTAACCAACTTAACTAACTAACGAGCTAATAAACTAACTTTTTGAATCTATGTTGCCTAATACCTATTGCCAAACGTCAAAGTTTACTTACCAAAAAATAAAGGTTTAATTTAATTAAATCTCACTTTGAAATAATGTTATATCTTGTTGTTGTTGTTCCTATTCCTATTTTTAAATATTATTATTCCAAAAATAATTGTAAAAAAAAAAAATTGCTAAATAACTTTGAGAATTAAAATTAATTTTTTTTAAAAAAAGCTAACTATTTAAAAATGTTAAAGTAAATTCTATTTATATACACAAAATATTATTAATAGATAGACAATATCTATGTTTTGTTGAGAATAATGATTTTAAAAAAATGAAAGGACCTAATTGTGTTTTTTCTTTATTTATTTAATATTTTTTTTTTAATTTTTAATACTTTTTTTTTTGATTCGCTATCGAATCAATCACCGCAATAGAAATCTAAGACCCTGTTACCAATTGGACAAACATCAGTGGTTGTTGTTGTGGTTGTTGTTTTCTAAATTCTCTATTACTTTGAAACTTTCTAAAATTCTCGAGCAAAGAAAAAACCATTAATATTAAATTGTTGTTTTTAAAGTAGTAGGCATCACGCATAATCACAAATCAACCACATTTTCGTTTCTGAATGGGTGATTGTTGTTTGATCCGTTGATGGTTTTAATTATTTTTCTGAAGGCAATGGGTCCATTTTTCACATTCTCTTCCTAAATGAAGGAGTATATCATTATGATGAATCTGTTGTTGACATCCACTGTTCTTTGCTGTCGCCTGGTTCAAAAACCAAAAAAATTGTTTTTTTTTTCAGTTTTTTTTGTTGAATCCGAAAACATTGATCGAATTTTCGTTTCAGCAATCACCAAAAAAAATATCTACGACCAGCCATCGTTTTTATAAATTTGTGGGTATTGATTATAAGAGAACTCCTATAAAAAAAATAAAACTCTCTCCACACATAACCAACCACAATGATCTTGATAGATCAAAATTACCTTAAAAGTAAAAAAATTATGAAATGGATACTATGTTTAAAATTATTTAGTTTGAATCACACAAAAATAATTTGTTGTAAGCAAATAAAAAAAAAAATAAATCTATAACAGATAAAAATAATAATTTTTAAAAAAATAATTTGTACTAAAATGATTGGTCATTGGTAAAGTGCAAATAAATTGAGAAACAGAAATTCGTTTAGAGGAGCACGATTTTTTTTTTATTATTGTAATTTTTAAAGGATGATGAAAAAGGTTACTATTTTGCAGGAACTAAAAAAGATACTAATATCTGTAGCAAATTAAAATAATAACAACAAAATTAAAAAAAAAAAAAAAACAAAAATCTTTCTTCTACTTTAAAGCATGGTTAACTAGTTAAAAAATAAATGAACAATAATGACTTTAGATTTACTCTTTGTTTATCTGTATCACTGATATAAATATTATCTATTTGTTTAATTTTTTAAATACAAATTATTTGCAAAAAACAAAACAAATTGCCAAAAATTAAATATTGTTTTGGTGATGTTCAAAAAAATCCCATTTTTTGTTTGAAAAGTTAAATTATGATAAAGAATGTTTTTGATATAATTATATCGCTGAAAAAATGTGATATTTTTTAAAGTTGTCGACAAACACATACATATATTTTTTTTTAAAAAATAAAATAAAATTTAAATCTATCTTAAATTTTAAATAGCATTATTATTATCTAGATAGAGACATGACCATATAATAATATAATAAGTAAGTAAATTAATGACTTTCTTTTCTATTCTATAAATGTGGAATGACAAAACTATACCACACCACAATTATCACAGTTTCATTGTTGAATTCAGAGTAACCAAAACATTTTTTTCAAACAAACAAATTTTTTTTTTTTTTTTTTTGAACCACAAGTTTAAAAAAAAAACGTTTAATTTTTTGTTTTATTTTTTTATTTTTGACAACACAATGAGAAGTGGTAGAGTATCCAAAACAAATCAGTGATAATTAAACTACTACTCTCAATCTAAATTGAATCAAATGCTATAGTTTAGTTCAACATAATATCAATATCAACAATATCAATCAATAATAACAAAAGTTAACTTATTAATTTAAATTCTATTTTTATATTTTATAGATATTAATAATAGATAGATATAAAGTTAAATAAATTACAACAAACATTAGGAAATAAGAAAATAACATAACATAATAGATAGATATATTATATTAGATTAGTAGATAGACAAGACATATAAAATATATTTTAGTATTAGTATAGATAGAAAGATAGAACAAGAATTAGAAGAATAATTTGAATTTCATTTGCAAAATCAAGTAGAAAAGAGAGAGATATAGAGTAGTGTGGAATGACCACAGTAGTAGCAGCAGCAGTTCCAGACCGATTGAATCTTGGTATTGAATTTCACCAAACTGATGGACACGTAGTGAAAAAGGTGGTCAGAGTAGAATCTACCACCAAGATTGGTGAGGTTACACGTCTGCTTCTCGACAAATTTGGAAAATCGAGTGGCGACTCCGATGCAATGCTCTACCAACTATCGATCTCTCAGAAGTTACACAATCAACCAGTACTGATACTCTCTGACCTAAATAAATCATTAGCTGCATATAATATAAAAAATAATGTATGTCATCATCAATCAATTGAAACAAACAAACAAACAATCAATCAATCAAATCGAAACATCGACTAATTTGAGTAACTATAACTTATTCGTTGATCAAAAATTTTTAGGAAGATTTAGTGCTGAGAAGAAAACCAAAGAAAAATCCGGCAAGTGCAAAACTGTCGCAGAAAAAGAAACCGGATGGAATCTTTAAGACGCTCTTCTCAATGTCGACACTTGAGATGAAGTTATCCGAGGAGAAAGCATTCGTAAATATCACTGATGTCGAAGGTCAAGTCGATGTACCAATGTTATTCTTCAATGTAGTTGCATATCTTGAGAATTACTTTGCAAAAGGTAATTAACAAACGAACAAGCAAACATTCAACTATTGTTAAACTAAATAGTTACTAACAAACTAACTTTATTCATTATTATAAACATATATATATGTATACTTAACAGAGGGCGGTGTTTCAGAGATATCTAGTTCATTTCAATGTTATGGATCAGAGTACACTCAGGAGTGTATAGAGTTACTGCGATGTTTCAAACAGAATGAAACCTATGATTTGGCGGCGATGATGACTACTACGCCCGGACGTGGCGGTGGCGTCAACGTTAGAATACTTTGTAATTTCATATTGTATTTGCTACAGAATATCTTTACAGAGACGTCGCTGACCTACACTCTGTATACGACATTCCTAAAGTCAGCGACACTCGAGTCGAAATCGAATGTATTCTACGAGATTCCCACAAAGAATCGTATCATATTCAAGCAGATCATGTTGTTTCTCTGTCGGTTGACATCGCGACATCCCGCACTGCTCGACACGCTCGCCACCATCATAGCACCGTTCATCCTGGGTCGCATCGACTCGCCCAACACCCGAACCTCATCACTCTCAACAACACCACCAACACCCGCCGAATTAGTATTCGTAGTCAACAAAGATCTATCTCCCGAAGAGATGACACTCTGTAAAAAGGTTGCTGCCGATCTAATTCAAAATATACCTCTTTATTTATTGGTAAGTAATAGTTAATTAGTTAGTTAGTTAGTTAGTTAGCGTTAGATGTTTAAACAGTTATTATTTAACTAACACTTTGTTTGTTTGTTTGTTTGAATGTCGTCGTTTAGTTTTCACCATATAAAGGTATTACACAGTTAGAAGGAGAACGTGTTATATTCTCATCTTGTAATGTATTTTGTATAGATAAATGTAATTTCCCACCTAGTATTGCTAGTCTTGGAGAGATATGGGTTACAAACTATAGAATTGTATTTGTAAATTCACCGAATCACTCTGGAAACGCAGCGTCGTCATCGTCGTCGTCTTCGCTTCACTCAAACTCTGCCACTTCACATGGAACTCTTCAACCTTCATATTCATCATCAAGTCTACGTGATGCAGGTTCACTTTTATCACAACGTCCAACACCAACTCAATCACAATCACAATCCGATATAAATAATAATAACAATAACAACAATAACAATAGTATAACAAATAGTAATAGCCAATCATCTACATCGATTATAAGTACAACAACAACTGCAACTGGAAATATACAGAATTCATCATCTATATCATTTAGTTCGGTGCTGAATCAACGATTGGCTGCACACGACAACACAGAGATACCACTACAGATGATCTATCGTTGGAAGCTGATAAAGACAGGCACCATGTTTGAGTCGTTCAAGATCTACTGTAAGGATTTCCGTTGCAAGATTGTCGGATTCCTCGCGAATTCACCGCACATCGCACAGTTTCGTTCGGTGCTCGAGTCGGTGCGCGCTCCCACCGTCGACTCGGTGTTTGCATTCGCCTCGCAGGAGAACACCATCGACGCCTCAGAGAACTTTTGTCAGCGTTTGATTCCCGGTGAGTTTGACCGTCAGGGTGTGTCTTGGGATGAGTGGTGTGTCAACACCACCAACTCGCAGTTGAAGCTGAACACCATGAGCTACCCACCGGCATCGGTCATTCCGAAATCCGTCAGCCAAAACATCGTTGTTGCATCATCGCTGTTCCGATCCCTACGCTTTCCAGTCTTGGTTTGGCATCATCCAACTAATCGCGCTTGTATTACACGCGCTGCATCGCCATCCAACGACGCATCCAACAGTTTATCACCACCTACATCCGCTCCACTCTCCCCGAGATCCGGTAGCAATAATAATATTAACAATAACAACAATAGCAACAGCAGTAACAACAGCAACAGTAACAGTAGTCACAGTAGTAACAACAACACTAGCAGTAGCAACAGTAACAGCAACAGTAATAGTGGAATGAGTAGCTCTACTTCTAGCACAAATTTGAATATATTCAATAGTCTAGGTCATCCTCTTTCACCGTCACATAGTTTATCATCGAATCAACTATCTAATCCCAATCCTTGTAATGAGGATATCGATTTTATTAGGGCGATTATCGATAATGGAAAGAGTAGTCTTTTGACAGTTTATGATATTGGAACTGTTGCAAGTCATTCATCGACTATGATTGGTTGTAAATTTGAATTCCTCAATCTACCACCTATCACCAGTGTTAAGGAGTCGTTTTCGCGATTATTACAACTGCACAATGGTCATCCCGATAAGAAGTGGCCAGATGTCATTAGATTCCACTGGCTGAATCCTCTGAAACAGATTCTCTCTGCTGCCATCTTGATTGCCACCTCTGTCGACCAAGGCCAATCGATATTGGTACAGGGTGCCAACAATGAAGATGCCGATACACAACTATCCTCGATTTCACAGCTGCTCCTCGATGGCTACTATCGTACCATTGAGGGATTCAAAGTTCTCATTGAAAAAGAATGGTTGGTCTACAGTAATCCAATGGCGCGACGATGTGGACACGACTTGGTAAAAGTCAGGTCGCCAGGACAACAGGAAGTCGGACTCGATCAATACTCTCCGACTTTTATTCAATTCATCTTTATTGTTTGGCAACTTTGGAAGGAATTCCCTTCGGCTTTTCAGTTTAATGAAAACTACCTTTTGACGTTGGTCGACAGTGTCTATACTTGCCGGTTCGGTACGTTCCTTGGAAACAGTTTGCGTGAGCGTGACGAACTGATATTCGGACGTACCAAATCGTTCTGGTCGTTTGTTGAGCGCAATCAACAGCAGCTGTTTGTCAACGCGCTTTACGATCCACCCGCCAAGTCGTTCCTCAAGTGTAACCGCGTCTACCAAGATGCCATGTGGAACGAGTATTTCTATCGATTCTGTTTCAAGTCACAGGTGGCGCTAGAGTTGCTCGACGAGAAGATCTCATTGTCCACCAGAGACGAGCAGCTCGATCTCTCATCGCTGCGACTCTATCACATTCCAGACGCTGCAGTTCTTTCGTTCAATTACGTGAAGGACTTGAATCTGGCGAGAAACAACTTGAATTCCATTCCAATGAGTTTTGTTTCGCTGGTGAATCTCGAGCGTTTGAATGTCGAGGAGAATCTACTGGTCAACATATCGGCAGAGACCATCCGAATCTTTGCCAAACACGTAGTTAATCTGCGTGAAATCAACTTTAGTTCCAATCTCTTTGAAGATCTTCCCAGTAGTTTGAACTCCTTCAAACAACTGCAAGTGTTAAAGTTGCGTGGTAACAAGTTTGCTTTGATTCCCGAGGTAATTGACCGTCTTTCATTGACAGAACTCGACCTTTCTTACTGCCAAATCGTTCCGAGAATACCCATTTCCTTGGCACCAACTCTCACTGCACTGGATCTTTCTGGCACACATATGAGTCATCTGCCAGACGACATTGGAAGTCTGACCAGCTTGAAGGTGTTTGCCGCCAATGAAAATCAGTTGACTGCACTGCCAGTTTCAATGACCAATTTGAAACAGCTGGAGAAGCTGAGTCTCGATTCCAACAAGTTTAGTTTGATGCCAAGTGAAATCTGTCAATTGATATCCCTGCGTGTGTTGTCGATGGGTGAGAATCAAATGTCGATGTTGCCAAGCGATATCTCAAGCTTGGTGAATCTCGTCGAGCTGAATCTCAAGCAAAACAAACTCGATATTCTACCGGCATCGATTGGACAACTCTCGAATCTACTCGTTCTCAATTTGTCATCGAATCAACTCACTTCACTGCGTCCAACCATGGGATTGCTCACTTCGCTTACCGAGCTGCGTTTGGATGCCAATCCACTCAAGACACCGCCACCCGAGATCCTATCACAAGGATTAACACCGATACTCGAGTATCTACGTGATTTGATCAAAGGACAAGAGCAATGCTATCGTATGAAGCTGATGATTGTCGGCCAGGAGAATGTCGGAAAGACGACACTCCTCAAAGCACTCAAAGACAAGAAGAAGAAACCACAAGCGACCGGTCCCAACATCTCTACCGATGGTATCGACATTGACAACTGGGTCATTCCCGCACAGTTTGAAGAGCTCGACGAAAACCACCGTCCCTACAAGAAGAAACAAGACGTCACTCTGAGTGTCTGGGATTTCGCAGGTCAGGAGATCTACTATACGACTCACCAGTTCTTCTTGTCGGAGCGTTCCGTCTACTTGGTTGCCTGGAACATCATCTTGGAGGAGGAAGCAAGTCGCGTTGAATTCTGGTTGCAATCGATCACCACCCGAACCAAAGATGCACCAATCATCATCGTTGGTACGCATCTCGACGATTCCAACAAGACCTCGGCCAAAGCGATCAAGAAGAAGATGATCGACAAGTATTGTACTCGTTTCCCAACGATCAAAGCTATCAAGCTTGTGAGTTGCACCACTGGAAAAGGTATCAGTAGTCTACGTGAAACTCTGGAGCAAATCGTTATCTCACAGCCAAACATGGGTGAGAGTTTACCACGTTCCTACATGCTCCTTGAGAATCTGGTGAAAGAGGAAACCAAGAAGCGAATCATTCCGACAATTTCATGGACAGAGTTTATGCAATTAGGAACTATTTGCACGATCAAAGACGAAGCTGAGTTACTTCGTGCAACAATGTTCCTCAATCAACTTGGTTCACTTGTATACTTCCCCAAGGAGACTGGTTTGAAACAGTTTGTTATTCTCGATCCACAGTGGATTACAGTGATGTTGTCATCGATCATCACAACCAAACATAGCTATGCAAAAGATGGTATTCTCTCGCACAAGTCACTCAAGCAGATCTGGCGTCCACCTCTCTACCCTGAGAACTTGCATCCTCACCTCATTGCCCTACTGGAGAAGTTTGAAATATCCTATAACCTCGGCAGTAAGAAAGGTGGAGCATACTCACAGACAATCGATGAGAGTGCACAGTCGTTGATACCTTCGTTGCTACCAACAGAACGGCCATCCGCTCTCTCCTCGCTCTGGACTTCCTACAATCCCAAGGTGCACACCGAGCAATTCGGAAGAAACTACAAGTTTGAGTTCATTCCAAACGGTTTCTTCTCGCGTTTGATGGTGAGAATATTGAATTTCGCCAAGGGAGAAGCTCGTTGCTACTGGCGTAACGGTATGCTTTTGCAGCATGAGAACGAGCAGATCTTTATAGAGCTGTCGAACGCCCGTAAACTTCTTAGCTTTACAGTGCGTGGAAAGCAGTCTGCTTCATTATCGCGTGACGTCATCGAAACGATTCAATCACTCCTCGACGATGCATTCCAATTGCCAACACAAATCTACGTTCCTTGTATTCATTGCATTCAAAACAAAAACAGTCATCCATTCAAATTCTCGCTGGAGGTTTGTGAGAATGCTGCAGTCAAAGGTCTGCCTTACTTGAAGTGTCAGAATCAATATCATGTGAGAACAGAGTTGCTCGTTCCAGATTTGGTTATGTCCAATTTCACAGGTTCAAAGATATCGTATTCCGAGTTGAAGTTGGAAGAGTTGATTGGCGAGGGTGGAGCTGCTCTTGTCTATCGTGGACGTTGGAAAGGACATGTCGTCGCCATCAAAAAGTTGAAGACGGTGAACAACACTGAGCCCGGTCCAGGTGGAAGTGTTGAGATCAATGACATCTCATTGTCACGTGCCTTCAAGGAGTTTAGACGTGAGTGTTGGATTATGAGTACACTCGAACATCCCAACATTGTCCAACTGAAGGGTCTGTGTTTGGATCCCTTGTGCATCGTCACCGAGTTCCTTCCCAATGGCAATCTCTACCAATTCCTTCATCAACCGAACCAAGAGATGAGCTGGATTCTTCGATTGAAGATTGCACTCGACATCTCCAGTGGAATGGCATTCCTCCATAGTTCGACACCACCCATTATCCATCGTGATCTCAAGTCGCCAAATATCTTGTTGGCGTCGACCGACGAGCGTTCTCCCGTCATTGCCAAAGTAGTGGATTTCGGTTTGTCCGGACTCCAACACACTATCACCAACAGAGGTGTGGAGAATCCAGTCTGGCTGGCACCCGAGGTCATCGAGAAACAGGAAGCTTCGACACAGAGCGACGTCTATGCATTCGGTGTTATCTTGTGGGAGTTGCTTACCTACCAGGATTTCTTTGGAGACCTTGGATTCATGAGTTTGCTCGAGGACAAGGTGGTCAGTGGCGAACGTCCACCGATTCCCGACGATTGTCCTTCGGCGTATGCACAGCTAATTCGCGACTGTTGGCAAAACGATCCAAACAGCCGTCCTTCATTCTCGGAAGTCGAAGACCGTATCATGGCGATGGTGTCAGAGATGTTCCCCAATCTCCAATTGACGGAACCAAACAACACAGCCGAGAAACGTCGTACTCTTCGTTCACATCGTAAGCACGCCAGTACTAGCAGCGAAGTAAGTGAGTTACTCGATCAAGAGTTCACAGTTGGTGGCAGCAGTTCCTCAAGAAAGAACTCCACTGCCGAGTATCTAGCTAATGAAACCAATAGCGTTGGAACAACATCAAGAAAGAATACAACAACCTCTGAAGATATAGCTTCTTCTATTACTTCTACTATGACTACAACTTCAGCTATGGCAACATCAACCGGAACAACAAATCATACTTTGTTTACCACTTCGACAAACAACACAATGTCTCAGAGTAACAGTAGTGTAGCCACTCTTGATTCTAGCCAAATTGTTGGCATGGACAAGAGTCTGGATAATCTCATCACAATGTCACAGGAATCCAATTTCTTTAAGGCGCTGGCAACTACCATTCCAACGACCAACAGCAACAGTACCGACCAGCACGGTGGTGAGAAAGCCGCCAAGATTGGTGCAACTCTAACCATTCCCAAGGAAGCGGAAAAGAAGAACTTCTACCATAATACCAAGAGAAATTCTGTATCGATTCAACCTTTCTACAATGTCTTTAAACAAGAGTTGAATATCGGTGAAGGATCCATCCAATGTATGGTGATTGCTGCCAACAACATCTGGGCAGGTACCGGAAGTGGAACCATTTCCGTATGGAACAAAGACACTGGTGAAAAAGTACATTCCTTTAAAGCTCATTCTCGTCGTATTCACTGTCTCTACAACTATATGAACACAGTATGGAGTGGTTCGGCCGATAACAACGTATCGATTTGGAACTCGGAAACATTTGCTCTGGTAAAGACATTCAACGGCCACTCACCGACTTGTTTTGCAAGTGTTGGACACACTGTCTGGGCAGGATCAATCATCAATGTCATTCACATCTGGGATATCAAAAAGAAGGTTAAATACAAAGGCAAGATCACTCTAGAGTCGGGTCCGGTCGAGGCGATACTGAAGCGCGACCAAGACGTATGGGTGGCACTCAACAACAACCTGGTGCGAATCGACATCAACTCACAGCGAGTCACTCAAATGATAAAAGGCCATGAGAAAGCGATTCACTCGATCATCGAAGTCGACAGTACCATCTGGACTTGTTCGAGTGACGGCACCATCCGAGTGTGGGGTGCTCAGTCCGGCCAGAACATCACAACGATCAATGCACACTCCAGTAGAATCTTTTGTCTCACTCTGGTTGGCGACTTTGTCTGGTCGGGTAGCTGGGATACCTCCATCAAGATATGGAGTGCCAAAGACTACTCGCTGGTCGCAGAGAACCAGAGCAAACAAAAAGATGCCATCAGTTGTTTCGCATTTGTAAATAGTCCAAACAAACAGAAGCAAGTCTGGAGCGGATCGTGGGACTCAACGATCGCCGTCTGGAACATCGGATACCCTGGATCTCTCAATAATTCATTCAACTCTGACATGTATAGCAGTGGTGGATTACCAACTTATTCATCATCTTCATCTGACACACAAAGTCCATCACCTTTTTCATCATTTAACAACAACAATAACAATTCTAATAATAATTTAAATAACAATAATAATAATAGTAATGGTAATTTAACAACAACTACAACAACGACAACCAGTAATTCAAATTCATCAAGTGAATCTATTTCAGCATCATATCCAAACAGTTCAACACTTTTGAATATCAACTCATCGACATCTCCACCCGGTAACTCAACATTGAGAAGTCATGCACGACGTACAGTTTCATTTGTTTTCGATAAATTTAACAAATCTTCAAAATAATTAACATAATATATAATACTTGTATAAATTTAAATAAACCGAAAATCTTTCATTCCAAATATTTTTAAACTTAAATTTAATTAAATTTCACCGATCAGAATGCACCAAAGCGTAGACAAATTGAAAAGCTATATTCTTGTAAAAACAGATGACAAACTCAAAGAAATGTTTAAAGATAGTCAAATATCCTTCGGAATGATCATCTTGCTCAATAAACATTTAACTGTTCTATTTATTTTTTATATTTATATTATATTACAATTATTATTATTTCATATAACTAAAAAAAAAAAAATTTGATATTTTGAGAGTTGAAAACCACAACTTAGAAATATACTCAAATACAAACATGTTTCATTTCTATTGCTTTTACACTATTTATTTAAGCATACACACATATTATTATTTTTTTCAACTTTTGCCTGTACATATATTACATATACATTCTAATTCTTATCGTATTATACCTTAAATCACATATCCAATCTCATTTCAATCATGTCTCAACCAACAACAACGACAACAACTTCTTCTACCATTTCAACACACCAAATCACTGTTAACTCAACCAAAGAACAAGTCAGAGATTGGATATATGTGATTTAAGGTATATGTGATACTTTCAGTTGAGAGGATATTGGTCAGGTTCTAAGTTATGCCGAGATTATTCTTAATAGTTCTTTTCCAAGTAAGACATCAGTCGATGTTTTACTATTCAATTTTGGAAGGTTACAAAGGTAAATAATGTTATAATTACATGAACGTTGACTGTCAACTAACAATCAATAGTGTTCCTCGAGTCCAACAGGTTTTTCATATGTAGCAACCACCCAGATGTATATAAATTCGGTTTATTCATCCGATGGCTTTCATTGTCTGCTGGGTCTTCTTGATTTGACTCCATACTCACTTCCTACGGATCTTCAAAATTTGTTGGATGTCAATCCTGTCATAATGCACATTGGGTCTGAAGAAAGCTGGCCAGTTTATTCAAAATACCAAGTTCATGTTTCTTAACATCTGGATTACTGAATATTCAGTAATCCAGATGTTAAGAAACATGAACTTGGTATTTTGAATAAACTGGCCAGCTTTCAAGAAAGACAAGTACCAAATGTTACTAAAGATGGAAATGATTGGATTATGATGCAGCCTGTTGGAGAACAATCAAAAACCACCACCCTTCACACTATGCAAGCGTAAGTAACAAGTTGCTAAATTTAGTTTATGTGCTAACCTTGATTTTATATTCAGATCTTGGATATTCTTTTTAGAATACACAATCAAGGAATCATTCATCGTCATGTAAGGGCATCAAACATTGTAATTTCTCCTAATGGCACACCAATTCTGATTGACTGGAGCTCATCAACTATTTTGGAAAATCAAAACCAAAATATCTCCTCTGGCACATTCTACACTGCATCTGAAAGGGTTTTTGATGTTTTTGCAAAGCAAAGAACCATTCAAAGTCGAGCCTCGTGACGACATTGAGTCGCTTGTGAAGACTCTCATCATGATGATCTACCCCGCGATACAAACCACAATCCGATCAGTCAAAATGAATGAATACGGTCATTTGTTAAGCGCATGGAAATCATTATCATTGCCTTCATTCCTCATTGACCTCCTCGGTTATTCAAGATTAACAGACCCGTCCCAACTTAGAGACGCACTTTTGAATTCTCCCCAGACATCTTCATCATCAACCAAAATTTAAAATAAAGACATTATCTTTTCAACATTAATCAATTCTTTAGTTTTGTTTTTTTTATCGAATATTTTCAAGGTATTAGGGTATTGAAATCTCCCAAAAACTAATTTATTTTTTGCATATTAATAACCATATTGTACTATATTATATTATTTAAATAATATTTTTTTATTTGATCAAGAATGACAACACAATCGATACCTACAAAAGAAGCATTGGTAGTTATATTAGATATTGGGCTTGGTATGCATCAACATAGCAATACAAACAAACAATATACAACAACACCAATCGAAGAAGCATTGAAATCAGCTACTTTATTATATCAACAAAAAGTATGTTTATCTTATTATTTAATAATAATAATATTATTATTGATTATGTGATCTATTTATCTAAACACATAGCTATTATATGGTAAAAAAGATGAACTTGGTGTTGTTTTGATCGGTACAAAAGAAACAAAGAACAATCTACAGAAGGATGGATATCATCATATCACCACTCAAACAGAGATAGAAGAGCCAACACTAGAGACACTAAAGTTCTTGGAACAGTTGAAACCAGGTCAATCACGTGGTGACATCATCGATGCACTCATCGTAGCAATGGATATGTTAATACATAAAACAGCCAAAAAGAAATATCAGAAACGTATATTCTTGGTAACAAACTGTTACGATCCTATAAACAAAGATGATCTTTCAACATTACGTGATCAATTTAAAAAGATTGATGTAAAATTAAATATAATGTAAGTTAATGTTTAGATTAGATTAGTATTGTTTAGTTTAGTTTAGTTTAGTTTATTATTATATATTCTAATTATATATAATCTATTTATTATTACTATCAGTGGTGTAGACTTTACAGATGAAGAGGAATTAGAGAATAAGATTAAATTAACAAAGAAAGAAGAGAATGAAAAGTTTTTAAGAGAGTTTGCAGAGAGTGTCGACGGTGTGTTGGTACCTGTTAAACAAGCGTTGGAGATGATGAGCTTCTTTAGATCACAGTCGGTGTTACAGAGAACAGTGTTTAGAGGTAATCTCGAGATTGATTCCACCTTCCAGATACCGGTGTGGTCGTTTATGAAGACAAAGATTCAGAGTTTACCGACGCTTGGAAAGGTGTCGACAGTGGCGCGACAGCAAAAGGAAGAGCAACCAGATGCCAGAATAACAACAGAGGTCAAACAGGAGAAGCTTTACTATTCGATAAGCGATCCCGATACAGAGTTGGACTATTCAGAGTTACTGAAAGGATTCAAGTATGGAAAGTCACTGATTCCATTCTCAAAGATTGACGAAGATGCGCTAAAGTATACATCGGACAAGTGTCTTCAGACTCTTGGATTTGTTGATATAGAGAAGGTACCGATCTATCATAATAAAGGATCGACAGAGATGATGGTTTCACCACCTGGTGATAAAGTTGCACGTTCAGCACTATCGTCACTGATCCACGGAATGGCTGAAACCAAGCAAGCACTGCTGGCGCGTTATGTCAAGAGAAATGGAAGTTCACCATCGATTGCATTGCTATATCCACATATCAAAGCCAACTATGAAAGTCTCTATGTTTGTCAACTTCCATTCTTGGACGATTTGAAACAATATCAATTCCCACCGATCGCACCAACCAACCCGGCAACAAGAAAACCATACATTCCAACAGCGGAGCAAGTCGATGCTGCTCGAGCGCTCATCGATTCGATGGACTTGATGACAGCTGAAGAAGATGAAGATCACCAAAAGATAGCAGCACTACGTCCACGGTTCACATATAATCCATCACTGCAACACTTCTACCAGTGTCTGCACCATCGAGCACTTCATCCGGAATCACAACTTCCAAAACTCGATCCAATCATCTCAAAGTATATCAATCCCGACGAAGCGATTATGGAGAATGCACAAGATGCAATAAAGAACTTCCAAATACTTTTTCCACTCACGAAAACCACCAACTTTAAATCGGAACCGAAATATCGATGGCAAGATGGAATGTTGGTCGAACAACAACAAGAGATTCGTTTGGATTCCTATGTGACAGACGATACCAACTCATCGAAGAAGAGAAAGGCAGACGATCTTGCAGATTACTCGCTCGACAAGTTGGTTTCTGGTTACGTCAATGAAGTCGGTTCGATCAATCCAGTGCAGAACTTCAAAGATATGTTGGCAAGACGTGATATCGATCTGGTAGACAAAGCGATATCATTAATGAAACAACGTATTGTCCAACTGGTAAACGATTCACTCAAAGATCAATTCTATCAGAAGGCATTGGAGTGTGTCGTTGCACTTCGTCGTGGATCTATCAAAGAATCAGAATCATTGGTATTCAACCAATTCCTCCGTGAACTTCGTGATTATTATGAATCAAAGAAGCGTGATGACTTTTGGCAACTGATCGTTACAAATCAGATCGGATTGATCACAAACGATGAAAGTGATGACAGTGAAATCACTGAAAAAGAATCAAAAGAATTCCTCGGTTCTAAACGCAAGACCATTGCAATCAACAACAATCAACCATCGAAATCTGATTCTGTTGATGATCTTTTCGATCAAATCGAATAAAATTAATAATAATTTGTAATTTAAATTGTAAATTTATTTAATATTAAATTTTATTTTTAACTAAAAACCGTCTACATTATTTCAGAGTGGGTGTGAGTAACGTTTTTTGCAAAGATAATGCTCAGATACAGATCAAATTCTGGAAAAATGAAAAAAAAATTGGAAAAAAAAAAGAGTGATATTTGATTTTAATAATTTCGACAATAAAATCAAAGTTTTAGTTTAACTTGACTATTTTTATTTTTGAAATGAATGAATTATAAAAATACTTCAAAATGAATAATATCAAGCTAACAGATAAATTAATCAATGGAAAAAATGTATTGGAAATTAATCTTAATACCCTTCAACAATACATAGTTTTAGTTTATAATCATTTGAAAGATAAAGAAAATGAACAACACACAAATATCACATTAATTGGAAATATTAATCATATATATGGTAAAGAGTTTGATAATACCAGATACAGTCGATACTCAATATCAATTAATAATAATAGATTCTTACGCAGTAGATTTTAAATCGATATGTGTCGAGCTATTAAACAAATCACAATCATACACAATCAATATTGAAAAAAATCTATTCAAAAACAACCTTGACTATTTCGAACAATCTCATATCATTAATAACAAACGATATCATTCAATATCAAGATTTACAAACAGTAATGCTATCAATGATGTATATTTAGTGTGTGGTACTGATGATCATAGATTGGTAAGATCAATATGAATCGATTGACATCATTTTTCAAAGTAATTAATCAATTGACAATCATAAAACTAACAAAATCAATTCAAAAGTATGTTTATAAAAAGATAAACTATAAAGGTAAAGATAATCAGAAATCTTATGAAAGAGCTAAGAATGAAATCAAATCAATGAAATTACTCAAATATAATCGAAGATTTGTTCAACTTGTTGACTATCATCATGATAAAGACAATCAAATCTTTCATATCATCACTGAATATTGTGATGGTGGTGATCTTTCCCAAAAGTATAAACATTTAACTGATATAAATCTGTATGTATAAAATATTAAATAACATGACTTTTATCAATCAATTAACCACTTTTATATTGAACATAAAAATAGAATCTTTTCAGAATCATATATCAGTAATTATATTTCACAACTTTTCAATATTCTTTTGGATCTTGATAAACATGGAATTGTTCATTGTGACATCAAACCATCAAATATATTCATTCATGAACTTGATGATTATGGTACTTTGATTCTTGGTGATTTTGGATGTTGTAAATTCATTGATAAATCAACAATCATTGAATATCAAGATACAAAAGAACATACTCTTGAAACAAATGATTTTAATTCAAAAACTATCGATCATGAAATATCGGTGTCAGCCATTTCAAATATAAATGCAACACGTGGAACAATTGGTTATATTTCACCAGTAAGTAAATTTTATTTATTTGATTTTCAATATAATTTTAACTTATTTAAAATAATAACAAATAGGAAGCAATGAAACGACAATATGCACAATCATGTGACATCTTTTCAATTGGATCAACGATTCTCAAATTATTATGTTGGTAAATACTCGAATAATCATTTTTAAAATATTATTATCAATCAGATATTAACTCTGTATTTTTGAATATTTAAATTGATCAGTCATCCAGATGATCGAAATAATCATCAACTATTCCAATCAACTAAACGTGAAATTAAGATTTCAGAATGCAGATATTCAAAACAATTGATTGAATTTATTCATCGATTGTTGGATCAGAGTCCAAAGAATAGAGAATCATTGAATCAAATATTAAACCAATATATTGAAACCAACACCAATAATAAGATAATTACATTCAATTTAAATACTCCATTTCATAATACCTCCGTCAATGTCACTGAGATCAATTTTGGATATGAATTCAATCAAATATTATCAATCGGTGTCTTACCTGAATCACTTGAATCTTTGGTGTTTGGTCGTAATTTCAATCAAATATTATCAGTTGGTGTGTTACCTGAATCACTGAAATCATTGAAGTTTGGATTTAGATTCAATCAAATATTATCAGTTGGTGTGTTACCTGAATCACTTAAATCATTGATATTTGGAATTGAATTCAATCAAATATTATCAGTTGGTGTTTTACCTGAATCACTTGAATCATTGGTGTTTGGAAATAGATTCAATCAAATATTATCAGTTGGTGTGTTACCTGAATCACTGAAATCTTTGGTGTTTGGAATTGAATTCAATCAAATATTATCAGTCGGTGTATTACCTGAATCACTGTATTCATTGAAGTTTGGTCGTAAATTCAATCAAATATTATCAGTAGGTGTATTACCTGAATCACTTGAATCATTGAAGTTTGGTCGTAAATTCAATCAAATATTATCAGTTGGTGTGTTACCTGAATCACTGAAATCATTGGTGTTTGGATATGAATTCAATCAAATATTATCAGTTGGTGTGTTACCTGAATCACTGTATTCATTGAAGTTTGGTTGGGAATTCAATCAAATATTATCAGTTGGTGTGTTACCTGAATCACTGTATTCATTGAAGTTTGGTTGGAAATTCAATCAAATATTATCAGTTGGTGTGTTACCTGAATCACTTGAATCATTGGAGTTTGGTTGTAAATTCAATCAAATATTATCAGTTGGTGTGTTACCTGAATCAATTGAATCATTGGAGTTTGGATATTATTTCAATCAAATATTATCAGTTGGTGTGTTACCTAAATCACTTGAATCATTGGTGTTTGGAAATGGATTCAATCAAAAGTTATCAGTTGGTGTGTTACCTGAATCACTGAAATCATTATCAATGACGAACTACATCGATAGAAAAGATCTACCACAACATATTGAAAACCTATTTATTCGAGGACAAAGAATAGATATCGACTCATTCTAAATTTGCTTTAAATCTTCTATTTTAATCAAGAGTGCAGATTTTAATAGTTAGACATTCATATTCAACACACAATTTGTCCAATATCAGACGCTTTTTGGATTCTCAAAA
Organism: Heterostelium album PN500; assembly: GCF_000004825.1. Classification (NCBI taxonomy): domain Eukaryota; phylum Evosea; class Eumycetozoa; order Acytosteliales; family Acytosteliaceae; genus Heterostelium; species Heterostelium album. Next base: position 30,117 of record NW_008805072.1, on the reverse strand, counting down.
CAATCAAATCAAAGAAGAATACATCATCGCTCTACATTTAAAACTATAGGAACATTTTAAATAAAAAAGATCACTTCGATTAAAATCAGGATATAATTAATGCTTATTTATTATTTATTCTATTGAAATTAAAAGATATGAATTCAAATATGTCAAATAGATATTCAATATATATTCCAGATATATTCTCGTTCTCCGTTTAATCTTCTAGACTTTTACAGTACCGCTGAATCTCGGTAGTCTTAGTTTGTTTATCATATCTATTTGCATTTTGATGATGTCGAACTTTGTACAGCTACGTGATATCCTCGTGGAGGAGGTGTGGGCATACTGGACTGTGCTGCACTACAGAGGTACTGCATGTACTGACGCCAGTTCTTTTGTTGAATTGCTGAGTTTCCTTTCGGATTTTAAGAAACTTCCTTTCAGAAAGAGAGTGGCTCCGGCAAGAGGAAGGAGTAACAATCACTGTTCGTATACCCTAGTGCTCTTTCGAGAGCACCAAGTATTGGATTTCTAGAAGTACCATGATCACAAAGCTGCAGCTGTATGCCTTAGATTACAACTCTCTTCTTATTATGTTAAAATAATAAAAAAAAGTAATTTTGTCTAACTCTTTTTCATTTTTTTCAAGCACAATCAAAGGGGATGTAAAATAAAATAATAAAAGATTTTTGAATAATGTGTGAAAATAGATGTATTGATCGATCATGTGGAAGAAAAGTCAATTTTTCAAATTAGATGTAATCTGTTATTGATAGTGATGAATGAAATAAGAATGATCATTCACAGATTTATTTGATGTTCAATGATGTGATATTTTCAAAAGTACTCACCATCAACAAAATAGATTTTATGTAAAAAGAAAGATCATTTTGTAATTACAAAATCTTTATCATGATCCACAAAAAATCTATTGTCGTAATTTATAAAGATGTCGATTCATAGTTTACCAAACCACTTGGAGAGTTGTAAATAATGTGTATGTTATCTAGTTGATTTGTACAATTGCATTGCATAGAATTTATAAATTATCTGATGATAGAATTCATACTTCTTGACTCTGAGTGATATCGAAGTGAGATTGAACAAAGTAATGTCAGTTTTGGTTATGTTAATGATGGGTGGCAGCTTAGAGACTGCCACTGCTTTTGAACATCACTCCAAGGTACAGAGGAGATATAGAAGATGGACCAAGTAGTGTGTTGTCCGTCTAAGGACAATAAGGTAGCCAAGGCAATGCCGGCACCCATCGAACAATATCAATAAACCAACACACAAAAGCATATAGTATTGGTCAATTATAATTAATTAAATTAATTAAATCAACTAAATAAGTAATAGTTCAAACAACAGATCCAAATAATAATTAAATTAAAATCTGTTGTTTCTAGATTAAGTCATTCAACACTCAGCCGTCAAGCTTCTCAATAATGATATTGAGTTTAACGTGACGTAAAAGATTCATTCAATTATTCAATTATTCAGAATATAAGATTATAAAAGATATTAAAATTAAAAAATAAATAAAAAGATGATATAAAAGATAAATTTAAATTATATAAAAATATTATTAAAAACATTATTTTATATTATTATTAATTATAAGTTATATAAGAAATGCCAGACTAAATTAACAATCAAATCATACAACAACAACAACAACAACAACAACAACAACAACAACAACAACAACAACAACAACGAATAACGAATCAACAGCATCTTCAGATCCAACAACCACCACAAAAGATCTAAGAATGAGTGATCTTGAAAAAAATAATAACAATAACCAAAACCAAACAACTACTTCTTTGTTCCTAGATATCACTCCTCCAGTGCTCGGCCAGATTCCCTCCCAACCGATTTATTTAAATCTAGCCTAGCCGTTTCTAAGCTCCCTATCTCCTCTACCATTGTCCCAGGTCAGCCGGAAACAAACATAGTGTCGATGTCACCTCCGAGGAGTCACAGTACATTTGAACTGGTTGATCTCTTCAGAGGAGCCAGCGTTTGAACAAGTAAAACCAATCAATGGGTTGTCCTTCGAAGGACAATAAGGTAACCACCTGTTGGAAACGGCGTTAAATCGTGGTAGTAACGACATAATGTAGTGATATAAAATAATGTTATAAATAAATAGTTATATGTTTTAAAGATGATTGTAAAATAATGAAAATTTATTGATTTTAGTTTGCGCTTATATATTGTTGATTTGTCGGTTGGCAGTGTCGGTTGATTGGTATCTTGGAACTACGATTCCAACACCACCCAAGGCAATATCAGTACCTATTTATCAACATCAATAATATACGCCAGCCAACAAATAGTAATAGTCAATTATAATTAATTAAATTAATTAAATCAACTAAATAAGTAATAGTTTAAAACAACAGATCCTAATAATAATTAAATTAAAATCTGTTGTTTCTAAATTAAGTATTCAACACTCAGCCGTCAATCTTCTCAATAATGAATTCTGAGTTTAACGCGACGTTAAAGATAAAATAAACTTACATAGATTAATTAGATTGGCATATTCTGTTTTTACTTTTTCTTTATAAAACTTTGGGAAAGGGTGGTGCTGATTTTGAAGTAGTTTGTACACGTTGATGATGTTGTTGTTGCTGCTGTCGTACCACCATTTATATCATTATTATTAATATTATTATGTGTCGACGAACCAGACGGTGAATGCTGTCTTGTTTACCGTTCGAGTATGGAGTGTTCGATTCTATAGAGATGTTTCTCTAATTTGACCTGACGAAGATGCAAAACATCGATTTTATCGATCGTTGCAACTTTTTGTCTTTGATAACTGTCAGAGTAACATTTTATTTTTATTTTTTTCATTTATTTTTTATTAATTTAATTGAATACTTTTTAAATTTAAAAGTTATATGTTTCGAAAAAAATAGTAAGTATTTACTCTTAAACTATATAATTTTTGAAATATAATAATAAATAAATGACTGACAATGAAGATTCCATTCTCTTTAAAATTAGATTCAGATACAGTGAGCTCAATGAACAACAAAGAAGAAGAGTGTTAAACATTTTCGCCAACTACAAGAACCATACACAAGCTACAATACCGAATCATGGAGTCGAGTGTTACCAAATTGATCCACCAGAATACAGAGAAGATACTTGCTTTGCATACAACACAGAATTTATTTTTCATTTTCGATCTGATATTGTTACACTTTTTGTCATTGATTTCCTATGCAGAACAAGTATGTTAAAATATTTATTATATTTCCTCTATTTTTTTTTTATTAATTATTTCCAATTAGGCCTGGTCAGCCTCGTCTGGTCTTATTTGAATGGCAACCTTCTGGTTTTTCTACTTGGAAAACTGAGTTCAAGGACATAGACAAACATGTCGAATAGATATCATATATATATATTTATTTTATATTATATTTTCGTTTTTACTTTATATTATTTTATTTTATTTTATTTTATATTCACAACAAAAAATATCTAAATAAATGTTTTTATTATAAATACAAAAAATATTATTGATTTTCAATCTAGATTTTTTTTTGAAAACTTGAAGATCAAAGTAGATTATTAAAAAAATTATTTATTTTAGAGCAAATAGTTCTCGAAGGTTCAAAGGTGTTTCTTCCCTTTCTGATAATGAATTACGCACGGATTCGCCATCTAGGTAACTGTCTGGACCGCTGTACATTCAATTCACCGATCCTGTCACACCATTGCTAACTGAAGTACTCAACGATCTTTATCTTATCCTCAGATGTCAGATAATGACATGTCTTTTGCTAGGTGGTTGCGCATTGTCAGATACCCTCATTGGAAAGGTACGATCACAATAATATTTAAAAAGATGACTTGTTAGATATAGACTAACAGTAGAGTCGATAATAAGTACAAATATATTTACAATTTTCTGACCAATTGTTCTAAAATATACTTTTAGAAATTATATTATATCTACCAATCAACTAACTAAAAAGAAATCATTAAAAATGATACTATTTCTCCAACCTACAAAGTAACCAATAGAAATATGACAAATCTACAATCAACACTAAATAAGCTACTATTCAAGGAGTTATAAAGATAGCCACCTGGATAATCTGATGGAACGGAATTGATATAAATAGTGAACTAAAATGAATATTAAAAACAACAATAATTCATATTCATCAATTAAATCAATTAAATTAATTATTACAAATACTGTTAAAATTAAATAAAGATATTGAGAAAAAACGAATAAAAAAAAAAAGCATTTAAAATAAAATCGGTTTAGTATTACACCACAAAATAGAAAAGATAATTATAGATTAAAAATTTAGATATTCCAACCTAAAATCCTTCAGATGGTGAGTACATTTGAACAACATCACACCATCATCCAATATCAATTTTAAAAGATCGTTAAAAAAAAAAAAAAAATCATCCCTTTTGATGTGTATTGCCATCAACCCACTTGTAAAGTTTTGGCATTGCGATCATCATCGGCAACAAAAAAGATATTTTTGTTTTTAATGAATTCAAATTAATCACACACACCAGTCCACAAAAGTAATTACAACCTGCAGATCCATCATTTTTATGGTTTAATTTGGTACATGTGCTCCGGCACACACAACAAATAAATCTTAACAGAGTGTATTGTCTCGGTTCCAACACTCAAAACAATAAACAACATGATAAAAATCATTTGAAACATCATTCCTATTTCATCCATCACCATCAAGCTATCTTGATAGATATATAGAAACTTAAAAAAAAGATGATAGAAAATGAAACAAAGAAACGTATAAATAAATCAGCAGAAAAAGTAATTACAACTAGAAATGATAATAATAATAATATTAAGTCAACTCAAGGTGGTACCAAGGTAGATCCACATTGGGGACGTTCACATAATATTAGTTATTTAACAGCATTCCTTTCATCATTACTGATGTTTACATCACCATTGATGGTAATTTACTTTTGGACTGCATGTAATTCCTACGGATGTTCATTGGCCGAACCAGCAATAGAATTATATTCGTTACTTTCATCACCGACACCCAGTATCGTAGCGGTTCAATCATTCCTTTATTCTTTATTGCCTGTACCAACTTTAGAAGCAGCCAAGTTATATGTCTATTGGTTATTATTCCAATTCGTTCTGTACGTAGTGTTACCAGCTAAAACAGGATACGGTCAACAGACACCGGCTGGACATCGTCTTCCATACAAAGTGAATGGTCTGTTGGCATGGGTTGTCTCACACGTCTGTTTCCTAGTTGCGTCGTGTTACTTTGAGTTGTTCCCAGCATCACTTGTTCAACGTCATTGGGGAGGTTTGCTAGTTGCTGCCAACTGCTACGGCTATAGCTTAACGCTATTCAGCTATATCAAAGCTCACATTGCACCGTCACATCCAACCGATCGAAAGTTTACCAACTCGCGTCTCTACGATATATTCATGGGTATCGAGTTGAATCCAAGATTTGGCAATTGGTTCGATTTCAAACTGTTCCACAATGGCCGACCAGGAATTGTCGCGTGGACACTCATAAACCTTTCGTTTGGCTTTGCTCAGTATGAGCGAATCGGCTATGTCACCAACTCGATGGTACTCCTGAATATCCTGCACGCTGCCTACGTACTCGACTTCTTTGTCAACGAAGATTGGTATCTACGAACGATCGACATTGCTCACGATCACTTTGGATTCTACTTGTCGTGGGGTGATACCGTGTGGCTTCCATACATGTATACTCTTCAATCACATTACTTGTATCGTAATCCAGTGGATCTTTCATATCCAATGTTCAGTGGTGTTCTTGCTCTTGGTACCGGTGGATATCTAATCTTCCGTGCAGTCAATCATCAAAAAGATGTATTTAGAAGTTCACCAAATGGTAATTGTATCATCTGGGGTAAGAAAGCAACTTTTGTTTCTGCTAAATATGTTACTGCCGATGGTACTGAACATATCGGTCGTTTATTAACAAGTGGTTTTTGGGGTAATGTAAAAAAATGTTATAAAAGATCGACAACTGTTATCATATCGAATACTTACTTTATTTATTGTTTGTTTATTAAAACTATACTCATAATTATAGGATTATCACGTCATTTTAATTATGTTGGTGATTTAATGTTATCATTTGCAATGTGTTTAACATGTGGATTCGAACATCTACTTCCATATTTCTATATCATCTATATGACGATGCTACTTGTTCATAGAATCTATCGTGATGATGAACGTTGTTTTGGAAAGTATGGTGATTATTGGATTCAATACAAGAGTATTGTTAGATGGAAATTGCTTCCTTATGTATTTTAAAATAATAGTTTCATCCTATTAACATCCAATACAATAAAGTTAAAATTAAAATACTATATTACTTCTTTCTCTTTCAAGATCTAACTACTTCTCATGTCTTTCTAAGTACAATAGATTGTTTCTCAATGTCGAGTTCTCTTCTATTTGATAACACATCCACTATTATATTTTAAATCAAATCGAATAAAACTATTTTCTTTGAATTGGGTGATGTTTGTTTATTTGTTTTTTTAAGATAACTTTATTAACACAACCATATAACTATTTTTGTATCATATAATAAATGTATATATATAAATGACAATAAAAGATATTTTAGATAATATATTATAGAGAGGAACTTGAGAAAATGTCAAGACAAAGATTACAAATAAAAATAATAACGAGCAATGAATGCTATTTGTTTTATTAATTAATCTAGGTATTTATTAATTTTAACATAACTGCTTTGAAATTTACTTCTGACAAGTCGTCAGATGATTCGATTGCTGATATAGTGAAAGCTCAACGAAATGAAGGAGCTTGGTGAAGTCAGTAGGTATAACTCGCTAAAGTATTGACAAGAGTCCGACTGGACGTCGTCCCTTTAATTAAGTCGTCAGCTAAGATGGATCTAATCAAATCATTCGATAACGAGCTCGAAGAGAGAAAGAGAGATAGGATCACCCTAAGCTTAGTTCCACAACAGATATCGGAGCAAACAGAGATCTTGGCTCTTATGAACAAAAGATTGTCATTGGTGTTCTTCCATCATCACTTCAAAGATTATCTATTCCTGAAATTTATCGAACTACCGATTTTAGAATAGATGTACCAATACCAAATAATTAAGTGATACTCAATTTTAGAATAATAAAAGTTGTTTCAAGATAAATATTATTTATTTTTTGTTCTAATCAGAGCAATAATGTATTCTCCTTTGATTTGATTGTTCTTTGAATCGACAAAGTAATCACTGATCGTAGATAAATTGTGTTTTGAAGCCAGATCTAGCTTTGTGCTCTTTGCACAAAAAAAAAAAAATAAAAAAATAAAAAAAGGAAAAAATAAAAAAATCAAAAAACTTTTGGATTTATCCTTTTTTTTTTTTTTTTCAATTTTTTTTATTTTTTAAAAAGTTCACAATTTTTTTTATTTTTTTATTGTTTTTCTAAATTATTTAATTCTAATAATATAATATATAATAAATCAATCATAAATATCTGTTTTTTTATTTTATTAAAGTTAAACAATAAATAAATAACTATGTCATCCGATTTAGATCGACAAATCGAACAATTAAAGAGATGTGAGATCATCAAGGAATCTGAGGTTAGAGCACTTTGTGCAAAGGCACGTGAAATCTTATTGGAAGAAGGAAATGTTCAAAGAGTAGATTCCCCTGTTACTGTAAGAGATCTGCCTATTATTATTATTTTACTTTATTTATGTTTATTATAAAAGATTAATCTAATTATTAATTCATTCTATTCGAATATTCTATTATATCAATAACTATTATTATTAACTTAATATTTAGATTTGTGGTGATATTCATGGTCAATTCTATGATTTGAAAGAGTTGTTCAAGGTTGGAGGTGATTGCCCTCAGACCAACTATTTGTTTATGGGTGACTTTGTCGACAGAGGATTTTACAGTGTAGAGACATTCCTTTTGTTGTTGGCACTCAAAGTAAGATATCCAGATAGAATCACTTTGATTAGAGGCAATCATGAGTCAAGACAGATCACACAGGTGTACGGATTCTATGAGGAGTGCGTAAGAAAATACGGTTCAGTCACCGTTTGGCGATATTGTACAGAGATTTTCGATTATCTATCACTCTCTGCTTTGGTAGATGGAAAGATATTTTGTGTACACGGTGGTCTTTCACCATCAATTAATACTTTAGATCAAGTAAGTGTTCATTCACGAAATAACAAGACAAACAATCTTATTAACAACTATTTGTTATATACATATATATAACTATTATTTATTATTTATAGATTAGAGCTATCGATAGAAAACAAGAGGTACCACACGAAGGTCCAATGTGTGATCTGATGTGGTCCGATCCAGAGGATATTCCAGGTTGGAACAGCAGTCCACGTGGTGCTGGTTATTTGTTTGGTGAAGATATCGTTCAGAAATTCAATCATGATAATAATTTAGAGTTTATATGTAGAGCACATCAGCTAGTAATGGAAGGTTATAAATATATGTTTAATGAAACTCTGGTCACCGTTTGGTCTGCTCCAAACTATTGTTATAGGTAGGTAGTATATAGATAGTTTGTTAATTTTACAGACTCACAACAATGTTGAGTGATGTTCACTATCATTATCATATATATATGACTAATAATCTAATCTAATCTAATCTAATCTAATCAACTCTTTATGTAGATGTGGAAATGTAGCAGCAATATTACAACTGGATGAAAATCTGAAAAAGAACTTTGTTATATTTGAAGCTGCTCCTCAGGAGTCTAGAGGTGTACCAGCCAAACGACCAGCTCCAGAATATTTCCTCTAAGTTCTTTAATCAACTTGGTGGATCAATCAATTATAGATTAATAACATATGTTTAAACAATAAGAATCATAACGATAACAATAATATTCATTAATTAATAGCATTAAAATTTTAAGTGTAGATTTTATAGGAATTAAAGACGATTTAAATTAAAAAAATAAATGGTTGTATTTTAAATCAGGTTATTGATTTTATTTTTTTTTTTTTTTTATAAAGATGCATGTTTGTTAGAGAATTATAAAATATTTTTCTTTTTTAAAATCGACAATTTTAGAGAGGTTATAGATAAGAGAAGCTCCTACCTTTCAATAATATTTATCTATATTGTGTTTACCTCATCCAAACTCATCACTTTATGGTATTCATCTGAAACAAAACCCAAGACAATAATTCCCTAATTTATAAAGTCAATATCCAACATATATAAGAAAGATAGTTTAAATAATGGTAAATTCATCTGGTTTAGAAAAGTTTAACCTCTAGCAAATCGGATATTTTATAATTATTATTACTTATTAATTAAAAATAAAATAAAAAATAAATAAATATTACTTTTATCTAAAAATGTATGTCTTTTTGTTTTGAATGAGAAAAGTCTTATTTATAACTAAAAAATTGTTAAAGTCAATTGTTATATTGATAAATTATATGGGGAGTAAGATCTAATCGTTTAGAATCTTTATTACTTAAAAAAAAAATCCGTAGGAATAAATACAATTCCATAAGGAATAATTATATATATACTTTATAGACCTAGACACTCGTCGAATAGATCGGATGTAACACCAAATACTTCGCATGCCCATTTCATGTGGCAAGTCTCATCACATGGCTTAACGATTGGTGAGTTTGCAATGTGTTGGTAATAGTTGTTAAATTGAGTCATGTTGGTCTTGAACTGGTTGGCAACGGTCCACCATGATTCATTGGAGAGATCCGACATGCTAAAGAGTTCCTTGGCGCTGTAAGCCAAAGTGAATTCGAGAGTTCCATCGGCGTTGGCCTTTGAGAGATTAGTGTGGAATTGGAAGTAGTTGGTAACTTGGAGGTTATCAAAGTCGTACTCGTAGAGACGGAAACCTGGTTCGTGATTTTGGTAGGTGGTCATACTTGGAGCGACGTAGTTCATACCGGTTGGCTTGGAGCTGGTGGCGGTATCAGAGAATACAACGAGCTGGTCGTAGTGAGTGTGTCCGTAGAATTGAGCAGAGATGATACCAGAGAAACGCTCGACGATCGATCTGTAGATTGAGCACCATTGGTCGTTCGATGCCGACTTTAAAGTGCATGGGATGTGACCGAGGATGATAACCTTCTCTTGGTTGGATTCGGCTTGTTCCAAAACATCGATGAACCAATCGGTTTGGTTGTTTGGAATGTTCATATTGGACTCTTGGAGAAGATTGTAAAAGTTGATCATATCGGCGTCTTGAGTGTTGAGCGAGATGATACGAAGTCCGTTCTGGAGCAACAAAGTGTAGTATCCAGCTTTCTTGACGGAGGACAACTCGTCGGCACCAAGGAATGGAGCCCAGTTTTCATAGAGCGAATCAAGCAACCACTGTTGTTTTGGAAGGATGAATTGATCGGCTGGCCAGGCTTCGTGATTACCGAGCGATGGGAAAACCGGGGTCGATGGGAAGTAGGTGTTGACCAACTCTGCAAGCACCTGGGTGGCAGAGATCTGTTTGCTTTCGCTTTGCATCCAGACGTCGTGTGGGGGGTTGTCACCGGTCCAGGCAACAAAGCTGATTGGCATGGTCTTTGAGACGTTGAGGATACCGTCAAAGATCAACTTTACGGTTCTCAATGGAATATCGCAGAGGTAGTGACCAAAGTAACCGGCATCACCAGTACCATTACGACAACAGAGTGGCTTACCACAGTTTGGATCGGAACCCTCGAGATATTGTGGGTCGAAATGGATATCGGTCAATTGCAAAATGTAACCGGTACCGGTGAATGGAGTGCTCAACTTTGGTTGTTGTTTCGAGTAATCGGTCTTACGACGACTGTTTTGTACCAACGAAGCCATACCATAGATTTGGTCCAACTCACTTGTGAACAATCCATTTTGTACATTGTTAGCTGCAGTATCTTGAGCTGAGCAATATTTTAATTTATCACAAAGTTCTAAAAATCAATAATAATAAGTGGTAATATTTAAAAATTAATATTAAAATTGTTGTGTTTTAAATTAAATAATCGTGTTGTTGTTACTATTGTAATGATTATAATCATGGTAACATACCAATTGGTTTAATATTTGATAAAATAAGAACACTGTAAACAATACCGGCATAGGCATTCATAATACCGACACACTATAAATTTTATGTGAAAAAATAAAAAAAAGTAAAAACAAAATAAAAAATCATCTTGAGGTTAGGTTATATGTGTTATTTTTGTATAAGGTTATGTTTGATTCTCTGAAATGTGAGATAATACATACAACATCAGGCAATTCAATCTTTAGGGTGATACAAATGTCTGTTGCTCCCTTGATAACTTCATCAATTGAAGCATTTCTCTAAATTATAGTTATAAATAGAAATATAAATAAAAATAGTGTTATTATTAAACAAATAAATAAATAATAAAGATAAAAATTAAAAAAAAAAGATAAAGTTAATTAGTATTTTATAAATCTAAAAAAATAATAGAAATAGTCGAATGAAAATATTATCCGATAATTAATTAAAGATAAATGTGGTGGTTATGAATACAGATGCAAAATGAAAGATCATTAGAATTTTTAAAATAGTGGGTAATGTGTGTGTTTTAGAGAGTGTGTGATGTAGATGTTAGAAAAATGTGTGTACGTGTTCTTTTTGCATTAGTTATTAGTAACATTAATAACTTAATATTGTTACTGCTATCAATTTGATTGTTTATCAATGAGAGATAGAGAAAGAGAGAGTGTGTGTATTGTTGTTGTTGAATATAAATTCCAATGATAATAATAATAAAGTTGTTGATGCTACTATGATAAAATATTCTCAATAGTATTCTTTGCAAAAGAGCAAAAACAAAAAGAGTATATGGTATGAATACTTTTGTTCTCATTTTTATGACAAACTTACAGCTAAATAACCATCTAATAAGGTGGCACCTAATTCACAGAGGTCACAAGATATCTTTTCAGATCTAACTTTGTGAAGTGTGGAGAGTGCTTGTCTAATATCATGGTCTACCGATGTTTCTTCGTGTGCAATCGATACCGATAGAATCAACGCCAACAATACAATGAATGTAGTGAGAGACATAACTATCTTTGGATTCTAAATACAGATTTTATGATATAGATCACGTCGTCCGTCTCTTTGTTTTTCTAAAAATATAAGATAAGTTTACAATAAAAATATAAAAAAGACTAATGATCAAATATTATTAGATTTTAAGATATAAAAGATTTATATTAGATATATAATATATTTATTATATTACTTTTTGTTTTGATTTGTTTGATGTTTTGATGTTTTGATGTTTGCCTGTGTATTTAAATGATCTACTGTTTTTTACAAAAACTATGGATGTATTGTTCTGCACTACAAAAAATTAATTAAATAAGAATATTAAATAAAATAAAACACAAATACTCCTAAGAAATATTTAAAAAAATAAAAAAATTATAAATGAAAAATATTTATAAAAGTAAATTTTGGTGTGTGGGTTTTTTTTTTCTTGCAAAAATTTGTCGGGAGGTACTGTATTGGGGATTAAGCAGCAAACTTATCAGTTAGTTTGGGCATCATGAAAAAAATATCGATAGAAATTTAATCCGTATCCTTCGTATTTTTTTTTTTATGATTTCTTTTTGGTGTGATATTTTTTTTATTCATTTTAAAAAAATTTTAATTTTTTTTCTTTTGGTCATAAGTATTTTGATTTTTCTGAATTGCCGATGAGACAATCACCTACAGTCAGCTGTTGAAGAAATAAATATCTAGCTGGTTGTTGTGCCGAGAAAACCTTTAAAAAATTGATGGACCACCATTTAAAGTAAAAATAATTATATGATTTTGCAAATATTGAATTTCTGAAACTTATTTGTAAAACACACCAAATTTAAATATATATATCAGTGTCAGAATCTTGGGGTGATTGAACAGCTGATATAACTTTTTATAAGTTCACTTTCTTCTAAAAATGGGAATTGTTAGCAAGTTCGGGGTGTTTCGGCGATCTTTGTCCAATAACAGCTCTTACTTAAAATAAAATAACCAGATTTATTACTAAATGTTTTCTATCTACATAAATATTTAACCAGGTTTTTAATAAATGGGAATAATTTATTATAATCGAATAAATGTTGGATAAAAATATTGATTCTATTTATAATAAAAAAATTGTAAATATAAGAATATTCGAAACAACGAAAACATTGTTGAGCTAATAACTGATTATTAAATTTCAATGTATATGAAAATTGAAGGATGTGCAAATATATCATTTGGGATTTGAATAACCAACTGATCATTTATTATCATATTTATCAAATTGAACTTTAAAGTGTTTACAATTTCTCTATTTGTTTAATTTATCTATCTGTTTGATGTTTGAATTTAAAAAAAATAAAATAAAGAAAACCGTTGTAAAATTTTCATCAGTCGAAACACTTTAATTTTTGGCAAATTGATCGGATTTAGTCATAAATATTATTAAAAGTGTTAGTTGTTAGTTAATTGGTGTAAATATATATATATATAATTTATATTATATTAAAAGATTTTTAATATAAAGAGATGTCAAGATATGAAGATGATGAAGATGACTATATGGCTATCAGAGAGAGAAATAAACAAAGAGAGATAGAGAAAATAGAAAGAGAGAAACAGAATGAAGTCGATAAATATAATGATCGTGAGCGACGTAACTTTGAGAGAGAGGTAGATCGTGAGAAAGAAAGAGATAACAACAGAGACAGAGATAGAAACTACAGAGATAACCAGAGAAATAACAACAATAGAGGTGGCAGAGGAAGATATAATAACAATAGCAATGACTATAGAGATAAACAACAACGTGACAACAATACTAGAGACGATAGATCATCCTATAGAGATAGGTCAAGATCAAGATCGAGATCTAGATCAAGATCAAATGAAAGATATCAAGATAATAATGGTGGTAGAGGAGGAGGAGGAGGTAGAGATAACAATTATAATAATAATAAAGATAATAGAAAGAGAAGTAGAAGTAGGAGTAATGATAGAGATGAAAAGAAAAGAGAAAGATACAACAACAGTAGCAATAATGGTAGTAATGGTAAACCATCAACACCAGTTAAGGGTGAAAATAGATCGAAATTGGCATTGGCAAAACAACAGAGATTAAAAGAAGCAGAAAGTCATAAACAGAAGGACGAAGAACCTGTAGAGACTGGTTTGGATCCTGAAGAAGAAGAAATGATGAGACAAATGGGTATACCAGTAACATTTGGATCAACAAAAGGTAAAAAAGTCGATGGAAACAGCCAAGGTGGAATGACAATAAGATTTAACAGACAATATAAACAATTTATGAATAAAAGAGTTGTTGTAAGTAAATATTATTAATAATAATATAATAACTATTACTTTACTTTAATTAATTACTAACTAAATATTATTTTATTTTTCATTATCAATATTAAGAAAAATTAATAAATAGGTTTATTTTATTTTATTTTTATCCGCATATATTGAATCTCTGGAATTTATTTCTTACTGTTCAAAATACTTAAAACCTAAATTAGTTCGAGTGATTCTAAAATAATAAATATGTGTGTGTAAGAATTGAGGTTGTATTATTATTATTATTTACGTTAATATAAATTACTTACTAATATCTATAAGTTCATTTTCTTTGATTTCTAATGTTTCTTCGTTCTCTTCGATTTCAATTGACTGTTCAAGTTTACTAATAATGGTTTGACTGAATGTTTCGAGGTATTTTTTTGATTTGTTGAAAGACTCGAGATCACGGTAATCAGTAACTTGACGATAATACACAATTGTTTTTCTTAACAAAAGAGAAAGCAATCGAGTCGATTCTTGTTTGATTTCATCGTGATCGAAATCGATCAGTTTGAAAAGCTGGGTGACAAACTGTCCGGTGTAAGGATGTATTGGTGGATGTGTTTGGTTGGCGAGTATTGAAATAAATGAAATCGTCAATTTAATGATATCAATACGTTGGTTCGATACATCCACTGAGAGTTGCTCGTGTTCATCGCTTGTGATGTCGAGGGCATTGATGAGGTAGTGAATGAAGAATTCATAGTGTGGTTGGAATTGATCTCTAAGTGTTTGTACGAATCGTGTCATCGATCTCGAGTAGTAATCCGATGATTTGTGAGTGCATGCCGGAATGTTTTTCTTAATGATCACAATGGTTTCAAATGATTTTTCGAAATCACTATCTATCGATCCTTTGGATTCCAGAACGAGGATACTGATTGCTTCAAGAGCAACACCAAAGGTAACACTTAATGGATCGAATCGATCGCTTCTAATGATTGACATAAAGAATGAAAGATAGGTATCGGCACGGTTGGAGATACTATCAAACATGATATTGCCAATGCTACTTATCACGCCAACAACGCCAGCAAGAATACCTTTTGGTTGTTCGATATGAATGTATTCAGAGCAATAGTCTAAAATGCGATCTATACTCTCTTTGATTGTTGAATTTCCAAATTCCACAAGTAATTCCAAAAGATGTAATATGCTTTTTTGGACTGTTGAATGACTGTCTTTCAAACTTAATACGATATCTAAAATCTCGAGAGTTTGTTCTTCAGTTGGTTGTTCTACGCCTAAAATTACATGTGCCAGACCCAAATAGTTATATCTTACGTATGGTAGTGGATGTATAAAGTATTTCTTAATCGATTTAAATGCACTACAAAAATATTTTGAATTAATTAATTAATATCTAAAAGAATAGACAACAAGATAACAATCCAATTGAATCTAACAAAATGTATTCATTAATACTTACCCAATATATGATTGATCATTGATATATTCTTCTACCACCATTGATATCAGGTTTGATAATCCACATAACTCTTTCCAATCACCTTTTTTAAAAACTCGAGCCTTAAGCTCTTTTAATCTTTGGTATACAAGTTCAGAGTTTAATTCAACCAATAAATGTAAACAAGCGATTGCATAGTATGGAGCTTCCATGTCTTTTTTCTAAAAATAAAAAAATCAAGTTAGTTACCAAATTAATTTAATGAAATTAGTTGTTCAGATTATTACCAAATATGATTCTGATTCCCATTCTTTAACATCGTTATCGTCAATATTTAAAAACTTTGAGAAAACAAAATGTATAATTTCCGCCAAGAGATATACTCCAATTTGATAATCACTAATGGAGCTATAGATCAAAATGTTGTTTAATAACGGCTGAATTATTTCTAAATTTAAAAGTTAATTCAATTAGTAAGTAAAATGGGTTGCGCTTCAATATTCAAGGTTTAGTAAATTAATAGTTAGCTACCATCTTCAAATTTATTTGAATCAACCAATTCAAATATTTCTTCATAGTACCTTATAAGTGTTCTAAAATCATATGATTCACTCTTTATATATTCATCCAATATCTAATTATTATTATATAATAGGTAGAATTAATATTGTAAAATTATATTAATTTTTAATTAATTTCGAAATTACTACTTACTCTGTAGAGATAGACTGACATCGATTCATCTTCAATTTCGAAATCAGTAAAATGTATTCTGATAATTTCAAAATGCTTAATAAAGTACAAAGTATTTTCATTGGGTTGTTCAAAAGTGATTGTCATCAAATCTGAGAGTAATGATTCAAAATCACTAATTTGTTCATTAGATGGTTTCTCTTTTAAAATAACATCGATCAATTCTAAACATGAAAATTTGAATTCTATATTATTAGATTCAATATATCTCTTAGATATTGATTGTAATATACTTTGGTATTCAACTATAGTAGTATAATATAAAGTATAAAAATTGATCATTAGTTATTTGTTTGTTTGTCTATATTTTTATATGAATATAGCTTATCTATATTACCTATTTCATTACAATGATTATGATAAAGATACTTGATGAATTCAATGGTGATTGTTTTGAGATGATCACATTTCAATTCAAGTAGATCCAATGATTTCGATTGTAATTCGACCTTTGTTGTCAATGTCAAATCATCCCAAATTGTGTTTGATATATTCTCGTGCTTAGAATCTATTTGATTCAAAACAAAGAAACAATCATCGATAATCTATTAAATTAAAATACATTTATGAATATGAACTATTAACTATTAACTATTAAGTGATTTTTTTCATACATGTTCATTTGTTAAATGCGAATTCAAAAGACTGAATAGGTCATTGATCAATTCGTTTCTATCATTGTAGTCATTCAATACTTTTCTGATATCTCTTTCTTTTATTGTTTTGATAATTTGATTGAAATCAATACTAATCATATTTTATCTTTATAATTATTTATTATTATTACTTTTACTTTTTCATTTCTCGTCTATTGAGACTCACTTGCTGACTTTTTTTTTTATTCCCTCAGTTGATTTTTTGAAGAAATGGATGAAAATTAAAAATAAAAACATTCTTATGAGGGACCATTTTTTTAAGAATCTCTCAAATTTTAAAAAACTATCTTTGATAGACATGATGTTACTTCCTCATAGAAGTTTTTGGGACCCGCCCCAAAAGCCTCTTGATCTCACATTGCACAAAAAAGGAAATCGAAACTTAGATTGGATTTTACAAAATATCTGTAAAGTGGAAAAAATCATTATTATGGGTGGTATTTTATGTTTGTTTTGATTTTTATTGAATTTTGTTTTACTATGAATCAAAGATGGTTAAGATTATTAAAGTATATCATGTCTACAAATTAGATCTAGTTGATCTTAGATTATATAAAATCTTGAATCTATTGTTGTGTTGTTGTTCCCATGTCTTCGATTGTTTAGCTAAAGTTATGGTTTTTTTTTTATTTTATTTGATTTATGTTTACAAGCAAGAGCCAGTTTTGTTTTGCATTTAACACCTGCAATGATTTTGAAAACATTCATTTGATAAAATATAGAAGAATGTTCAAAATGAACATAAATACAAATAGAATCGAGAAAACAGATAGATTAATCAATGGAAAGAATGTATTGAAATTTATTAATTATGAATTTATTGATCTAACAGTTTTAGTTCATAATCATTTGAAAGATAAAGAAAATGAACAACACACAAATATCATATTAATCGGAAATATTAAAACTAATGATGAGATAGTAATACCAGATACTGTCGATACTCAATATCAATTAATATTAATAGATTCATTTTCACCCTTAAATCTATCGATACTTTTAAACAAATCAGAATCATACACAATCAATACTCAAAAAAGTCAATTCAAAGACACGTTTGACTTTTTCAAACAAAGACACATCATTAATAACATTCAATATCATTCAATATCAAGATTTACAAACAGTAATAATATCAATGATGTATATTTAGTGTGTGGTACTGATGATCATATAGCTTTTTATAAAAGATTGGTAAGATCATTTTTCAAAGTAATTAATCAATTGACAATCATAAAACTAACAAAATCAATTCAAAAGTATGTTTATAAAGCGATAAACTATAAAGATAATCAGAAATCTTATGAAAGAGCTGAGAATGAAATCAAAGCAATGAAATTACTCAAAGATAATTGGAGATTTGTTCAACTTGTTGACTATCATCATGATAAACACAATCAAATCTTTCATATCATCACTTATTATTGTAAAGGTGGTGATCTTACTCAAAAGTATAAACTTTTAACTGATCTAAATCTGTAAGAATAAAAAATAAAATTCTAGAACAATTGAGATATTAATTTAATATTTCATATTGAACATAAAAATAGGATCTTTGAAGAATCAGATATTAGTCGATATATTTCAGAACTTTTCAATATTCTTTTGGATCTTGATAAACATGGAATTGTTCATTGTGACATTCAACCATCAAATATATTCATTGGCAATGATTCTTATGGTACTTTGATTCTTGGTGATTTTGGATGTTGTAAATTCATTGATCAATCAACAATCATTGAATATCAAGATACAAAAGTATTTATTGAGCCACCTGTTGTCATAACAAGTGTTTCAAATTCGAAAGAAATATCATATCCAACTATCGATATAGATCCAAACACACTTATAAATGCAACTCGTGGAACAATTGGTTATATTTCACCAGTATGTATATTCTATTAATTGATTATTAAATATATTTTAAACCAAATCAAAATTATAATTACAATTAGGAAGCAATGAACAGACAATATGCACAATCATGTGACATCTTTTCAATTGGATCAACAATTCTCAAATTATTATGTTGGTAAATACTCGAATAATCATTTTTAAAATATTATTATCAATCAGATATTAACTCTGTATTTTTGAATATTTAAATTGATCAGTCATCAAGATGATCGAAATAATCATCAAATATTCCAAACTGCTGGTGAAATTAAGATTTCAGAATGCAGATATTCAAAAAAATTTATTGAGTTTATTCATCTATTGTTGGATCAGAGTCCAAAGAATAGAGAATCATTGAATCAATTATTAAACCAATATATTGAAACCATCACCAATCAACATTCAATTACATTCAATTTAAATACTACATTCAAAAATAGATCAGAAAATATCACTGAAATCAAATTTGGTGATGAATTTAATCAACCTTTGCAATCTAATTCACTCCCTCCAAATCTGACATCATTATCATTTGGATCTAAATTCAATCAAATATTATCAGTTGGTGTGTTACCTGAATCACTGAAATCATTATCATTTGGATATGAATTCAATCAAATATTATCAGTCAGTGTGTTACCTAAATCAATTTCATCACTCATTATTGGTGGAGTACAAAAAGACTCGGTGAGTCAAAGCAAATTAGCTTTAAATTTAAAAATTCTTGAAATTTATGATGATGGTTATAGACACAAAATAACAACATTCAAATTGACAAATTCTCAAGATTCACTTTCATTTATCAAAGAATTCTATCCAGAATATTATTCAACACACAATCTATCAAAGATCAGTGATTACATTGTCGATTCTCAGAACAATCAAATCAAAGGAGAATACATCATTGCTCTACTTTTAACAGAATAGAAATATCATTTTGAAATAAAGACCGACATGACCCCGGACTACAGCCCGATCATGGGCCTGTCGCCGGTACACAACTACTACCTGGACGCCGGCTGGGGCACCTGGGAAACAAATTTTGATTATTCAAAAGAAAATAAAAGAATCGATAAACATTTTCTTAATTACATTTAACATCTTTGTTTATCAGTCATTTTTCTTCTTCTTATTGATGTGATGTCCCTCATTCATCATAATTACTAGATACTTTGTTAGAGAGTTGAATTTTATTTTATATCTTTTTTTATCTTCAATGAATTGAATGAATCCTTTTACGTCGCGAATTGATCGTCCTGGTCTTTGAGAAGTTTTGACGGCAGAGTAGTGAATAACTTAATTTAGAAACAACCAATATAATTTAATTATCATTTGCTTCTGTTGTTTTAAGATATTACTTATTTAATTGACTAGATTAATTTAATTAATTAATTGACCATTACTATTAATGTTGTCATTTGTTGGCTGGGGAATATTACTACTATTGTTTAATGGGTACTAGCATTGCCTTGGCGGCTAGAGAGTTGAAATAGATTATATAAATATTATTAGAAAAATTTTTATGTTATTAATATTAATTGTTAATCATACGGTAAAATGACAGACCAACCGAACATCCAACCGACACAACCACAACGACCACAACCACGATAACTAATAGGTCAACAACATCTATTAATCAAATCACCATCACAAACGAATTAACAAAGGGCGATCTCGAAAACAACAATAATAATATCAATGATTCTGCCAATGAAGATCAACCGGTCACCACCTATTCCCACAGATCACTCCTATTAATTCCCGTCAAAACCCATTACCAACCGATCTTTTCCAATCTAGTCTAGCGCAGTCTAAACTACCGATCTCCTCTGCCATCATACTAAACCCCTTTGGATGGAAAACACTGATACTCTGTTCTTGTATAATGTTGTCATAACTAGACTTAGATCTTCTATAGATATCAACTTATATTAGTATAATATTCACTAGGTGTAGTGTAAATATGTATATATATCTATAAATTGGTCGACAATTTAAATGGTAATAAGTCTCAATCTGTATCTCATTGCATATTCTCTCTCTGGTCAAAAGGTTGCAAATGCAGAATACCGACCACGCCCCGATCCATGATTTGCTCAATTGCAGAGCAAAGGCTACTTCTCCTTCACCACTGACAATGGTGTCTATCTTCCTCGTAATTTACTTCGCCCGAAGACTCATTCAGTCTGTTCTCAGAGAGCAACTTGATACCCCACTCAAACGTTGGGCACATGAGATCGTCACACTTCTGACAGACCTATCCAATTGGAATAATTATAATTGGGAGCGATTTTGCGTACTGATGGAGCTCTGCAAGACATTCCCTCACATTCAACAATTAGATCCGTCTTCTAACTCTGCCATTACACTCGGTGATCACTTTCGGAATGCCCTCTTTGCAGACGCAAGGACTAATGATCTCCAAATCAATCTCCAGCATTCCAACCTACACAAGGATGTCATTTCCCGGGAGACTCATTCTACTTCCCATTCTCAGACTTTATCTATCCAGACTCAGACAATGACAAAGGTGCTGTGTGATCTGACAATGTACAGCATTCGACTCTCGCAGTTCAGTCTATTCCAGTAGTCTCTGACGTCAATTCAATAAAGACAATATTCCACCATCAAAACCCTCATTCTAATCCTATCTCACAATCCAATCACTCTCCACTCACATCCTTCCCTCAACTCCAATTGTGATTGAATACAAATATTCAAGGATGATACTAAACAAAGCCTAAAGGTGAGATAATTCCAATTCTTGTATTGATAGCGGGTCCAATAACCAAAAAAAAAACATCAAAATTAAATAATTTAATATCTTTTTATTGATGAGATACTATTAATTGATATTATACAAAAAAAGAAGAAGAAAGTCGATTTCCAAGAGAATAATTTAAAAAGGTATTATTATTGTTCTTCTTCATCGATGGATGCAGTACTATTTGATAGAACATTGTTGTTTGATAATAGTGTTGCACCGGTTTCCACAAAGAGTAAACCATCGCCACTCAGTGAGGCATCGGTCATTGAGATGAATTGTGGTTGATTTCGTTTGGCTAGATGTCTTCTTGTGAAGAATATCACTGCACCAACGACAACCACCGTTGCGACCATCGCCAGCGATGCACCAAGAATGATCTTGGTAGCAGTTCCTTTGGAACCCTCTTCATTTGGATCGATAACAACGGCGGTCTTACAAACACCATCACCACCACACACTCCACACGAATCGAATACCATCTTTGAATGAGGAATACCATCGCAACCTGCACAAGTACCATTTCCACCACATACACCACAAACATCGAAAACACCATCACAAACTAAGTTATAATAATAATCGATGATTGATTCATTAGTTAATTAGGTTATAATTATATTACTCAATATTAATTACTTACTTTTACATGAAGATTGAATTTCTTCTATTGATTTCAATCCGTGGGTACAATGATAGGTAAAGTCATATTGATCTTTGGCGCAAGTTCCACCACGATTGATACAGTCGGCACCGCATTTAACTTTTTGATATTCACAGAATTCACCGTAACGATCTGGTGCACAGTGACACTTTCCATTGCAGCAACCACCATGACCTGAACATCCTTTGACAGTGCAATCGGAATCGCTTGGTGCATAGTTGAGTGCATCGAATGTATTAAGAATTCCATAGCCTTTGTAGATATCTGGTGATGTACTTTGGGAGGCAGTAGCGGTGATTGCTTGGTATACTTGTTGAGGAGTCCAAGTTGGATTCTTTTGCATTACAAGTGCAATCGATCCGGCAGCCAAAGGGCATGAGAAACTAGTTCCAGACATATGACTGTAGCAGACATTGCACTTGGCATCGGCAACATAGTTATTGAGACCGAGTGCTGTGATATCCGGTTTGACACGACCGTCTGAAGATGGTCCAGTAGATGAAAAGAATGTTGCTTTACCAACTGAATCGATTGCACCAACAGAGATAACATTGATTCCATCGGCTGGAGCACCAATTCCTTTGTAACCATCGTTTCCTGCTGAGGAGACTACAACCATTCCTTTGGAGACAGCCTTGTCGGCTGCTTTGGTAATGGTTGCATAGGTACCATTCATATCGTAATATTTATACCATTGGGTGTAACCGAGTGAAGATGAAACCAGTTCTGCACCGTGAGCTTCTCCCCATTCGATTCCACTCACCCAGTAGTCTTCCTCCTGTTGTCTTTCATCACTGACGTCTTCAGTCTTGGCGAGCAGGAAATGTGCTTTATAGGCAGGTCCAACCATTACACCTGGATTGTAACCGGCAATAGTTGAAAGAGTAGCTGTTCCATGAATATTTTGTCTGTCTCCAAACGGCGATGTTACATTGGTAGCGTTGTTGATGAAATCATAAGTTGCAAGAATCGAGAGATTCTTAAACACCTCATGAGAAGTCAAGAAACCGGAATCCAAAATCAAAATAACCAAACCGTTTCCATCAAGTCCGAGATCGTGTGCAGCGACTGCATTCACTTGTTTAATGCTATTGTAAGTGTTGTTGTAGAAATCTTCCAACTCTGTAGAGAGTGTTCTTCTCTGTTTCCAATTGCCTGCATCGACAACATTGTCAGCTTTCATTATCAACTGTTCATCCAGTTCTTTCTGTTCAAAGTCGGATTTGGTGTCTGGAGCCATCGAGAACTTGCGAACCAAATCGATTTTCTCGACAAAAGGCATTGCAGTGATACAGCTGAGAATCTGATTGATCAACTTCTCCTTGTGTTGTTCAGAGTCGTGGATATCGACATCGATTGAAACAGAGATGGAATTCATCCATTTCGAACGTTGGTGAACAGACAGATAATCATTGTTATCGAGCCGACCACATTTCTCAACGGCATTGACTAGTGATTGTTGGACTGGCAGATCATCGATGTCCAACCCAATCTTCTGAGCACGTCTGCTTCTACGATCGATAGCACGCTCAGTGATATCCAAGAGTTTCGATGCCACCTGTAAATTCTGGTGACTTATATCGATTTGATCGGCTTGATGTCCATCTTTATTATAGTTTTTCGAATTGAAAAACACCCATAGCTTGTGTGATTCTTTCTCCTCCTCGCCAAAGTAATGATGCACTGGTATTGCTATCTTACTAGACATTCCCAACGGATCGGAATGTAATTTATAACTTGCACCAAAACATAATCCAATAAATAAGAATAAAAATACAAATATATTATTATTGATTTTATATTTTATCATTATTAATAAAATCTATATATATAAATAAATATAAAAATAAAAACTGTTTTTAATTAAATTGAATTAGAATAAATATAAACTATTATTTGATTAAATTTAGTATTTATATTTGAACAAAACAATGATGATTTGGTTGGTGAATGATGAAATTTCTTTCAATGAGTGAATTCAAATAACAAATACTATTATATCTTCTTGTCCAGAGACCCTCTAAAGGAAACTAAAACAATATAGAAAACATGCAATTCGTGACTAAACCTAAATCGGTCATTGGAAATAAGAGGGAGAACACAGGTTAGTATGCTAGGATCTGTGGTTGGTCTGAGTTTTCAATATGATACGATATGATGGGATATTAATTTATTGGATTTATTAAAATATTGATGTTAAGTGTTTCTCTCTCTATATATTTTTATTATTCTATTTTTTATTGTGATTTAATATTAAAGTAGTTGTTGAAGAGTAGTAGAGTTATTATCGAAATGGAAATATATTAAATTTCGTGTTTTTCATATTTATAATTATAAATTAAATAATTTTAGTTGTTCGAATTGGATTGGAGTATAGTATAGATGTTGCTTTTAATAATATGCAAAGGGTGTTTATTTTCCCTTCACACCCTAAATAACAAAACAAAACAAAACAAAACACAACAAGACAACAAACTTTTCTAATACTTTTATTTTATTTAAAATTATCTCTTTAGAATAAACTAAAATAAATTTATTTAATTAAAATTGATGTATCAAAATATTATTTATGGTCTAATTTGAAAGTATTCTCCACAACCATGGTGTTAATTAAAAAAAAAAACACAAATTCAACCTTTCTTTAAAAATTAATATAAATAAACCAAAACCATATAAATAAACAGATATTATTATTATTATTTGTTTAAAATAGTTGTGTTGAATAAAAATGAATGAATTAAAAATATATTAACGACCATTTATTAAATAATGTTGTGTTTGTGGTTTTGATTGAAAATAGTGTTAAAACAATTGGATGGTAAACATATTTAACACAACCACATTATATTATTTTTGTATTGTTTTGAAAAAACATCAATTCTACAAAAATAGATCTATGAGATTGCTAAAAAACTAAACACTATTCAGATTCTAAACTTTGAACTTCCAAAAAAAAACTAACCTTATTTTAACTGATATCAGACATCTAAATAAATAAATACTAAAAAACTAATAAAGATTTTTTTTATTTACTTATAAATAAATGTTAACTACTATTAATATTTTTTTTTGTGAAATACTTGTCTTGTTGTTGTCTCTCCTCCTTATGTCTTCATTCTTCACTTCCCTTTCCCCCTTTAATGTGAATGTGGTTCTAAAAAGAAATATCCATTTTAGAAAATCTTTGTTATTAAATGGTTAAAGTTTGGATGAGTGAAACATTGTACCAATATAAACTGAAAAGACATTGTTGATCAAAAAATATAATTGATCGAAATGACACAACACGCCCCTACAAAAAGGCATGTTTATCAATTGACATTTGGTGATGGGCTTTTAGTGTTTGATTGTTTTGTTTTTTTTGTTTTTGTCCATGAACAAACAATTTTTGTTTTTATTAATAATAAATCTTGTACAAAAATAAATTAAAACTTTTTTCTGTTTTTTTTGTTTTTTTTTTTCATTTAAATTTTGGGATACTTAAAATTATTTTTGGATTTTTGCATTTGGTGAATGGAGTGGAGCGGAGTGGAAAGATAGTTTAATTGATCTACATTTATATTGTTTTGTTTTTGTTTTCTTTAATATTTTTGTTTTTTGTTTTGTTTTGTTTTGTTTTTTAGTATGGAGTGTATCTTGAGTGTCGTGAGGGAGGTGGGTATTTGTGTGAACCTCTTTCAAGAGGTGGTGCGGCATAGTAGGGTGGATAACCAACTTCGTAACCTTTCATTGCGGCTGCAGCGGCTGCCGAGGGTGGCACCATGTAAGGATAGGGTGGATCCATTGGATTTCGAACGGATTTCACTGAGGGATAGTCGTAACCGCTGCCACCGACACCACGATGTGTCGAGGTGGATCCACGACGCAATGTCTCTGGTGGTGGATAGGCAAACGGTGTGTAGTACTCTGGGTACAACATGAATGAGTAGTCGTAGCCCGATAATGCGTAGCTGTTGTCGGCGAAACGGTGTTTCTGCTTCGGTTGACCCCAGGTAAGCGAGATCGTCTTGCCTTGGAAATCGATACCGCTCTGTGAGTAGCGATCCATGAGATTCTTGGCGTCCTCTATGGTGTTGCAATAGATAAAGGCGTGTCCCAACGGCACCTTCTTCTGCATATCCAGAGGCACTACGATCTTCTCGACCGACTTGACACCCAATTGCTTACGCAGCACATCACCTTCATCTTGACTCTTAATACCTCTGGCAAACAAAACCTTTGTAGATGGTAGTTTATCATCGTTACCACTGTTTTTGTTTAGTAAAGAAGATTAATAATCAGTTAGTACTTATTATCATAACAACTTGTTTTATACAATTATTATTGCACCTACGACTTTTTAGTTAAAGAAGCAGTATATTTAGATTTTTGAATTAATTTAATTGCTTTGATTGTGGTATCGTGATCTTTGAAGTGTGCCCATCCATATTGTTTGGAAGGACCATCAAATTCAAATGTTTTAATTGTACACTATATAGTAAGATGAAAAGATATAAAGTAAGTAAGTTAACTATAGATTGATAGATAGATAGTTAGTTAGTGGTTGATATACTTACACCAGAGATATCCTCCAACTCCATCTTTATCTCACGTTCATTTAAATCTTTTGGTAGGTGACCGATGTATAATGTGTTATTGGTGTTGGCTTGTGTGATCTTTACTTTTTGACTATTGTTTGATTATAATTTGTAGGTTATTCGATCAAACGATATGATGATTATTATTGTTTTGACATATATAATATAGAATATTATTATTAATGATTAATTATTAGTATTAGTATTTTATTTTTATTTTATTATATTATATTTATATATTTTGATCTCATTATTAAGTTATCTCATATTATTTTATTAAACTCTTTTTTTAATTAATATTATGATATTGACAAGTAGTAAGTGATTAATGATTAATGATTAGGATAATACTATTCATTATTAATGATTAATGATTAACTATCGATTGATTTATTAATTAACAATTGATTGTTACTATTAATGATTAATGATTTTAGATATTGTTGTTTATCGATAAAGATATATTATATTATATTGCTATGTATTGTATTTTTTTTGTTTTTGTAATTATTATTATTGTTGTTGTTATTGTTATTGTTATTAATGATTAATCATATCATATGTTAACATAAACATATTGATAATAATGAAACAAATAAACTAACAAAACAACACATACAAACAAACATATTATTAACTAACTAGTAAATAAACTCATATAAATTGTTTAACTATATAAATACTCAATAAATATAATATTGATAGTATAAATAAAAATAAATATAAATATATAGTTATATTATAATGATACTGTACATTTTACCAGAAATAGAATCTCTAAATGCAGGAGGATTTGGAAAATCAACTGCTCTACAACAATCTGCCATACTATAAAACTTTACAAAACCATAACCTTTAGTCTCTCCCGAGTGTTTGTTCTTTACAACAATTGCTTCGGCTACCTCTGCAATCTTTGAAAACTCTTCTTTTAACATTGCATCGGTAACTCCTCTTGCAATATCACTCTATAAACGATCGCATATTTATAAATATTATTAATATATCTAATATCTTTATATTTTTGTAATATCTTTTTTTTTTTTTTTTTGATTTATTTAAACTTACAACAAATACACCATAATCATTTTCTTTTGAAGCCATCATTATTATTACTTTTTAAAAATATATATTATTTTATAAATAAATTAATGATTTATTTATAAAATAATCTAAGATCTAGTTAAAAATGTAAAAAAACGAAAAATATAAAAATATAAAAAAATATAAAAAACCAATTAAATAAATAAAGAAATATATTAATAAGTTATATCAATCAATGAATATATTAGCATGTGAATAACCTTTGAAGTTAATGAATAACAAAAAAAATAACACACATTGCCAACTGAAAATTTTGATTTTTGAAATTTTTTGTGTTGAAATGAACTTCGAACTTTGAGTTGGTTATTAATTATTATTATTAAATACATGTTTATTATTATTAAATGTTTGTTTTATTGAGTTGTTGTTGTTGTTGTTGTTGTACTTGTTGTTGAAGTAGTTGTAGTTGTTGAAGTTGTTGTTTCCATTTCAATATCATCTGATTGTTGTTGTTGTTGTTGTTGTTTGTTGGTGACTATGGTCGGTGTGTAACTAAAGAGATTGTCCAGTAGAATGGTTCTCTGTGACGGTACCAGTGGGAGTACGCGACTGATGAGCAGGTTCTGAAGGAGTAGCTTCGAGCGGTGTACTTTTGTGAGGTTGTGTAGGAGGAGTGCTACGAGTTCGATCGATTTCACGAATTGCAGTGAATCGGCGACGTTGTTGAATCGGTGATTCTGCACAAACTGCACCAGTATCGACGATACCTCCTCGACGAACGCTTTGATCTCTTGCACGCGACGACGGTCTTTGGAGAGGGCGTCGTTCACGTCTGCCAGCAGATCGACCAAGACACGCGACTTGTTACGGTCGGCGACGTCGCCGATGGCGGCACCGGGCAGGTGCGTGAGGAGTTCGCGTATCTCTGTGCGCTCGGCTTGCTCGGTGACCGCACAACTAAACATGATTCGCAGGAATTCCAACCATTGCTCACTGCTCTTCAGTGCCAGGTGTTGTTTGAAGTGGTCGACAACGACGTTGACCAACAAGTACTTGGCACGCTCATTGTCGAGTGACTCCAACAGTGTTGTAATCCTATCAAAGATGTCATCGTCATTCTCCTCACTCAGTATAACAATAACAGATTCCAACACCTTATCATCTTTAATCACCTTTAGATTCAAATAGTCGAGTGCTCTTTGTTTATAAACTGAATAGCTAATTGGTTCTTTCTTATCTATATTTGTAAATGCATTTACAAATTGTGGTTGTGAAGTTGTTTGTTGTTGTTGTTGTTGTTGTATTGTTATTTGTAATGGATTATTATTATTATTATTACTATTTAATTGTTGATTGTTTGTATTTGATGTTTGTTGTTGTTGTTGTATATTATTATTATTTATATTATTTGTAAGTAATTGTTGATCTTGTTGAGCTCTATTATAAAATAGTGCAACTATCCAAATATAAATTGAAACAATTAAATCTTTTATATTCATTTTTGTGTATATCAACCAGTTAATTAATTGACTGCGAAACAAAGTGATTGCTCTTTAAATTAAAATTTCATTTATTTTTTTAAAATTTTTTTTTATTGCAACTTTTGGCAATTAGAATAGTTTTTATACATTATCTTACTTTTTATAAAGGAATGAATATTATTATTTCATTTTTTTAATCATAACTCTATTTATCACGAAAAAATACGATTTTAATTTATCAGATTATTTAGTTTTAGTTTTCTAATTATTTTTATATATAGACATTTCTTTGACTATTTTTAAACCCTGAACAGTATTTTTTGCCAATCCAAAAAAAGAAATTTCCCAAAATTTTAAGGGTTTTTGCAGATTAATTAATAATATTCTGGAATGAAATTCATGAATTAAACACTGAACATTAATTGATCTTCAAATCAATGAGATAAATAAAAATATTCAAAGTAAAAAATATTT